>NC_090941.1:1146626355-1146929385 GCF_040938575.1 Ambystoma mexicanum | reverse complement strand
TATAACCATGAAGCTGTATTTCTATGAGGTTTCAAGACATCTGAAATTCAAAACTGCAATGTTCAGCCAGTTGGCCTGCATCACTGTTGTCATCCGAGGCCGTTCCTGCTATGGGCACTGTGGAGAAGTGCCCACCTTTTTATCCCTTGAAAGGCCCTCAAGGCACCAGACCATTAAGTAGCTCCTCCCACATTTTTCCCGCTCTTTTCTGAGCTTGCTTGGTGAAGATTTTGAAAGTATAGAGAGATGGTTTTCTGTAGTGGGGATATTGCAACAATTGCTCACCTAACATGGAAGCACTTACTAACTAAAGAAAAATAGAAAGAACTCCTGTTAGGTGAACACCTGATGCTCAAATGCAATCCATCCCTAAATATTATACCATGTACTTCCAGAGTTGTTGTTTATTTCACAGAACTTCAAACTCAAAAGGTAAGCACTTACAAGCTTGAAGCTGTATTTCTATGAGGTTTCAAGACATCTGAAATTCAAAACTGCAATGTTCAGCCAAAGGGTCTGCATCCCCGTTCTTGTCTGAGGCTGTTCCTGGTATGGGCACTGTGGAAGAAGTTCTAGCCTTTTTATCCCTTGAAAGTCCCTGAAGGCACCAAACCATTAAGAAGCTCCTCCCACATTTTTCCCGCTCTTTTCTGAGCTTGCTTGGTGAAGATTTTGAAAGTATAGAGAGATGGTTTTCTGTAGTGGAGATATTGCAACAATTGCTCACCTAACATGGAAGCACTTACTAACTAAAGAAAAATAGAAAGAACTCCTGTTAGGTGAGCACCTGATGTTCAAATGCAATCCATCCTAAATATTATAACATACACTTCCAAAATTGCTGTTTAGTTCACAGAACTTCAACCTCAAAAGGGAAGCACTTACACATATATAAAACGCAGGTGCCAACCTTGAAGCTGTATTTCTGTGAGGTTCCAAGACATCTGAAATTCAAAACTGCAATGTTCAGCCAGTGGGTCTGCATCCCTGTTCTTGTCTGAGGCTGGTATGGGCACTGTGGAATAAGTGCTTGCCTTTTTATCCCTTGAAAGGCCCTGAAGGCACCAAACCATTAAGTAGCTCCTCCCACATTTTTCCCGCTCTTTTCTGAGCTTGCTTGGTGAAGATTTTGAAAGTATAGAGGGATGGTTTTCTGCAGTGGAGATATTGCAACAATTGCTCACCTAACATGGAAGCACTTACTAACTAAAGAAAAATAGAAAGAACTCCTGTTAGGTGAGCACCTGATGCTCAAATGCAATTATTCTCTAAATATTATAACATACACTTCCAGAGCTGTTGTTTAGTTAACAGAACTTCAACCTCAATAGGTAAGCACTTACAAGCTTGAAGCTGTATTTCTATGAGGTTTCAAGACATCTGAAATTCAAAACTGCAATGTTCAGCCAGTTGGCCTGCATCACTGTTCTCATCCGAGGCCGTTCCTGCTATGAAAGAAGTGCCCACCTTTTTATCCCTTGAAAGGCCCTCAAGGCACCAAACCATTAAGTAGCTCCTCCCACATTTTTCCCGCTCTTTTCTGAGCTTGCTTGGTGAAGATTTTGAAAGTATAGAGAGATGGTTTTCTGTAGTGGGGATATTGCAACAATTGCTCACCTAACATGGAAGCACTTACTAACTAAAGAAAAATAGAAAGAACTCCTGTTAGGTGAGCACCTGATGTTCAAATGCAATCCATCCTAAATATTATAACATACACTTCCAAAGTTGCTGTTTAATTCACAGAACTTCAACCTCAAAAGGTAAGCACTTATAACCATGAAGCTGTATTTCTATGAGGTTTCAAGACATCTGAAATTCAAAACTGCAATGTTCAGCCAATGGGTCTGCATCCCTGTTCATGTCTGAGGCTGTTACTGTTATGGGCACTGTGGAAGAAGTGCTCGCCTTTTTATCCCTTGAAAGGCCCTGAAGGCACCAAACCATTAAGAAGCTCCTCCAACATTTTTCCCGCTCTTTTCTGAGCTTGCTTGGTGAAGATTTTGAAAGTAAAGAGATGGTTTTCTGTAGTGGAGATATTGCAACAATTGCTCACCTAACATGGAAGCACTTACTAACTAAAGAAAAATAGAAAGAACTCCTGTTAGCTGAGCACCTGATGTTCAAATGCAACCCATCCCTAAATATTATACCATGTACTTCCAGAGTTGTTGTTTATTTCACAGAACTTCAAACTCAAAAGGTAAGCACTTACAACCATGAAGCTGTATTTCTATGAGGTTTCAAGATATCTGAAATTCAAAACTGCAATGTTCAGCCAGTTGGCCTGCATCACTGTTCTCATCCGAGGCCGTTCCTGCTATGGGCACTGTGGAAGAAGTGCCCACCTTTTTATCCCTTGAAAGGCCCTCAAGGCACCAAACCATTAAGTAGCTCCTCCCACATTTTTCCCGCTCTTTTCTGAGCTTGCTTGGTGAAGATTTTGAAAGTATAGAGAGATGGTTTTCTGTAGTGGGGATATTGCAACAATTGCTCACCTAACATAGAAGCACTTACTAACTAAAGAAAAATAGAAAGAACTCCTGTTAGGTGAACACCTGATGCTCAAATGCAATCCATCCCTAAATAGTATACCATGTACTTCCAGAGTTGTTGTTTATTTCACAGAACTTCAAACTCAAAAGGTAAGCACTTATAACCATGAAGCTGTATTTCTATGAGGTTTCAAGACATCTGAAATTCAAAACTGCAATGTTCAGCCAGTTGGCCTGCATCGCTGTTGTCATCCGAGGCCGTTCCTGCTATGGGCACTGTGGAGAAGTGCCCACCTTTTTATCCCTTGAAAGGCCCTCAAGGCAACCAGACCATTAAGTAGCTCCTCCCACATTTTTCCTGCTCTTTTCTGAGCTTGCTTGGTGAAGATTTTGAAAGTATAGAGAGATGGTTTTCTGTAGTGGGGATATTGCAACAATTGCTCACCTAACATGGAAGCACTTACTAACTAAAGAAAAATAGAAAGAACTCCTGTTAGGTGAACACCTGATGCTCAAATGCAATCCATCCCTAAATAGTATACCATGTACTTCCAGAGTTGTTGTTTATTTCACAGAACTTCAAACTCAAAAGGTAAGCACTTATAACCATGAAGCTGTATTTCTATGAGGTTTCAAGACATCTGAAATTCAAAACTGCAATGTTCAGCCAAAGGGTCTGCATCACTGTTGTCATCCGAGGCCGTTCCTGCTATGGGCACTGTGGAGAAGTGCCCACCTTTTTATCCCTTGAAAGGCCCTCAAGGCACCAGACCATTAAGTAGCTCCTCCCACATTTTTCCCGCTCTTTTCTGAGCTTGCTTGGTGAAGATTTTGAAAGTATAGAGAGATGGTTTTCTGTAGTGGGGATATTGCAACAATTGCTCACCTAACATAGAAGCACTTACTAACTAAAGAAAAATAGAAAGAACTCCTGTTAGGTGAACACCTGATGCTCAAATGCAATCCATCCCTAAATAGTATACCATGTACTTCCAGAGTTGTTGTTTATTTCACAGAACTTCAAACTCAAAAGGTAAGCACTTATAACCATGAAGCTGTATTTCTATGAGGTTTCAAGACATCTGAAATTCAAAACTGCAATGTTCAGCCAGTTGGCCTGCATCGCTGTTGTCATCCGAGGCCGTTACTGTTATGGGCACTGTGGAAGAAGTGCTCGCCTTTTTATCCCTTGAAAGGCCCTGAAGGCACCAAACCATTAAGAAGCTCCTCCCACATTTTTCCCGCTCTTTTCTGAGCTTGCTTGGTGAAGATTTTGAAAGTAAAGAGATGGTTTTCTGTAGTGGAGATATTGCAACAATTGCTCACCTAACATGGAAGCACTTACTAACTAAAGAAAAATAGAAAGAACTCCTGTTAGGTGAGCACCTGATGTTCAAATGCAACCCATCCCTAAATATTATACCATGTACTTCCAGAGTTGTTGTTTATTTCACAGAACTTCAAACTCAAAAGGTAAGCACTTACAAGCTTGAAGCTGTATTTCTATGAGGTTTCAAGACATCTGAAATTCAAAACTGCAATGTTCAGCCAAAGGGTCTGCATCCCTGTTCTTGTCTGAGGCTGTTCCTGGTATGGGCACTGTGGAAGAAGTTCTAGCCTTTTTATCCCTTGAAAGTCCCGAAGGCACCAAACCATTAAGAAGCTCCTCCCACATTTTTCCCGCTCTTTTCTGAGCTTGCTTGGTGAAGATTTTGAAAGTATAGAGAGATGGTTTTCTGTAGT
Source organism: Ambystoma mexicanum (assembly GCF_040938575.1). NCBI lineage: Eukaryota > Metazoa > Chordata > Amphibia > Caudata > Ambystomatidae > Ambystoma > Ambystoma mexicanum. The sequence continues at coordinate 1,146,925,147 of NC_090941.1, read as the reverse complement.
GGAGATATTGCAACAATTGCTCACCTAACATGGAAGCACTTACTAACTAAAGAAAAATAGAAAGAACTCCTGTTAGGTGAGCACCTGATGTTCAAATGCAATCCATCCTAAATATTATAACATACACTTCCAAAATTGCTGTTTAGTTCACAGAACTTCAACCTCAAAAGGGAAGAACTTACACATATATAAAACGCAGGTGCTAACCTTGAAGCTGTATTTCTGTGAGGTTCCAAGACATATGAAATTCAAAACTGCAATGTTCAGCCAGTGGGTCTGCATCCCTGTTCTTGTCTGAGGCTGGTATGGGCACTGTGGAATAAGTGCTTGCCTTTTTATCCCTTGAAAGGCCCTGAAGGCACCAAACCATTAAGTAGCTCGTCCCACATTTTTCCCGCTCTTTTCTGAGCTTGCTTGGTGAAGATTTTGAAAGTATAGAGGGATGGTTTTCTGCAGTGGAGATATTGCAACAATTGCTCACCTAACATGGAAGCACTTACTAACTAAAGAAAAATAGAAAGAACTCCTGTTAGGTGAGCACCTGATGCTCAAATGCAATTATTCTCTAAATATTATAACATACACTTCCAGAGCTGTTGTTTAGTTAACAGAACTTCAACCTCAATAGGTAAGCACTTACAAGCTTGAAGCTGTATTTCTATGAGGTTTCAAGACATCTGAAATTCAAAACTGCAATGTTCAGCCAGTTGGCCTGCATCACTGTTCTCATCCGAGGCCGTTCCTGCTATGGGCACTGTGGAAGAAGTGCCCACCTTTTTATCCCTTGAAAGGCCCTCAAGGCACCAAACCATTAAGTAGCTCCTCCCACATTTTTCCCGCTCTTTTCTGAGCTTGCTTGGTGAAGATTTTGAAAGTATAGAGAGATGGTTTTCTGTAGTGGGGATATTGCAACAATTGCTCACCTAACATGGAAGCACTTACTAACTAAAGAAAAATAGAAAGAACTCCTGTTAGGTGAGCACCTGATGTTCAAATGCAATCCATCCTAAATATTATAACATACACTTCCAAAGTTGCTGTTTAATTCACAGAACTTCAACCTCAAAAGGTAAGCACTTATAACCATGAAGCTGTATTTCTATACGGTTTCAAGACATCTGAAATTCAAAACTGCAATGTTCAGCCAATGGGTCTGCATCCCTGTTCATGTCTGAGGCTGTTACTGTTATGGGCACTGTGGAAGAAGTGCTCGCCTTTTTATCCCTTGAAAGGCCCTGAAGGCACCAAACCATTAAGTAGCTCCTCCCACATTTTTCCTGCTCTTTTCTGAGCTTGCTTGGTGAAGATTTTGAAAGTATAGAGAGATGGTTTTCTGTAGTGGGGATATTGCAACAATTGCTCACCTAACATAGAAGCACTTACTAACTAAAGAAAAATAGAAAGAACTCCTGTTAGGTGAACACCTGATGCTCAAATGCAATCCATCCCTAAATAGTATACCATGTACTTCCAGAGTTGTTGTTTATTTCACAGAACTTCAAACTCAAAAGGTAAGCACTTATAACCATGAAGCTGTATTTCTATGAGGTTTCAAGACATCTGAAATTCAAAACTGCAATGTTGAGCCAGTTGGCCTGCATCGCTGTTGTCATCCGAGGCCGTTCCTGCTATGGGCACTGTGGAGAAGTGCCCACCTTTTTATCCCTTGAAAGGTCCTCAAGGCACCAAACCATTAAGTAGCCCCTCCCACATTTTTCCCGCTCTTTTCCGAGCTTGCTTGGTGAAGATTTTGAAAGTATAGAGAGATGGTTTTCTGTAGTGGGGATATTGCAACAATTGCTCACCTAACATAGAAGCACTTACTAACTAAAGAAAAATAGAAAGAACTCCTGTTAGGTGAACACCTGATGCTCAAATGCAATCCATCCCTAAATAGTATACCATGTACTTCCAGAGTTGTTGTTTATTTCACAGAACTTCAAACTCAAAAGGTAAGCACTTATAACCATGAAGCTGTATTTCTATGAGGTTTCAAGACATCTGAAATTCAAAACTGCAATGTTCAGCCAGTTGGCCTGCATCACTGTTGTCATCCGAGGCCGTTCCTGCTATGGGCACTGTGGAGAAGTGCCCACCTTTTTATCCCTTGAAAGGCCCTCAAGGCACCAGACCATTAAGTAGCTCCTCCCACATTTTTCCCGCTCTTTTCTGAGCTTGCTTGGTGAAGATTTTGAAAGTATAGAGAGATGGTTTTCTGTAGTGGGGATATTGCAACAATTGCTCACCTAACATGGAAGCACTTACTAACTAAAGAAAAATAGAAAGAACTCCTGTTAGGTGAACACCTGATGCTCAAATGCAATCCATCCCTAAATATTATACCATGTACTTCCAGAGTTGTTGTTTATTTCACAGAACTTCAAACTCAAAAGGTAAGCACTTACAAGCTTGAAGCTGTATTTCTATGAGGTTTCAAGACATCTGAAATTCAAAACTGCAATGTTCAGCCAAAGGGTCTGCATCCCCGTTCTTGTCTGAGGCTGTTCCTGGTATGGGCACTGTGGAAGAAGTTCTAGCCTTTTTATCCCTTGAAAGTCCCTGAAGGCACCAAACCATTAAGAAGCTCCTCCCACATTTTTCCCGCTCTTTTCTGAGCTTGCTTGGTGAAGATTTTGAAAGTATAGAGAGATGGTTTTCTGTAGTGGAGATATTGCAACAATTGCTCACCTAACATGGAAGCACTTACTAACTAAAGAAAAATAGAAAGAACTCCTGTTAGGTGAGCACCTGATGTTCAAATGCAATCCATCCTAAATATTATAACATACACTTCCAAAATTGCTGTTTAGTTCACAGAACTTCAACCTCAAAAGGGAAGCACTTACACATATATAAAACGCAGGTGCCAACCTTGAAGCTGTATTTCTGTGAGGTTCCAAGACATCTGAAATTCAAAACTGCAATGTTCAGCCAGTGGGTCTGCATCCCTGTTCTTGTCTGAGGCTGGTATGGGCACTGTGGAATAAGTGCTTGCCTTTTTATCCCTTGAAAGGCCCTGAAGGCACCAAACCATTAAGTAGCTCCTCCCACATTTTTCCCGCTCTTTTCTGAGCTTGCTTGGTGAAGATTTTGAAAGTATAGAGGGATGGTTTTCTGCAGTGGAGATATTGCAACAATTGCTCACCTAACATGGAAGCACTTACTAACTAAAGAAAAATAGAAAGAACTCCTGTTAGGTGAGCACCTGATGCTCAAATGCAATTATTCTCTAAATATTATAACATACACTTCCAGAGCTGTTGTTTAGTTAACAGAACTTCAACCTCAATAGGTAAGCACTTACAAGCTTGAAGCTGTATTTCTATGAGGTTTCAAGACATCTGAAATTCAAAACTGCAATGTTCAGCCAGTTGGCCTGCATCACTGTTCTCATCCGAGGCCGTTCCTGCTATGAAAGAAGTGCCCACCTTTTTATCCCTTGAAAGGCCCTCAAGGCACCAAACCATTAAGTAGCTCCTCCCACATTTTTCCCGCTCTTTTCTGAGCTTGCTTGGTGAAGATTTTGAAAGTATAGAGAGATGGTTTTCTGTAGTGGGGATATTGCAACAATTGCTCACCTAACATGGAAGCACTTACTAACTAAAGAAAAATAGAAAGAACTCCTGTTAGGTGAGCACCTGATGTTCAAATGCAATCCATCCTAAATATTATAACATACACTTCCAAAGTTGCTGTTTAATTCACAGAACTTCAACCTCAAAAGGTAAGCACTTATAACCATGAAGCTGTATTTCTATGAGGTTTCAAGACATCTGAAATTCAAAACTGCAATGTTCAGCCAATGGGTCTGCATCCCTGTTCATGTCTGAGGCTGTTACTGTTATGGGCACTGTGGAAGAAGTGCTCGCCTTTTTATCCCTTGAAAGGCCCTGAAGGCACCAAACCATTAAGAAGCTCCTCCAACATTTTTCCCGCTCTTTTCTGAGCTTGCTTGGTGAAGATTTTGAAAGTAAAGAGATGGTTTTCTGTAGTGGAGATATTGCAACAATTGCTCACCTAACATGGAAGCACTTACTAACTAAAGAAAAATAGAAAGAACTCCTGTTAGCTGAGCACCTGATGTTCAAATGCAACCCATCCCTAAATATTATACCATGTACTTCCAGAGTTGTTGTTTATTTCACAGAACTTCAAACTCAAAAGGTAAGCACTTACAACCATGAAGCTGTATTTCTATGAGGTTTCAAGATATCTGAAATTCAAAACTGCAATGTTCAGCCAGTTGGCCTGCATCACTGTTCTCATCCGAGGCCGTTCCTGCTATGGGCACTGTGGAAGAAGTGCCCACCTTTTTATCCCTTGAAAGGCCCTCAAGGCACCAAACCATTAAGTAGCTCCTCCCACATTTTTCCCGCTCTTTTCTGAGCTTGCTTGGTGAAGATTTTGAAAGTATAGAGAGATGGTTTTCTGTAGTGGGGATATTGCAACAATTGCTCACCTAACATAGAAGCACTTACTAACTAAAGAAAAATAGAAAGAACTCCTGTTAGGTGAACACCTGATGCTCAAATGCAATCCATCCCTAAATAGTATACCATGTACTTCCAGAGTTGTTGTTTATTTCACAGAACTTCAAACTCAAAAGGTAAGCACTTATAACCATGAAGCTGTATTTCTATGAGGTTTCAAGACATCTGAAATTCAAAACTGCAATGTTCAGCCAGTTGGCCTGCATCGCTGTTGTCATCCGAGGCCGTTCCTGCTATGGGCACTGTGGAGAAGTGCCCACCTTTTTATCCCTTGAAAGGCCCTCAAGGCAACCAGACCATTAAGTAGCTCCTCCCACATTTTTCCTGCTCTTTTCTGAGCTTGCTTGGTGAAGATTTTGAAAGTATAGAGAGATGGTTTTCTGTAGTGGGGATATTGCAACAATTGCTCACCTAACATGGAAGCACTTACTAACTAAAGAAAAATAGAAAGAACTCCTGTTAGGTGAACACCTGATGCTCAAATGCAATCCATCCCTAAATAGTATACCATGTACTTCCAGAGTTGTTGTTTATTTCACAGAACTTCAAACTCAAAAGGTAAGCACTTATAACCATGAAGCTGTATTTCTATGAGGTTTCAAGACATCTGAAATTCAAAACTGCAATGTTCAGCCAAAGGGTCTGCATCACTGTTGTCATCCGAGGCCGTTCCTGCTATGGGCACTGTGGAGAAGTGCCCACCTTTTTATCCCTTGAAAGGCCCTCAAGGCACCAGACCATTAAGTAGCTCCTCCCACATTTTTCCCGCTCTTTTCTGAGCTTGCTTGGTGAAGATTTTGAAAGTATAGAGAGATGGTTTTCTGTAGTGGGGATATTGCAACAATTGCTCACCTAACATAGAAGCACTTACTAACTAAAGAAAAATAGAAAGAACTCCTGTTAGGTGAACACCTGATGCTCAAATGCAATCCATCCCTAAATAGTATACCATGTACTTCCAGAGTTGTTGTTTATTTCACAGAACTTCAAACTCAAAAGGTAAGCACTTATAACCATGAAGCTGTATTTCTATGAGGTTTCAAGACATCTGAAATTCAAAACTGCAATGTTCAGCCAGTTGGCCTGCATCGCTGTTGTCATCCGAGGCCGTTACTGTTATGGGCACTGTGGAAGAAGTGCTCGCCTTTTTATCCCTTGAAAGGCCCTGAAGGCACCAAACCATTAAGAAGCTCCTCCCACATTTTTCCCGCTCTTTTCTGAGCTTGCTTGGTGAAGATTTTGAAAGTAAAGAGATGGTTTTCTGTAGTGGAGATATTGCAACAATTGCTCACCTAACATGGAAGCACTTACTAACTAAAGAAAAATAGAAAGAACTCCTGTTAGGTGAGCACCTGATGTTCAAATGCAACCCATCCCTAAATATTATACCATGTACTTCCAGAGTTGTTGTTTATTTCACAGAACTTCAAACTCAAAAGGTAAGCACTTACAGCCATGAAGCTGTATTTCTATGAGGTTTCAAGATATCTGAAATTCAAAACTGCAATGTTCAGCCAGTTGGCCTGCATCACTGTTCTCATCCGAGGCCGTTCCTGCTATGGGCACTGTGGAGAAGTGCCCACCTTTTCATCCCTTGAAAGGCCCTCAAGGCAAACAGACCATTAAGTAGCTCCTCCCACATTTTTCCCGCTCTTTTCTGAGCTTGCTTGGTGAAGATTTTGAAAGTATAGAGAGATGGTTTTCTGTAGTGGGGATATTGCAACAATTGCTCACCTAACATGGAAGCACTTACTAACTAAAGAAAAATAGAAAGAACTCCTGTTAGGTGAACACCTGATGCTCAAATGCAATCCATCCCTAAATATTATACCATGTACTTCCAGAGTTGTTGTTTATTTCACAGAACTTCAAACTCAAAAGGTAAGCACTTACAAGCTTGAAGCTGTATTTCTATGAGGTTTCAAGGCATCTGAAATTCAAAACTGCAATGTTCAGCCAAAGGGTCTGCATCCCTGTTCTTGTCAGAGGCTGTTTCAGGTATGGGCACTGTGGAATAAGTGCTCGCCTTTTTATCCCTTGAAAGGCCCTCAAGGCACCAAACCATTAAGTAGCTCCTCCCACATTTTTCCCGCTCTTTTCTGAGCTTGCTTGGTGAAGATTTTGAAAGTATAGAGAGATGGTTTTCTGTAGTGGAGATATTGCAACAATTGCTCACCTAACATGGAAGCACTTACTAACTAAAGAAAAATAGAAAGAACTCCTGTTAGGTGAGCACCTGATGTTCAAATGCAATCCATCCTAAATATTATAACATACACTTCCAAAATTGCTGTTTAGTTCACAGAACTTCAACCTCAAAAGGGAAGCACTTACACATATATAAAACGCAGGTGCCAACCTTGAAGCTGTATTTCTGTGAGGTTCCAAGACATCTGAAATTCAAAACTGCAATGTTCAGCCAGTGGGTCTGCATCCCTGTTCTTGTCTGAGGCTGGTATGGGCACTGTGGAATAAGTGCTCCCCTTTTTATCCCTTGAAAGGCCCTGAAGGCACCAAACCATTAAGTAGCTCCTCCCACATTTTTCCCGCTCTTTTCTGAGCTTGCTTGGTGAAGATTTTGAAAGTATAGAGGGATGGTTTTCTGCAGTGGAGATATTGCAACAATTGCTCACCTAACATGGAAGCACTTACTAACTAAAGAAAAATAGAAAGAACTCCTGTTAGGTGAGCACCTGATGCTCAAATGCAATTATTCTCTAAATATTATAACATACACTTCCAGAGCTGTTGTTTAGTTAACAGAACTTCAACCTCAATAGTTAAGCACTTACAAGCTTGAAGCTGTATTTCTATGAGGTTTCAAGACATCTGAAATTCAAAACTGCAATGTTCAGCCAGTTGGCCTGCATCACTGTTCTCATCCGAGGCCGTTCCTGCTATGGAAGAAGTGCCCACCTTTTTATCCCTTGAAAGGCCCTCAAGGCACCAAGCATTAAGTAGCTCCTCCCACATTTTTCCCGCTCTTTTCTGAGCTTGCCTGGTGAAGATTTTGAAAGTATAGAGAGATGGTTTTCTGTAGTGGGGATATTGCAACAATTGCTCACCTAACATGGAAGCACTTACTAACTAAAGAAAAATAGAAAGAACTCCTGTTAGGTGAGCACCTGATGTTCAAATGCAATCCATCCTAAATATTATAACATACACTTCCAAAGTTGCTGTTTAATTCACAGAACTTCAACCTCAAAAGGTAAGCACTTATAACCATGAAGCTGTATTTCTATGAGGTTTCAAGACATCTGAAATTCAAAACTGCAATGTTCAGCCAATGGGTCTGCATCCCTGTTCATGTCTGAGGCTGTTACTGTTATGGGCACTGTGGAAGAAGTGCTCGCCTTTTTATCCCTTGAAAGGCCCTGAAGGCACCAAACCATTAAGAAGCTCCTCCCACATTTTTCCCGCTCTTTTCTGAGCTTGCTTGGTGAAGATTTTGAAAGTAAAGAGATGGTTTTCTGTAGTGGAGATATTGCAACAATTGCTCACCTAACATGGAAGCACTTACTAACTAAAGAAAAATAGAAAGAACTCCTGTTAGCTGAGCACCTGATGTTCAATGCAACCCATCCCTAAATATTATACCATGTACTTCCAGAGTTGTTGTTTATTTCACAGAACTTCAAACTCAAAAGGTAAGCACTTACAACCATGAAGCTGTATTTCTATGAGGTTTCAAGATATCTGAAATTCAAAACTGCAATGTTCAGCCAGTTGGCCTGCATCACTGTTCTCATCCGAGGCCGTTCCTGCTATGGGCACTGTGGAAGAAGTGCCCACCTTTTTATCCCTTGAAAGGCCCTCAAGGCACCAGACCATTAAGTAGCTCCTCCCACATTTTTCCTGCTCTTTTCTGAGCTTGCTTGGTGAAGATTTTGAAAGTATAGAGAGATGGTTTTCTGTAGTGGGGATATTGCAACAATTGCTCACCTAACATGGAAGCACTTACTAACTAAAGAAAAATAGAAAGAACTCCTGTTAGGTGAACACCTGATGCTCAAATGCAATCCATCCCTAAATATTATACCATGTACTTCCAGAGTTGTTGTTTATTTCACAGAACTTCAAACTCAAAAGGTAAGCACTTACAAGCTTGAAGCTGTATTTCTATGAGGTTTCAAGGCATCTGAAATTCAAAACTGCAATGTTCAGCCAAAGGGTCTGCATCACTGTTGTCATCCGAGGCCGTTCCTGCTATGGGCACTGTGGAGAAGTGCCCACCTTTTTATCCCTTGAAAGGCCCTCAAGGCAACCAGACCATTAAGTAGCTCCTCCCACATTTTTCCTGCTCTTTTCTGAGCTTGCTTGGTGAAGATTTTGAAAGTATAGAGGGATGGTTTTCTGCAGTGGAGATATTGCAACAATTGCTCACCTAACATGGAAGCACTTACTAACTAAAGAAAAATAGAAAGAACTCCTGTTAGGTGAACACCTGATGCTCAAATGCAATCCATCCCTAAATAGTATACCATGTACTTCCAGAGTTGTTGTTTATTTCACAGAACTTCAAACTCAAAAGGTAAGCACTTACAAGCTTGAAGCTGTATTTCTATGAGGTTTCAAGACATCTGAAATTCAAAACTGCAATGTTCAGCCAAAGGGTCTGCATCACTGTTGTCATCCGAGGCCATTCCTGCTATGGGCACTGTGGAGAAGTGCCCACCTTTTTATCCCTTGAAAGGCCCTCAAGGCACCAGACCATTAAGTAGCTCCTCCCACATTTTTCCCGCTCTTTTCTGAGCTTGCTTGGTGAAGATTTTGAAAGTATAGAGAGATGGTTTTCTGTAGTGGGGATATTGCAACAATTGCTCACCTAACATAGAAGCACTTACTAACTAAAGAAAAATAGAAAGAACTCCTGTTAGGTGAACACCTGATGCTCAAATGCAATCCATCCCTAAATAGTATACCATGTACTTCCAGAGTTGTTGTTTATTTCACAGAACTTCAAACTCAAAAGGTAAGCACTTATAACCATGAAGCTGTATTTCTATGAGGTTTCAAGACATCTGAAATTCAAAACTGCAATGTTCAGCCAGTTGGCCTGCATCGCTGTTATCATCCGAGGCCGTTACTGTTATGGGCACTGTGGAAGAAGTGCTCGCCTTTTTATCCCTTGAAAGGCCCTGAAGGCACCAAACCATTAAGAAGGTCCTCCCACATTTTTCCTGCTCTTTTCTGAGCTTGCTTGGTGAAGATTTTGAAAGTAAAGAGATGGTTTTCTGTAGTGGAGATATTGCAACAATTGCTCACCTAACATGGAAGCACTTACTAACTAAAGAAAAATAGAAAGAACTCCTGTTAGGTGAGCACCTGATGTTCAAATGCAACCCATCCCTAAATATTATACCATGTACTTCCAGAGTTGTTGTTTATTTCACAGAACTTCAAACTCAAAAGGTAAGCACTTACAACCATGAAGCTGTATTTCTATGAGGTTTCAAGATATCTGAAATTCAAACTGCAATGTTCAGCCAGTTGGCCTGCATCACTGTTCTCATCCGAGGCCGTTCCTGCTATGGGCACTGTGGAGAAGTGCCCACCTTTTCATCCCTTGAAAGGCCCTCAAGGCAACCAGACCATTAAGTAGCTCCTCCCACATTTTTCCTGCTCTTTTCTGAGCTTGCTTGGTGAAGATTTTGAAAGTATAGAGAGATGGTTTTCTGTAGTGGGGATATTGCAACAATTGCTCACCTAACATGGAAGCACTTACTAACTAAAGAAAAATAGAAAGAACTCCTGTTAGGTGAACACCTGATGCTCAAATGCAATCCATCCCTAAATATTATACCATGTACTTCCAGAGTTGTTGTTTATTTCACAGAACTTCAAACTCAAAATGTAAGCACTTACAAGCTTGAAGCTGTATTTCTATGAGGTTTCAAGGCATCTGAAATTCAAAACTGCAATGTTCAGCCAAAGGGTCTGCATCCCTGTTCTTGTCAGAGGCTGTTTCAGGTATGGGCACTGTGGAATAAGTGCTCGCCTTTTTATCCCTTGAAAGGCCCTCAAGGCACCAAACCATTAAGTAGCTCCTCCCACATTTTTCCCGCTCTTTTCCAAGCTTGCTTGGTGAAGATTTTGAAAGTATAGAGAGATGGTTTTCTGTAGTGGGGATAGTGCAACAATTGCTCACCTAACATAGAAGCACTTACTAACTAAAGAAAAATAGAAAGAACTCCTGTTAGGTGAACACCTGATGCTCAAATGCAATCCATCCCTAAATAGTATACCATGTACTTCCAGAGTTGTTGTTTATTTCACAGAACTTCAAACTCAAAAGGTAAGCACTTATAACCATGAAGCTGTATTTCTATGAGGTTTCAAGACATCTGAAATTCAAAACTGCAATGTTCAGCCAGTTGGCCTGCATCACTGTTGTCATCCGAGGCCGTTCCTGCTATGGGCACTGTGGAGAAGTGCCCACCTTTTTATCCCTTGAAAGGCCCTCAAGGCACCAGACCATTAAGTAGCTCCTCCCACATGTTTCCCGCTCTTTTCCGAGCTTGCTTGGTGAAGATTTTGAAAGTATAGAGAGATGGTTTTCTGTAGTGGGGATAGTGCAACAATTGCTCACCTAACATAGAAGCACTTACTAACTAAAGAAAAATAGAAAGAACTCCGGTTAGGTGAGCACCTGATGTTCAAATGCAACCCATCCCTAAATATTATACCATGTACTTCCAGAGTTGTTGTTTATTTCACAGAACTTCAAACTCAAAAGGTAAGCACTTACAACCATGAAGCTGTATTTCTATGAGGTTTCAAGATATCTGAAATTCAAAACTGCAATGTTCAGCCAGTTGGCCTGCATCACTGTTCTCATCCGAGGCCGTTCCTGCTATGGGCACTGTGGAGAAGTGCCCACCTTTTCATCCCTTGAAAGGCCCTCAAGGCAACCAGACCATTAAGTAGCTCCTCCCACATTTTTCCTGCTCTTTTCTGAGCTTGCTTGGTGAAGATTTTGAAAGTATAGAGAGATGGTTTTCTGTAGTGGGGATATTGCAACAATTGCTCACCTAACATGGAAGCACTTACTAACTAAAGAAAAATAGAAAGAACTCCTGTTAGGTGAACACCTGATGCTCAAATGCAATCCATCCCTAAATATTATACCATGTACTTCCAGAGTTGTTGTTTATTTCACAGAACTTCAAACTCAAAAGGTAAGCACTTACAAGCTTGAAGCTGTATTTCTATGAGGTTTCAAGGCATCTGAAATTCAAAACTGCAATGTTCAGCCAAAGGGTCTGCATCCCTGTTCTTGTCAGAGGCTGTTTCAGGTATGGGCACTGTGGAATAAGTGCTCGCCTTTTTATCCCTTGAAAGGCCCTCAAGGCACCAAACCATTAAGTAGCTCCTCCCACATTTTTCCCGCTCTTTTCCAAGCTTGCTTGGTGAAGATTTTGAAAGTATAGAGAGATGGTTTTCTGTAGTGGGGATAGTGCAACAATTGCTCACCTAACATAGAAGCACTTACTAACTAAAGAAAAATAGAAAGAACTCCTGTTAGGTGAACACCTGATGCTCAAATGCAATCCATCCCTAAATAGTATACCATGTACTTCCAGAGTTGTTGTTTATTTCACAGAACTTCAAACTCAAAAGGTAAGCACTTATAACCATGAAGCTGTATTTCTATGAGGTTTCAAGACATCTGAAATTCAAAACTGCAATGTTCAGCCAGTTGGCCTGCATCACTGTTGTCATCCGAGGCCGTTCCTGCTATGGGCACTGTGGAGAAGTGCCCACCTTTTTATCCCTTGAAAGGCCCTCAAGGCACCAGACCATTAAGTAGCTCCTCCCACATGTTTCCCGCTCTTTTCCGAGCTTGCTTGGTGAAGATTTTGAAAGTATAGAGAGATGGTTTTCTGTAGTGGGGATAGTGCAACAATTGCTCACCTAACATAGAAGCACTTACTAACTAAAGAAAAATAGAAAGAACTCCTGTTAGGTGAGCACCTGATGTTCAAATGCAACCCATCCCTAAATATTATACCATGTACTTCCAGAGTTGTTGTTTATTTCACAGAACTTCAAACTCAAAAGGTAAGCACTTACAACCATGAAGCTATATTTCTATGAGGTTTCAAGATATCTGAAATTCAAAACTGCAATGTTCAGCCAGTTGGCCTGCATCACTGTTCTCATCCGAGGCCGTTCCTGCTATGGGCACTGTGGAAGAAGTGCCCACCTTTTTATCCCTTGAAAGACCCTCAAGGCACCAAACCATTAAGTAGCTCCTCCCTCATTTTTCCCGCTCTTTTCCGAGCTTGCTTGGTGAAGATTTTGAAAGTATAGAGAGATGGTTTTCTGTTGTGGGGATATTGCAACAATTGCTCACCTAACATAGAAGCACTTACTAACTAAAGAAAAATAGAAAGAACTCCTGTTAGGTGAACACCTGATGCTCAAATGCAATCCATCCCTATATAGTATACCATTTACTTCCAGAGTTGTTGTTTATTTCACAGAACTTCAAACTCAAAAGGTAAGCACTTATAACCATGAAGCTGTATTTCTATGAGGTTTCAAGACATCTGAAATTCAAAACTGCAATGTTCAGCCAGTTGGCCTGCATCGCTGTTATCATCCGAGGCCGTTACTGTTATGGGCACTGTGGAAGAAGTGCTCGCCTTTTTATCCCTTGAAAGGCCCTGAAGGCACCAAACCATTAAGAAGGTCCTCCCACATTTTTCCTGCTCTTTTCTGAGCTTGCTTGGTGAAGATTTTGAAAGTAAAGAGATGGTTTTCTGTAGTGGAGATATTGCAACAATTGCTCACCTAACATGGAAGCACTTACTAACTAAAGAAAAATAGAAAGAACTCCTGTTAGGTGAGCACCTGATGTTCAAATGCAACCCATCCCTAAATATTATACCATGTACTTCCAGAGTTGTTGTTTATTTCACAGAACTTCAAACTCAAAAGGTAAGCACTTACAACCATGAAGCTGTATTTCTATGAGGTTTCAAGATATCTGAAATTCAAACTGCAATGTTCAGCCAGTTGGCCTGCATCACTGTTCTCATCCGAGGCCGTTCCTGCTATGGGCACTGTGGAGAAGTGCCCACCTTTTCATCCCTTGAAAGGCCCTCAAGGCAACCAGACCATTAAGTAGCTCCTCCCACATTTTTCCTGCTCTTTTCTGAGCTTGCTTGGTGAAGATTTTGAAAGTATAGAGAGATGGTTTTCTGTAGTGGGGATATTGCAACAATTGCTCACCTAACATGGAAGCACTTACTAACTAAAGAAAAATAGAAAGAACTCCTGTTAGGTGAACACCTGATGCTCAAATGCAATCCATCCCTAAATATTATACCATGTACTTCCAGAGTTGTTGTTTATTTCACAGAACTTCAAACTCAAAAGGTAAGCACTTACAAGCTTGAAGCTGGATTTCTATGAGGTTTCAAGGCATCTGAAATTCAAAACTGCAATGTTCAGCCAAAGGGTCTGCATCCCTGTTCTTGTCAGAGGCTGTTTCAGGTATGGGCACTGTGGAATAAGTGCTCGCCTTTTTATCCCTTGAAAGGCCCTCAAGGCACCAAACCATTAAGTAGCTCCTCCCACATTTTTCCCGCTCTTTTCCAAGCTTGCTTGGTGAAGATTTTGAAAGTATAGAGAGATGGTTTTCTGTAGTGGGGATAGTGCAACAATTGCTCACCTAACATAGAAGCACTTACTAACTAAAGAAAAATAGAAAGAACTCCTGTTAGGTGAACACCTGATGCTCAAATGCAATCCATCCCTAAATAGTATACCATGTACTTCCAGAGTTGTTGTTTATTTCACAGAACTTCAAACTCAAAAGGTAAGCACTTATAACCATGAAGCTGTATTTCTATGAGGTTTCAAGACATCTGAAATTCAAAACTGCAATGTTCAGCCAGTTGGCCTGCATCACTGTTGTCATCCGAGGCCGTTCCTGCTATGGGCACTGTGGAGAAGTGCCCACCTTTTTATCCCTTGAAAGGCCCTCAAGGCACCAGACCATTAAGTAGCTCCTCCCACATGTTTCCCGCTCTTTTCCGAGCTTGCTTGGTGAAGATTTTGAAAGTATAGAGAGATGGTTTTCTGTAGTGGGGATAGTGCAACAATTGCTCACCTAACATAGAAGCACTTACTAACTAAAGAAAAATAGAAAGAACTCCGGTTAGGTGAGCACCTGATGTTCAAATGCAACCCATCCCTAAATATTATACCATGTACTTCCAGAGTTGTTGTTTATTTCACAGAACTTCAAACTCAAAAGGTAAGCACTTACAACCATGAAGCTGTATTTCTATGAGGTTTCAAGATATCTGAAATTCAAAACTGCAATGTTCAGCCAGTTGGCCTGCATCACTGTTCTCATCCGAGGCCGTTCCTGCTATGGGCACTGTGGAGAAGTGCCCACCTTTTCATCCCTTGAAAGGCCCTCAAGGCAACCAGACCATTAAGTAGCTCCTCCCACATTTTTCCTGCTCTTTTCTGAGCTTGCTTGGTGAAGATTTTGAAAGTATAGAGAGATGGTTTTCTGTAGTGGGGATATTGCAACAATTGCTCACCTAACATGGAAGCACTTACTAACTAAAGAAAAATAGAAAGAACTCCTGTTAGGTGAACACCTGATGCTCAAATGCAATCCATCCCTAAATATTATACCATGTACTTCCAGAGTTGTTGTTTATTTCACAGAACTTCAAACTCAAAAGGTAAGCACTTACAAGCTTGAAGCTGTATTTCTATGAGGTTTCAAGGCATCTGAAATTCAAAACTGCAATGTTCAGCCAAAGGGTCTGCATCCCTGTTCTTGTCAGAGGCTGTTTCAGGTATGGGCACTGTGGAATAAGTGCTCGCCTTTTTATCCCTTGAAAGGCCCTCAAGGCACCAAACCATTAAGTAGCTCCTCCCACATGTTTCCCGCTCTTTTCCAAGCTTGCTTGGTGAAGATTTTGAAAGTATAGAGAGATGGTTTTCTGTAGTGGGGATAGTGCAACAATTGCTCACCTAACATAGAAGCACTTACTAACTAAAGAAAAATAGAAAGAACTCCTGTTAGGTGAACACCTGATGCTCAAATGCAATCCATCCCTAAATAGTATACCATGTACTTCCAGAGTTGTTGTTTATTTCACAGAACTTCAAACTCAAAAGGTAAGCACTTATAACCATGAAGCTGTATTTCTATGAGGTTTCAAGACATCTGAAATTCAAAACTGCAATGTTCAGCCAGTTGGCCTGCATCACTGTTGTCATCCGAGGCCGTTCCTGCTATGGGCACTGTGGAGAAGTGCCCACCTTTTTATCCCTTGAAAGGCCCTGAAGGCACCAAACCATTAAGAAGCTCCTCCCACATTTTTCCCGCTCTTTTCCGAGCTTGCTTGGTGAAGATTTTGAAAGTATAGAGAGATGGTTTTCTGTTGTGGGGATATTGCAACAATTGCTCACCTAACATAGAAGCACTTACTAACTAAAGAAAAATAGAAAGAACTCCTGTTAGGTGAACACCTGATGCTCAAATGCAATCCATCCCTAAATAGTATGCCATGTACTTCCAGAGTTGTTGTTTATTTCACAGAACTTCAAACTCAAAAGGTAAGCACTTATAACCATGAAGCTGTATTTCTATGAGGTTTCAAGACATCTGAAATTCAAAACTGCAATGTTCAGCCAGTTGGCCTGCATCACTGTTGTCATCCGAGGCCGTTCCTGCTATGGGCACTGTGGAGAAGTGCCCACCTTTTTATCCCTTGAAAGGCCCTCAAGGCACCAGACCATTAAGTAGCTCCTCCCACATTTTTCCCGCTCTTTTCTGAGCTTGCTTGGTGAAGATTTTGAAAGTATAGAGAGATGGTTTTCTGTAGTGGGGATAGTGCAACAATTGCTCACCTAACATAGAAGCACTTACTAACTAAAGAAAAATAGAAAGAACTCCTGTTAGGTGAACACCTGATGCTCAAATGCAATCCATCCCTAAATAGTATACCATGTACTTCCAGAGTTGTTGTTTATTTCACAGAACTTCAAACTCAAAAGGTAAGCACTTATAACCATGAAGCTGTATTTCTATGAGGTTTCAAGACATCTGAAATTCAAAACTGCAATGTTCAGCCAGTTGGCCTGCATCACTGTTGTCATCCGAGGCCGTTCCTGCTATGGGCACTGTGGAGAAGTGCCCACCTTTTTATCCCTTGAAAGGCCCTCAAGGCACCAGACCATTAAGTAGCTCCTCCCACATTTTTCCCGCTCTTTTCTGAGCTTGCTTGGTGAAGATTTTGAAAGTATAGAGAGATGGTTTTCTGTAGTGGGGATATTGCAACAATTGCTCACCTAACATGGAAGCACTTACTAACTAAATAAAAATAGAAAGAACTCCTGTTAGGTGAACACCTGATGCTCAAATGCAATCCATCCCTAAATATTATACCATGTACTTCCAGAGTTGTTGTTTATTTCACAGAACTTCAAACTCAAAAGGTAAGCACTTATAACCATGAAGCTGTATTTCTATGAGGTTTCAAGGCATCTGAAATTCAAAACTGCAATGTTCAGCCAGTTGGCCTGCATCACTGTTGTCATCCGAGGCCGTTCCTGCTATGGGCACTGTGGAGAAGTTCCCACCTTTTTATCCCTTGAAAGGCCCTCAAGGCACCAGACCATTAAGTAGCTCCTCCCACATTTTCCTGCTCTTTTCTGAGCTTGCTTGGTGAAGATTTTGAAAGTATAGAGAGATGGTTTTCTGTAGTGGGGATATTGCAACAATTGCTCACCTAACATGGAAGCACTTATTAACTAAAGAAAAATAGAAAGAACTCCTGTTAGGTGAACACCTGATGCTCAAATGCAATCCATCCCTGAATATTATACCATGTACTTCCAGAGTTGTTGTTTATTTCACAGAACTTCAAACTCAAAAGGTAAGCACTTACAAGCTTGAAGCTGTATTTCTATGAGGTTTCAAGGCATCTGAAATTCAAAACTGCAATGTTCAGCCAAAGGGTCTGCATCCCTGTTCTTGTCAGAGGCTGTTTCAGGTATGGGCACTGTGGAATAAGTGCTCGCCTTTTTATCCCTTGAAAGGCCCTGAAGGCACCAAACCATTAAGAAGCTCCTCCCACATTTTTCCCGCTCTTTTCTGAGCTTGCCTGGTAAAGATTTTGAAAGTATAGAGAGATGGTTTTCTGTAGTGGAGATATTGCAACAATTGCTCACCTAACATGGAAGCACTTACTAACTAAAGAAAAATAGAAAGAACTCCTGTTAGGTGAGCACCTGATGTTCAAATGCAACCCATCCCTAAATATTATACCATGTACTTCCAGAGTTGTTGTTTATTTCACAGAACTTCAAACTCAAAAGGTAAGCACTTACAAGCTTGAAGCTGTATTTCTATGAGGTTTCAAGGCATCTGAAATTCAAAACTGCAATGTTCAGCCAAAGGATCTGCATCCCTGTTCTTGTCAGAGGCTGTTTCTGGTATGGGCACTGTGGAATAAGTGCTCGCCTTTTTATCCCTTGAAAGGCCCTGAAGGCACCAAACCATTAAGTAGCTCCTCCCACATTTTTCCCGCTCTTTTCTGAGCTTGCCTGGTGAATATTTTGAAAGTATAGAGAGATGGTTTTCTGTAGTGGAGATATTGCAACAATTGCTCACCTAACATGGAAGCACTTACTAACTAAAGAAAAATAGAAAGAACTCCTGTTAGGTGAGCACCTGATGTTCAAATGCAATCCATCCTAAATATTATAACATACACTTCCAAAATTGCTGTTTAGTTCACAGAACTTCAACCTCAAAAGGGAAGCACTTACACATATATAAAACGCAGGTGCCAACCTTGAAGCTGTATTTCTGTGAGGTTCCAAGACATCTGAAATTCAAAACTGCAATGTTCAGCCAGTGGGTCTGCATCCCTGTTCTTGTCTGAGGCTGGTATGGGCACTGTGGAATAAGTGCTCGCCTTTTTATCCCTTGAAAGGCCCTGAAGGCACCAAACCATTAAGTAGCTCCTCCCACATTTTTCCCGCTCTTTTCTGAGCTTGCTTGGTGAAGATTTTGAAAGTATAGAGAGATGGTTTTCTGTAGTGGGGATATTGCAACAATTGCTCACCTAACATGGAAGCACCTACTAACTAAAGAAAAATAGAAAGAACTCCTGTTAGGTGAACACCTGATGCTCAAATGCAATCCATCCCTAAATATTATACCATGTACTTCCAGAGTTGTTGTTTATTTCACAGAACTTCAAACTCAAAAGGTAAGCACTTAGAAGCTTGAAGCTGTATTTCTATGAGGTTTCAAGACATCTGAAATTCAAAACTGCAATGTTCAGCCAAAGGGTCTGCATCCCTGTTCTTGTCTGAGGCTGTTCCTGGTATGGGCACTGTGGAAGAAGTTCTAGCCTTTTTATCCCTTGAAAGTCCCTGAAGGCACCAAACCATTAAGAAGCTCCTCCCACATTTTTAAGCACTTATAACCATGAAGCTTGCTTGTCATCCGAGGCCGTTCCTGCTATGGGCACTGTGGAGAAGTGCCCACCTTTTTATCCCTTGAAAGGCCCTCAAGGCACCAGACCATTAAGTAGCTCCTCCCACATTTTTCCCGCTCTTTTCTGAGCTTGCTTGGTGAAGATTTTGAAAGCATAGAGAGATGGTTTTCTGTAGTGGGGATATTGCAACAATTGCTCACCTAACATGGAAGCACTTACTAACTAAAGAAAAATAGAAAGAACTCCTGTTAGGTGAGCACCTGATGTTCAAATGCAATCCATCCTAAATATTATAACATACACTTCCAAAATTGCTGTTTAGTTCACAGAACTTCAACCTCAAAAGGGAAGCACTTACACATATATAAAACGCAGGTGCCAACCTTGAAGCTGTATTTCTATGAGGTTTCAAGATATCTGAAATTCAAAACTGCAATGTTCAGCCAGTTGGCCTGCATCACTGTTCTCATCCGAGGCCGTTCCTGCTATGGGCACTGTGGAAGAAGTGCCCACCTTTTAATCCCTTGAAAGGCCCTCAAGGCACCAAACCATTAAGTAGCTCCTCCCACATGTTTCCCGCTCTTTTCCGAGCTTGCTTGGTGAAGATTTTGAAAGTATAGAGAGATGGTTTTCTGTAGTGGGGATAGTGCAACAATTGCTCACCTAACATAGAAGCACTTACTAACTAAAGAAAAATAGAAAGAACTCCTGTTAGGTGAACACCTGATGCTCAAATGCAATCCATCCCTAAATAGTATACCATGTACTTCCAGAGTTGTTGTTTATTTCACAGAACTTCAAACTCAAAAGGTAAGCACTTATAACCATGAAGCTGTATTTCTATGAGGTTTCAAGACATCTGAAATTCAAAACTGCAATGTTCAGCCAGTTGGCCTGCATCACTGTTGTCATCCGAGGCCGTTCCTGCTATGGGCACTGTGGAGAAGTGCCCACCTTTTTATCCCTTGAAAGGCCCTCAAGGCACCAGACCATTAAGTAGCTCCTCCCACATTTTTCCCGCTCTTTTCTGAGCTTGCTTGGTGAAGATTTTGAAAGTATAGAGAGATGGTTTTCTGTAGTGGGGATATTGCAACAATTGCTCACCTAACATGGAAGCACTTACTAACTAAAGAAAAATAGAAAGAACTCCTGTTAGGTGAACACCTGATGCTCAAATGCAATCCATCCCTAAATATTATACCATGTACTTCCAGAGTTGTTGTTTATTTCACAGAACTTCAAACTCAAAAGGTAAGCACTTACAAGCTTGAAGCTGTATTTCTATGAGGTTTCAAGGCATCTGAAATTCAAAACTGCAATGTTCAGCCAAAGGATCTGCATCCCTGTTCTTGTCAGAGGCTGTTTCTGGTATGGCACTGTGGAATAAGTGCTCGCCTTTTTATCCCTTGAAAGGCCCTGAAGGCACCAAACCATTAAGTAGCTCCTCCCACATTTTTCCCGCTCTTTTCTGAGCTTGCCTGGTGAAGATTTTGAAAGTATAGAGAGATGGTTTTCTGTAGTGGGGATATTGCAACAATTGCTCACCTAACATGGAAGCACTTACTAACTAAAGAAAAATAGAAAGAACTCCTGTTAGGTGAACACCTGATGCTCAAATGCAATCCATCCCTAAATATTATACCATGTACTTCCAGAGTTGTTGTTTATTTCACAGAACTTCAAACTCAAAAGGTAAGCACTTACAAGCTTGAAGCTGTATTTCTATGAGGTTTCAAGACATCTGAAATTCAAAACTGCAATGTTCAGCCAAAGGGTCTGCATCCCTGTTCTTGTCTGAGGCTGTTCCTGGTATGGGCACTGTGGAAGAAGTTCTAGCCTTTTTATCCCTTGAAAGTCCCTGAAGGCACCAAACCATTAAGAAGCTCCTCCCACATTTTTCCCGCTCTTTTCTGAGCTTGCTTGGTGAAGATTTTGAAAGTATAGAGAGATGGTTTTCTGTAGTGGAGATATTGCAACAATTGCTCACCTAACATGGAAGAAATTACTAACTAAAGAAAAATAGAATGAACTCCTGTTAGGTGAGCACCTGATGTTCAAATGCAATCCATCCTAAATATTATAACATACACTTCCAAAATTGCTGTTTAGTTCACAGAACTTCAACCTCAAAAGGGAAGCACTTACACATATATAAAACGCAGGTGCCAACCTTGAAGCTGTATTTCTGTGAGGTTCCAAGACATCTGAAATTCAAAACTGCAATGTTCAGCCAGTGGGTCTGCATCCCTGTTCTTGTCTGAGGCTGGTATGGGCACTGTGGAATAAGTGCTCGCCTTTTTATCCCTTGAAAGGCCCTGAAGGCACCAAACCATTAAGTAGCTCCTCCCACATTTTTCCCGCTCTTTTCTGAGCTTGCTTGGTGAAGATTTTGAAAGTATAGAGAGATGGTTTTCTGTAGTGGGGATATTGCAACAATTGCTCACCTAACATGGAAGCACTTACTAACTAAAGAAAAATAGAAAGAACTCCTGTTAGGTGAACACCTGATGCTCAAATGCAATCCATCCCTAAATATTATACCATGTACTTCCAGAGTTGTTGTTTATTTCACAGAACTTCAAACTCAAAAGGTAAGCACTTACAAGCTTGAAGCTGTATTTCTATGAGGTTTCAAGACATCTGAAATTCAAAACTGCAATGTTCAGCCAAAGGGTCTGCATCCCTGTTCTTGTCTGAGGCTGTTCCTGGTATGGGCACTGTGGAAGAAGTTCTAGCCTTTTTATCCCTTGAAAGTCCCTGAAGGCACCAAACCATTAAGAAGCTCCTCCCACATTTTTAAGCACTTATAACCATGAAGCTTGCTTGTCATCCGAGGCCGTTCCTGCTATGGGCACTGTGGAGAAGTGCCCACCTTTTTATCCCTTGAAAGGCCCTCAAGGCACCAGACCATTAAGTAGCTCCTCCCACATTTTTCCCGCTCTTTTCTGAGCTTGCTTGGTGAAGATTTTGAAAGTATAGAGAGATGGTTTTCTGTAGTGGGGATATTGCAACAATTGCTCACCTAACATGGAAGCACTTACTAACTAAAGAAAAATAGAAAGAACTCCTGTTAGGTGAGCACCTGATGTTCAAATGCAATCCATCCTAAATATTATAACATACACTTCCAAAATTGCTGTTTAGTTCACAGAACTTCAACCTCAAAAGGGAAGCACTTACACATATATAAAACGCAGGTGCCAACCTTGAAGCTGTATTTCTATGAGGTTTCAAGATATCTGAAATTCAAAACTGCAATGTTCAGCCAGTTGGCCTGCATCACTGTTCTCATCCGAGGCCATTCCTGCTATGGGCACTGTGGAAGAAGTGCCCACCTTTTTATCCCTTGAAAGGCCCTCAAGGCACCAAACCATTAAGTAGCTCCTCCCACATGTTTCCCGCACTTTTCCGAGCTTGCTTGGTGAAGATTTTGAAAGTATAGAGAGATGGTTTTCTGTAGTGGGGATAGTGCAACAATTGCTCACCTAACATAGAAGCACTTACTAACTAAAGAAAAATAGAAAGAACTCCTGTTAGGTGAACACCTGATGCTCAAATGCAATCCATCCCTAAATAGTATACCATGTACTTCCAGAGTTTTTGTTTATTTCACAGAACTTCAAACTCAAAAGGTAAGCACTTACAAGCTTGAAGCTGTATTTCTATGAGGTTTCAAGGCATCTGAAATTCAAAACTGCAATGTTCAGCCAAAGGGTCTGCATCCCTGTTCTTGTCAGAGGCTGTTTCAGGTATGGGCACTGTGGAATAAGTGCTCGCCTTTTTATCCCTTGAAAGGCCCTCAAGGCACCAAACCATTAAGTAGCTCCTCCCACATTTTTCCCGCTCTTTTCCAAGCTTGCTTGGTGAAGATTTTGAAAGTATAGAGAGATGGTTTTCTGTAGTGGGGATAGTGCAACAATTGCTCACCTAACATAGAAGCACTTACTAACTAAAGAAAAATAGAAAGAACTCCTGTTAGGTGAACACCTGATGCTCAAATGCAATCCATCCCTAAATAGTATACCATGTACTTCCAGAGTTGTTGTTTATTTCACAGAACTTCAAACTCAAAAGGTAAGCACTTATAACCATGAAGCTGTATTTCTATGAGGTTTCAAGACATCTGAAATTCAAAACTGCAATGTTCAGCCAGTTGGCCTGCATCACTGTTGTCATCCGAGGCCGTTCCTGCTATGGGCACTGTGGAGAAGTGCCCACCTTTTTATCCCTTGAAAGGCCCTCAAGGCACCAGACCATTAAGTAGCTCCTCCCACATTTTTCCCGCTCTTTTCTGAGCTTGCTTGGTGAAGATTTTGAAAGTATAGAGAGATGGTTTTCTGTAGTGGGGATATTGCAACAATTGCTCACCTAACATGGAAGCACTTACTAACTAAAGAAAAATAGAAAGAACTCCTGTTAGGTGAACACCTGATGCTCAAATGCAATCCATCCCTAAATATTATACCATGTACTTCCAGAGTTGTTGTTTATTTCACAGAACTTCAAACTCAAAAGGTAAGCACTTACAAGCTTGAAGCTGTATTTCTATGAGGTTTCAAGGCATCTGAAATTCAAAACTGCAATGTTCAGCCAAAGGATCTGCATCCCTGTTCTTGTCAGAGGCTGTTTCTGGTATGGCACTGTGGAATAAGTGCTCGCCTTTTTATCCCTTGAAAGGCCCTGAAGGCACCAAACCATTAAGTAGCTCCTCCCACATTTTTCCCGCTCTTTTCTGAGCTTGCCTGGTGAAGATTTTGAAAGTATAGAGAGATGGTTTTCTGTAGTGGGGATATTGCAACAATTGCTCACCTAACATGGAAGCACTTACTAACTAAAGAAAAATAGAAAGAACTCCTGTTAGGTGAACACCTGATGCTCAAATGCAATCCATCCCTAAATATTATACCATGTACTTCCAGAGTTGTTGTTTATTTCACAGAACTTCAAACTCAAAAGGTAAGCACTTACAAGCTTGAAGCTGTATTTCTATGAGGTTTCAAGACATCTGAAATTCAAAACTGCAATGTTCAGCCAAAGGGTCTGCATCCCTGTTCTTGTCTGAGGCTGTTCCTGGTATGGGCACTGTGGAAGAAGTTCTAGCCTTTTTATCCCTTGAAAGTCCCTGAAGGCACCAAACCATTAAGAAGCTCCTCCCACATTTTTCCCGCTCTTTTCTGAGCTTGCTTGGTGAAGATTTTGAAAGTATAGAGAGATGGTTTTCTGTAGTGGAGATATTGCAACAATTGCTCACCTAACATGGAAGAAATTACTAACTAAAGAAAAATAGAATGAACTCCTGTTAGGTGAGCACCTGATGTTCAAATGCAATCCATCCTAAATATTATAACATACACTTCCAAAATTGCTGTTTAGTTCACAGAACTTCAACCTCAAAAGGGAAGCACTTACACATATATAAAACGCAGGTGCCAACCTTGAAGCTGTATTTCTGTGAGGTTCCAAGACATCTGAAATTCAAAACTGCAATGTTCAGCCAGTGGGTCTGCATCCCTGTTCTTGTCTGAGGCTGGTATGGGCACTGTGGAATAAGTGCTCGCCTTTTTATCCCTTGAAAGGCCCTGAAGGCACCAAACCATTAAGTAGCTCCTCCCACATTTTTCCCGCTCTTTTCTGAGCTTGCTTGGTGAAGATTTTGAAAGTATAGAGAGATGGTTTTCTGTAGTGGGGATATTGCAACAATTGCTCACCTAACATGGAAGCACTTACTAACTAAAGAAAAATAGAAAGAACTCCTGTTAGGTGAACACCTGATGCTCAAATGCAATCCATCCCTAAATATTATACCATGTACTTCCAGAGTTGTTGTTTATTTCACAGAACTTCAAACTCAAAAGGTAAGCACTTACAAGCTTGAAGCTGTATTTCTATGAGGTTTCAAGACATCTGAAATTCAAAACTGCAATGTTCAGCCAAAGGGTCTGCATCCCTGTTCTTGTCTGAGGCTGTTCCTGGTATGGGCACTGTGGAAGAAGTTCTAGCCTTTTTATCCCTTGAAAGTCCCTGAAGGCACCAAACCATTAAGAAGCTCCTCCCACATTTTTAAGCACTTATAACCATGAAGCTTGCTTGTCATCCGAGGCCGTTCCTGCTATGGGCACTGTGGAGAAGTGCCCACCTTTTTATCCCTTGAAAGGCCCTCAAGGCACCAGACCATTAAGTAGCTCCTCCCACATTTTTCCCGCTCTTTTCTGAGCTTGCTTGGTGAAGATTTTGAAAGTATAGAGAGATGGTTTTCTGTAGTGGGGATATTGCAACAATTGCTCACCTAACATGGAAGCACTTACTAACTAAAGAAAAATAGAAAGAACTCCTGTTAGGTGAGCACCTGATGTTCAAATGCAATCCATCCTAAATATTATAACATACACTTCCAAAATTGCTGTTTAGTTCACAGAACTTCAACCTCAAAAGGGAAGCACTTACACATATATAAAACGCAGGTGCCAACCTTGAAGCTGTATTTCTATGAGGTTTCAAGATATCTGAAATTCAAAACTGCAATGTTCAGCCAGTTGGCCTGCATCACTGTTCTCATCCGAGGCCATTCCTGCTATGGGCACTGTGGAAGAAGTGCCCACCTTTTTATCCCTTGAAAGGCCCTCAAGGCACCAAACCATTAAGTAGCTCCTCCCACATGTTTCCCGCACTTTTCCGAGCTTGCTTGGTGAAGATTTTGAAAGTATAGAGAGATGGTTTTCTGTAGTGGGGATAGTGCAACAATTGCTCACCTAACATAGAAGCACTTACTAACTAAAGAAAAATAGAAAGAACTCCTGTTAGGTGAACACCTGATGCTCAAATGCAATCCATCCCTAAATAGTATACCATGTACTTCCAGAGTTTTTGTTTATTTCACAGAACTTCAAACTCAAAAGGTAAGCACTTACAAGCTTGAAGCTGTATTTCTATGAGGTTTCAAGGCATCTGAAATTCAAAACTGCAATGTTCAGCCAAAGGATCTGCATCCCTGTTCTTGTCAGAGGCTGTTTCTGGTATGGGCACTGTGGAATAAGTGCTCGCCTTTTTATCCCTTGAAAGGCCCTGAAGGCACCAAACCATTAAGTAGCTCCTCCCACATTTTTCCCGCTCTTTTCTGAGCTTGCCTGGTGAATATTTTGAAAGTATAGAGAGATGGTTTTCTGTAGTGGAGATATTGCAACAATTGCTCACCTAACATGGAAGCACTTACTAACTAAAGAAAAATAGAAAGAACTCCTGTTAGGTGAGCACCTGATGTTCAAATGCAATCCATCCTAAATATTATAACATACACTTCCAAAATTGCTGTTTAGTTCACAGAACTTCAACCTCAAAAGGGAAGCACTTACACATATATAAAACGCAGGTGCCAACCTTGAAGCTGTATTTCTGTGAGGTTCCAAGACATCTGAAATTCAAAACTGCAATGTTCAGCCAGTGGGTCTGCATCCCTGTTCTTGTCTGAGGCTGGTATGGGCACTGTGGAATAAGTGCTCGCCTTTTTATCCCTTGAAAGGCCCTGAAGGCACCAAACCATTAAGTAGCTCCTCCCACATTTTTCCCGCTCTTTTCTGAGCTTGCTTGGTGAAGATTTTGAAAGTATAGAGAGATGGTTTTCTGTAGTGGGGATATTGCAACAATTGCTCACCTAACATGGAAGCACCTACTAACTAAAGAAAAATAGAAAGAACTCCTGTTAGGTGAACACCTGATGCTCAAATGCAATCCATCCCTAAATATTATACCATGTACTTCCAGAGTTGTTGTTTATTTCACAGAACTTCAAACTCAAAAGGTAAGCACTTAGAAGCTTGAAGCTGTATTTCTATGAGGTTTCAAGACATCTGAAATTCAAAACTGCAATGTTCAGCCAAAGGGTCTGCATCCCTGTTCTTGTCTGAGGCTGTTCCTGGTATGGGCACTGTGGAAGAAGTTCTAGCCTTTTTATCCCTTGAAAGTCCCTGAAGGCACCAAACCATTAAGAAGCTCCTCCCACATTTTTAAGCACTTATAACCATGAAGCTTGCTTGTCATCCGAGGCCGTTCCTGCTATGGGCACTGTGGAGAAGTGCCCACCTTTTTATCCCTTGAAAGGCCCTCAAGGCACCAGACCATTAAGTAGCTCCTCCCACATTTTTCCCGCTCTTTTCTGAGCTTGCTTGGTGAAGATTTTGAAAGCATAGAGAGATGGTTTTCTGTAGTGGGGATATTGCAACAATTGCTCACCTAACATGGAAGCACTTACTAACTAAAGAAAAATAGAAAGAACTCCTGTTAGGTGAGCACCTGATGTTCAAATGCAATCCATCCTAAATATTATAACATACACTTCCAAAATTGCTGTTTAGTTCACAGAACTTCAACCTCAAAAGGGAAGCACTTACACATATATAAAACGCAGGTGCCAACCTTGAAGCTGTATTTCTATGAGGTTTCAAGATATCTGAAATTCAAAACTGCAATGTTCAGCCAGTTGGCCTGCATCACTGTTCTCATCCGAGGCCGTTCCTGCTATGGGCACTGTGGAAGAAGTGCCCACCTTTTAATCCCTTGAAAGGCCCTCAAGGCACCAAACCATTAAGTAGCTCCTCCCACATGTTTCCCGCTCTTTTCCGAGCTTGCTTGGTGAAGATTTTGAAAGTATAGAGAGATGGTTTTCTGTAGTGGGGATAGTGCAACAATTGCTCACCTAACATAGAAGCACTTACTAACTAAAGAAAAATAGAAAGAACTCCTGTTAGGTGAACACCTGATGCTCAAATGCAATCCATCCCTAAATAGTATACCATGTACTTCCAGAGTTGTTGTTTATTTCACAGAACTTCAAACTCAAAAGGTAAGCACTTATAACCATGAAGCTGTATTTCTATGAGGTTTCAAGACATCTGAAATTCAAAACTGCAATGTTCAGCCAGTTGGCCTGCATCACTGTTGTCATCCGAGGCCGTTCCTGCTATGGGCACTGTGGAGAAGTGCCCACCTTTTTATCCCTTGAAAGGCCCTCAAGGCACCAGACCATTAAGTAGCTCCTCCCACATTTTTCCCGCTCTTTTCTGAGCTTGCTTGGTGAAGATTTTGAAAGTATAGAGAGATGGTTTTCTGTAGTGGGGATATTGCAACAATTGCTCACCTAACATGGAAGCACTTACTAACTAAAGAAAAATAGAAAGAACTCCTGTTAGGTGAACACCTGATGCTCAAATGCAATCCATCCCTAAATATTATACCATGTACTTCCAGAGTTGTTGTTTATTTCACAGAACTTCAAACTCAAAAGGTAAGCACTTACAAGCTTGAAGCTGTATTTCTATGAGGTTTCAAGGCATCTGAAATTCAAAACTGCAATGTTCAGCCAAAGGATCTGCATCCCTGTTCTTGTCAGAGGCTGTTTCTGGTATGGCACTGTGGAATAAGTGCTCGCCTTTTTATCCCTTGAAAGGCCCTGAAGGCACCAAACCATTAAGTAGCTCCTCCCACATTTTTCCCGCTCTTTTCTGAGCTTGCCTGGTGAAGATTTTGAAAGTATAGAGAGATGGTTTTCTGTAGTGGGGATATTGCAACAATTGCTCACCTAACATGGAAGCACTTACTAACTAAAGAAAAATAGAAAGAACTCCTGTTAGGTGAACACCTGATGCTCAAATGCAATCCATCCCTAAATATTATACCATGTACTTCCAGAGTTGTTGTTTATTTCACAGAACTTCAAACTCAAAAGGTAAGCACTTACAAGCTTGAAGCTGTATTTCTATGAGGTTTCAAGACATCTGAAATTCAAAACTGCAATGTTCAGCCAAAGGGTCTGCATCCCTGTTCTTGTCTGAGGCTGTTCCTGGTATGGGCACTGTGGAAGAAGTTCTAGCCTTTTTATCCCTTGAAAGTCCCTGAAGGCACCAAACCATTAAGAAGCTCCTCCCACATTTTTCCCGCTCTTTTCTGAGCTTGCTTGGTGAAGATTTTGAAAGTATAGAGAGATGGTTTTCTGTAGTGGAGATATTGCAACAATTGCTCACCTAACATGGAAGAAATTACTAACTAAAGAAAAATAGAATGAACTCCTGTTAGGTGAGCACCTGATGTTCAAATGCAATCCATCCTAAATATTATAACATACACTTCCAAAATTGCTGTTTAGTTCACAGAACTTCAACCTCAAAAGGGAAGCACTTACACATATATAAAACGCAGGTGCCAACCTTGAAGCTGTATTTCTGTGAGGTTCCAAGACATCTGAAATTCAAAACTGCAATGTTCAGCCAGTGGGTCTGCATCCCTGTTCTTGTCTGAGGCTGGTATGGGCACTGTGGAATAAGTGCTCGCCTTTTTATCCCTTGAAAGGCCCTGAAGGCACCAAACCATTAAGTAGCTCCTCCCACATTTTTCCCGCTCTTTTCTGAGCTTGCTTGGTGAAGATTTTGAAAGTATAGAGAGATGGTTTTCTGTAGTGGGGATATTGCAACAATTGCTCACCTAACATGGAAGCACTTACTAACTAAAGAAAAATAGAAAGAACTCCTGTTAGGTGAACACCTGATGCTCAAATGCAATCCATCCCTAAATATTATACCATGTACTTCCAGAGTTGTTGTTTATTTCACAGAACTTCAAACTCAAAAGGTAAGCACTTACAAGCTTGAAGCTGTATTTCTATGAGGTTTCAAGACATCTGAAATTCAAAACTGCAATGTTCAGCCAAAGGGTCTGCATCCCTGTTCTTGTCTGAGGCTGTTCCTGGTATGGGCACTGTGGAAGAAGTTCTAGCCTTTTTATCCCTTGAAAGTCCCTGAAGGCACCAAACCATTAAGAAGCTCCTCCCACATTTTTAAGCACTTATAACCATGAAGCTTGCTTGTCATCCGAGGCCGTTCCTGCTATGGGCACTGTGGAGAAGTGCCCACCTTTTTATCCCTTGAAAGGCCCTCAAGGCACCAGACCATTAAGTAGCTCCTCCCACATTTTTCCCGCTCTTTTCTGAGCTTGCTTGGTGAAGATTTTGAAAGTATAGAGAGATGGTTTTCTGTAGTGGGGATATTGCAACAATTGCTCACCTAACATGGAAGCACTTACTAACTAAAGAAAAATAGAAAGAACTCCTGTTAGGTGAGCACCTGATGTTCAAATGCAATCCATCCTAAATATTATAACATACACTTCCAAAATTGCTGTTTAGTTCACAGAACTTCAACCTCAAAAGGGAAGCACTTACACATATATAAAACGCAGGTGCCAACCTTGAAGCTGTATTTCTATGAGGTTTCAAGATATCTGAAATTCAAAACTGCAATGTTCAGCCAGTTGGCCTGCATCACTGTTCTCATCCGAGGCCATTCCTGCTATGGGCACTGTGGAAGAAGTGCCCACCTTTTTATCCCTTGAAAGGCCCTCAAGGCACCAAACCATTAAGTAGCTCCTCCCACATGTTTCCCGCACTTTTCCGAGCTTGCTTGGTGAAGATTTTGAAAGTATAGAGAGATGGTTTTCTGTAGTGGGGATAGTGCAACAATTGCTCACCTAACATAGAAGCACTTACTAACTAAAGAAAAATAGAAAGAACTCCTGTTAGGTGAACACCTGATGCTCAAATGCAATCCATCCCTAAATAGTATACCATGTACTTCCAGAGTTTTTGTTTATTTCACAGAACTTCAAACTCAAAAGGTAAGCACTTACAAGCTTGAAGCTGTATTTCTATGAGGTTTCAAGGCATCTGAAATTCAAAACTGCAATGTTCAGCCAAAGGGTCTGCATCCCTGTTCTTGTCAGAGGCTGTTTCAGGTATGGGCACTGTGGAATAAGTGCTCGCCTTTTTATCCCTTGAAAGGCCCTCAAGGCACCAAACCATTAAGTAGCTCCTCCCACATTTTTCCCGCTCTTTTCCAAGCTTGCTTGGTGAAGATTTTGAAAGTATAGAGAGATGGTTTTCTGTAGTGGGGATAGTGCAACAATTGCTCACCTAACATAGAAGCACTTACTAACTAAAGAAAAATAGAAAGAACTCCTGTTAGGTGAACACCTGATGCTCAAATGCAATCCATCCCTAAATAGTATACCATGTACTTCCAGAGTTGTTGTTTATTTCACAGAACTTCAAACTCAAAAGGTAAGCACTTATAACCATGAAGCTGTATTTCTATGAGGTTTCAAGACATCTGAAATTCAAAACTGCAATGTTCAGCCAGTTGGCCTGCATCACTGTTGTCATCCGAGGCCGTTCCTGCTATGGGCACTGTGGAGAAGTGCCCACCTTTTTATCCCTTGAAAGGCCCTCAAGGCACCAGACCATTAAGTAGCTCCTCCCACATTTTTCCCGCTCTTTTCTGAGCTTGCTTGGTGAAGATTTTGAAAGTATAGAGAGATGGTTTTCTGTAGTGGGGATATTGCAACAATTGCTCACCTAACATGGAAGCACTTACTAACTAAAGAAAAATAGAAAGAACTCCTGTTAGGTGAACACCTGATGCTCAAATGCAATCCATCCCTAAATATTATACCATGTACTTCCAGAGTTGTTGTTTATTTCACAGAACTTCAAACTCAAAAGGTAAGCACTTACAAGCTTGAAGCTGTATTTCTATGAGGTTTCAAGGCATCTGAAATTCAAAACTGCAATGTTCAGCCAAAGGATCTGCATCCCTGTTCTTGTCAGAGGCTGTTTCTGGTATGGCACTGTGGAATAAGTGCTCGCCTTTTTATCCCTTGAAAGGCCCTGAAGGCACCAAACCATTAAGTAGCTCCTCCCACATTTTTCCCGCTCTTTTCTGAGCTTGCCTGGTGAAGATTTTGAAAGTATAGAGAGATGGTTTTCTGTAGTGGGGATATTGCAACAATTGCTCACCTAACATGGAAGCACTTACTAACTAAAGAAAAATAGAAAGAACTCCTGTTAGGTGAACACCTGATGCTCAAATGCAATCCATCCCTAAATATTATACCATGTACTTCCAGAGTTGTTGTTTATTTCACAGAACTTCAAACTCAAAAGGTAAGCACTTACAAGCTTGAAGCTGTATTTCTATGAGGTTTCAAGACATCTGAAATTCAAAACTGCAATGTTCAGCCAAAGGGTCTGCATCCCTGTTCTTGTCTGAGGCTGTTCCTGGTATGGGCACTGTGGAAGAAGTTCTAGCCTTTTTATCCCTTGAAAGTCCCTGAAGGCACCAAACCATTAAGAAGCTCCTCCCACATTTTTCCCGCTCTTTTCTGAGCTTGCTTGGTGAAGATTTTGAAAGTATAGAGAGATGGTTTTCTGTAGTGGAGATATTGCAACAATTGCTCACCTAACATGGAAGAAATTACTAACTAAAGAAAAATAGAATGAACTCCTGTTAGGTGAGCACCTGATGTTCAAATGCAATCCATCCTAAATATTATAACATACACTTCCAAAATTGCTGTTTAGTTCACAGAACTTCAACCTCAAAAGGGAAGCACTTACACATATATAAAACGCAGGTGCCAACCTTGAAGCTGTATTTCTGTGAGGTTCCAAGACATCTGAAATTCAAAACTGCAATGTTCAGCCAGTGGGTCTGCATCCCTGTTCTTGTCTGAGGCTGGTATGGGCACTGTGGAATAAGTGCTCGCCTTTTTATCCCTTGAAAGGCCCTGAAGGCACCAAACCATTAAGTAGCTCCTCCCACATTTTTCCCGCTCTTTTCTGAGCTTGCTTGGTGAAGATTTTGAAAGTATAGAGAGATGGTTTTCTGTAGTGGGGATATTGCAACAATTGCTCACCTAACATGGAAGCACTTACTAACTAAAGAAAAATAGAAAGAACTCCTGTTAGGTGAACACCTGATGCTCAAATGCAATCCATCCCTAAATATTATACCATGTACTTCCAGAGTTGTTGTTTATTTCACAGAACTTCAAACTCAAAAGGTAAGCACTTACAAGCTTGAAGCTGTATTTCTATGAGGTTTCAAGACATCTGAAATTCAAAACTGCAATGTTCAGCCAAAGGGTCTGCATCCCTGTTCTTGTCTGAGGCTGTTCCTGGTATGGGCACTGTGGAAGAAGTTCTAGCCTTTTTATCCCTTGAAAGTCCCTGAAGGCACCAAACCATTAAGAAGCTCCTCCCACATTTTTAAGCACTTATAACCATGAAGCTTGCTTGTCATCCGAGGCCGTTCCTGCTATGGGCACTGTGGAGAAGTGCCCACCTTTTTATCCCTTGAAAGGCCCTCAAGGCACCAGACCATTAAGTAGCTCCTCCCACATTTTTCCCGCTCTTTTCTGAGCTTGCTTGGTGAAGATTTTGAAAGTATAGAGAGATGGTTTTCTGTAGTGGGGATATTGCAACAATTGCTCACCTAACATGGAAGCACTTACTAACTAAAGAAAAATAGAAAGAACTCCTGTTAGGTGAGCACCTGATGTTCAAATGCAATCCATCCTAAATATTATAACATACACTTCCAAAATTGCTGTTTAGTTCACAGAACTTCAACCTCAAAAGGGAAGCACTTACACATATATAAAACGCAGGTGCCAACCTTGAAGCTGTATTTCTATGAGGTTTCAAGATATCTGAAATTCAAAACTGCAATGTTCAGCCAGTTGGCCTGCATCACTGTTCTCATCCGAGGCCATTCCTGCTATGGGCACTGTGGAAGAAGTGCCCACCTTTTTATCCCTTGAAAGGCCCTCAAGGCACCAAACCATTAAGTAGCTCCTCCCACATGTTTCCCGCACTTTTCCGAGCTTGCTTGGTGAAGATTTTGAAAGTATAGAGAGATGGTTTTCTGTAGTGGGGATAGTGCAACAATTGCTCACCTAACATAGAAGCACTTACTAACTAAAGAAAAATAGAAAGAACTCCTGTTAGGTGAACACCTGATGCTCAAATGCAATCCATCCCTAAATAGTATACCATGTACTTCCAGAGTTTTTGTTTATTTCACAGAACTTCAAACTCAAAAGGTAAGCACTTACAAGCTTGAAGCTGTATTTCTATGAGGTTTCAAGGCATCTGAAATTCAAAACTGCAATGTTCAGCCAAAGGGTCTGCATCCCTGTTCTTGTCAGAGGCTGTTTCAGGTATGGGCACTGTGGAATAAGTGCTCGCCTTTTTATCCCTTGAAAGGCCCTCAAGGCACCAAACCATTAAGTAGCTCCTCCCACATTTTTCCCGCTCTTTTCCAAGCTTGCTTGGTGAAGATTTTGAAAGTATAGAGAGATGGTTTTCTGTAGTGGGGATAGTGCAACAATTGCTCACCTAACATAGAAGCACTTACTAACTAAAGAAAAATAGAAAGAACTCCTGTTAGGTGAACACCTGATGCTCAAATGCAATCCATCCCTAAATAGTATACCATGTACTTCCAGAGTTGTTGTTTATTTCACAGAACTTCAAACTCAAAAGGTAAGCACTTATAACCATGAAGCTGTATTTCTATGAGGTTTCAAGACATCTGAAATTCAAAACTGCAATGTTCAGCCAGTTGGCCTGCATCACTGTTGTCATCCGAGGCCGTTCCTGCTATGGGCACTGTGGAGAAGTGCCCACCTTTTTATCCCTTGAAAGGCCCTCAAGGCACCAGACCATTAAGTAGCTCCTCCCACATTTTTCCCGCTCTTTTCTGAGCTTGCTTGGTGAAGATTTTGAAAGTATAGAGAGATGGTTTTCTGTAGTGGGGATATTGCAACAATTGCTCACCTAACATGGAAGCACTTACTAACTAAAGAAAAATAGAAAGAACTCCTGTTAGGTGAACACCTGATGCTCAAATGCAATCCATCCCTAAATATTATACCATGTACTTCCAGAGTTGTTGTTTATTTCACAGAACTTCAAACTCAAAAGGTAAGCACTTACAAGCTTGAAGCTGTATTTCTATGAGGTTTCAAGGCATCTGAAATTCAAAACTGCAATGTTCAGCCAAAGGATCTGCATCCCTGTTCTTGTCAGAGGCTGTTTCTGGTATGGCACTGTGGAATAAGTGCTCGCCTTTTTATCCCTTGAAAGGCCCTGAAGGCACCAAACCATTAAGTAGCTCCTCCCACATTTTTCCCGCTCTTTTCTGAGCTTGCCTGGTGAAGATTTTGAAAGTATAGAGAGATGGTTTTCTGTAGTGGGGATATTGCAACAATTGCTCACCTAACATGGAAGCACTTACTAACTAAAGAAAAATAGAAAGAACTCCTGTTAGGTGAACACCTGATGCTCAAATGCAATCCATCCCTAAATATTATACCATGTACTTCCAGAGTTGTTGTTTATTTCACAGAACTTCAAACTCAAAAGGTAAGCACTTACAAGCTTGAAGCTGTATTTCTATGAGGTTTCAAGACATCTGAAATTCAAAACTGCAATGTTCAGCCAAAGGGTCTGCATCCCTGTTCTTGTCTGAGGCTGTTCCTGGTATGGGCACTGTGGAAGAAGTTCTAGCCTTTTTATCCCTTGAAAGTCCCTGAAGGCACCAAACCATTAAGAAGCTCCTCCCACATTTTTCCCGCTCTTTTCTGAGCTTGCTTGGTGAAGATTTTGAAAGTATAGAGAGATGGTTTTCTGTAGTGGAGATATTGCAACAATTGCTCACCTAACATGGAAGAAATTACTAACTAAAGAAAAATAGAATGAACTCCTGTTAGGTGAGCACCTGATGTTCAAATGCAATCCATCCTAAATATTATAACATACACTTCCAAAATTGCTGTTTAGTTCACAGAACTTCAACCTCAAAAGGGAAGCACTTACACATATATAAAACGCAGGTGCCAACCTTGAAGCTGTATTTCTGTGAGGTTCCAAGACATCTGAAATTCAAAACTGCAATGTTCAGCCAGTGGGTCTGCATCCCTGTTCTTGTCTGAGGCTGGTATGGGCACTGTGGAATAAGTGCTCGCCTTTTTATCCCTTGAAAGGCCCTGAAGGCACCAAACCATTAAGTAGCTCCTCCCACATTTTTCCCGCTCTTTTCTGAGCTTGCTTGGTGAAGATTTTGAAAGTATAGAGAGATGGTTTTCTGTAGTGGGGATATTGCAACAATTGCTCACCTAACATGGAAGCACTTACTAACTAAAGAAAAATAGAAAGAACTCCTGTTAGGTGAACACCTGATGCTCAAATGCAACCCATCCCTAAATATTATACCATGTACTTCCAGAGTTGTTGTTTATTTCACAGAACTTCAAACTCAAAAGGTAAGCACTTACAACCATGAAGCTATATTTCTATGAGGTTTCAAGATATCTGAAATTCAAAACTGCAATGTTCAGCCAGTTGGCCTGCATCACTGTTCTCATCCGAGGCCGTTCCTGCTACGGGCACTGTGGAAGAAGTGCCCACCTTTTTATCCCTTGAAAGACCCTCAAGGCACCAAACCATTAAGTAGCTCCTCCCTCATTTTTCCCGCTCTTTTCCGAGCTTGCTTGGTGAAGATTTTGAAAGTATAGAGAGATGGTTTTCTGTAGTGGGGATATTGCAACAATTGCTCACCTAACATAGAAGCACTTACTAACTAAAGAAAAATAGAAAGAACTCCTGTTAGGTGAACACCTGATGCTCAAATGCAATCCATCCCTATATAGTATACCATGTACTTCCAGAGTTGTTGTTTATTTCACAGAACTTCAAACTCAAAAGGTAAGCACTTATAACCATGAAGCTGTATTTCTATGAGGTTTCAAGACATCTGAAATTCAAAACTGCAATGTTCAGCCAGTTGG
Source organism: Ambystoma mexicanum (assembly GCF_040938575.1). Lineage (NCBI taxonomy): Eukaryota > Metazoa > Chordata > Amphibia > Caudata > Ambystomatidae > Ambystoma > Ambystoma mexicanum. The sequence continues at coordinate 1,146,888,498 of NC_090941.1, read as the reverse complement.
CCTGCATCGCTGTTGTCATCCGAGGCCGTTACTGTTATGGGCACTGTGGAAGAAGTGCTCGCCTTTTTATCCCTTGAAAGGCCCTGAAGGCACCAAACCATTAAGAAGCTCCTCCCACATTTTTCCCGCTCTTTTCCGAGCTTGCTTGGTGAAGATTTTGAAAGTATAGAGAGATGGTTTTCTGTTGTGGGGATATTGCAACAATTGCTCACCTAACATAGAAGCACTTACTAACTAAAGAAAAATAGAAAGAACTCCTGTTAGGTGAACACCTGATGCTCAAATGCAATCCATCCCTAAATAGTATGCCATGTACTTCCAGAGTTGTTGTTTATTTCACAGAACTTCAAACTCAAAAGGTAAGCACTTATAACCATGAAGCTGTATTTCTATGAGGTTTCAAGACATCTGAAATTCAAAACTGCAATGTTCAGCCAGTTGGCCTGCATCACTGTTGTCATCCGAGGCCGTTCCTGCTATGGGCACTGTGGAGAAGTGCCCACCTTTTTATCCCTTGAAAGGCCCTCAAGGCACCAGACCATTAAGTAGCTCCTCCCACATTTTTCCCGCTCTTTTCTGAGCTTGCTTGGTGAAGATTTTGAAAGTATAGAGAGATGGTTTTCTGTAGTGGGGATAGTGCAACAATTGCTCACCTAACATAGAAGCACTTACTAACTAAAGAAAAATAGAAAGAACTCCTGTTAGGTGAACACCTGATGCTCAAATGCAATCCATCCCTAAATAGTATACCATGTACTTCCAGAGTTGTTGTTTATTTCACAGAACTTCAAACTCAAAAGGTAAGCACTTATAACCATGAAGCTGTATTTCTATGAGGTTTCAAGACATCTGAAATTCAAAACTGCAATGTTCAGCCAGTTGGCCTGCATCACTGTTGTCATCCGAGGCCGTTCCTGCTATGGGCACTGTGGAGAAGTGCCCACCTTTTTATCCCTTGAAAGGTCCTCAAGGCACCAGACCATTAAGTAGCTCCTCCCACATTTTTCCCGCTCTTTTCTGAGCTTGCTTGGTGAAGATTTTGAAAGTATAGAGAGATGGTTTTCTGTAGTGGGGATATTGCAACAATTGCTCACCTAACATGGAAGCACTTACTAACTAAATAAAAATAGAAAGAACTCCTGTTAGGTGAACACCTGATGCTCAAATGCAATCCATCCCTAAATATTATACCATGTACTTCCAGAGTTGTTGTTTATTTCACAGAACTTCAAACTCAAAAGGTAAGCACTTATAACCATGAAGCTGTATTTCTATGAGGTTTCAAGGCATCTGAAATTCAAAACTGCAATGTTCAGCCAGTTGGCCTGCATCACTGTTGTCATCCGAGGCCGTTCCTGCTATGGGCACTGTGGAGAAGTTCCCACCTTTTTATCCCTTGAAAGGCCCTCAAGGCACCAGACCATTAAGTAGCTCCTCCCACATTTTCCTGCTCTTTTCTGAGCTTGCTTGGTGAAGATTTTGAAAGTATAGAGAGATGGTTTTCTGTAGTGGGGATATTGCAACAATTGCTCACCTAACATGGAAGCACTTATTAACTAAAGAAAAATAGAAAGAACTCCTGTTAGGTGAACACCTGATGCTCAAATGCAATCCATCCCTGAATATTATACCATGTACTTCCAGAGTTGTTGTTTATTTCACAGAACTTCAAACTCAAAAGGTAAGCACTTACAAGCTTGAAGCTGTATTTCTATGAGGTTTCAAGGCATCTGAAATTCAAAACTGCAATGTTCAGCCAAAGGGTCTGCATCCCTGTTCTTGTCAGAGGCTGTTTCAGGTATGGGCACTGTGGAATAAGTGCTCGCCTTTTTATCCCTTGAAAGGCCCTGAAGGCACCAAACCATTAAGAAGCTCCTCCCACATTTTTCCCGCTCTTTTCTGAGCTTGCCTGGTGAAGATTTTGAAAGTATAGAGAGATGGTTTTCTGTAGTGGAGATATTGCAACAATTGCTCACCTAACATGGAAGCACTTACTAACTAAAGAAAAATAGAAAGAACTCCTGTTAGGTGAGCACCTGATGTTCAAATGCAACCCATCCCTAAATATTATACCATGTACTTCCAGAGTTGTTGTTTATTTCACAGAACTTCAAACTCAAAAGGTAAGCACTTACAAGCTTGAAGCTGTATTTCTATGAGGTTTCAAGGCATCTGAAATTCAAAACTGCAATGTTCAGCCAAAGGATCTGCATCCCTGTTCTTGTCAGAGGCTGTTTCTGGTATGGGCACTGTGGAATAAGTGCTCGCCTTTTTATCCCTTGAAAGGCCCTGAAGGCACCAAACCATTAAGTAGCTCCTCCCACATTTTTCCCGCTCTTTTCTGAGCTTGCCTGGTGAATATTTTGAAAGTATAGAGAGATGGTTTTCTGTAGTGGAGATATTGCAACAATTGCTCACCTAACATGGAAGCACTTACTAACTAAAGAAAAATAGAAAGAACTCCTGTTAGGTGAGCACCTGATGTTCAAATGCAATCCATCCTAAATATTATAACATACACTTCCAAAATTGCTGTTTAGTTCACAGAACTTCAACCTCAAAAGGGAAGCACTTACACATATATAAAACGCAGGTGCCAACCTTGAAGCTGTATTTCTGTGAGGTTCCAAGACATCTGAAATTCAAAACTGCAATGTTCAGCCAGTGGGTCTGCATCCCTGTTCTTGTCTGAGGCTGGTATGGGCACTGTGGAATAAGTGCTCGCCTTTTTATCCCTTGAAAGGCCCTGAAGGCACCAAACCATTAAGTAGCTCCTCCCACATTTTTCCCGCTCTTTTCTGAGCTTGCTTGGTGAAGATTTTGAAAGTATAGAGAGATGGTTTTCTGTAGTGGGGATATTGCAACAATTGCTCACCTAACATGGAAGCACCTACTAACTAAAGAAAAATAGAAAGAACTCCTGTTAGGTGAACACCTGATGCTCAAATGCAATCCATCCCTAAATATTATACCATGTACTTCCAGAGTTGTTGTTTATTTCACAGAACTTCAAACTCAAAAGGTAAGCACTTACAAGCTTGAAGCTGTATTTCTATGAGGTTTCAAGACATCTGAAATTCAAAACTGCAATGTTCAGCCAAAGGGTCTGCATCCCTGTTCTTGTCTGAGGCTGTTCCTGGTATGGGCACTGTGGAAGAAGTTCTAGCCTTTTTATCCCTTGAAAGTCCCTGAAGGCACCAAACCATTAAGAAGCTCCTCCCACATTTTTAAGCACTTATAACCATGAAGCTTGCTTGTCATCCGAGGCCGTTCCTGCTATGGGCACTGTGGAGAAGTGCCCACCTTTTTATCCCTTGAAAGGCCCTCAAGGCACCAGACCATTAAGTAGCTCCTCCCACATTTTTCCCGCTCTTTTCTGAGCTTGCTTGGTGAAGATTTTGAAAGCATAGAGAGATGGTTTTCTGTAGTGGGGATATTGCAACAATTGCTCACCTAACATGGAAGCACTTACTAACTAAAGAAAAATAGAAAGAACTCCTGTTAGGTGAGCACCTGATGTTCAAATGCAATCCATCCTAAATATTATAACATACACTTCCAAAATTGCTGTTTAGTTCACAGAACTTCAACCTCAAAAGGGAAGCACTTACACATATATAAAACGCAGGTGCCAACCTTGAAGCTGTATTTCTATGAGGTTTCAAGATATCTGAAATTCAAAACTGCAATGTTCAGCCAGTTGGCCTGCATCACTGTTCTCATCCGAGGCCGTTCCTGCTATGGGCACTGTGGAAGAAGTGCCCACCTTTTAATCCCTTGAAAGGCCCTCAAGGCACCAAACCATTAAGTAGCTCCTCCCACATGTTTCCCGCTCTTTTCCGAGCTTGCTTGGTGAAGATTTTGAAAGTATAGAGAGATGGTTTTCTGTAGTGGGGATAGTGCAACAATTGCTCACCTAACATAGAAGCACTTACTAACTAAAGAAAAATAGAAAGAACTCCTGTTAGGTGAACACCTGATGCTCAAATGCAATCCATCCCTAAATAGTATACCATGTACTTCCAGAGTTGTTGTTTATTTCACAGAACTTCAAACTCAAAAGGTAAGCACTTATAACCATGAAGCTGTATTTCTATGAGGTTTCAAGACATCTGAAATTCAAAACTGCAATGTTCAGCCAGTTGGCCTGCATCACTGTTGTCATCCGAGGCCGTTCCTGCTATGGGCACTGTGGAGAAGTGCCCACCTTTTTATCCCTTGAAAGGCCCTCAAGGCACCAGACCATTAAGTAGCTCCTCCCACATTTTTCCCGCTCTTTTCTGAGCTTGCTTGGTGAAGATTTTGAAAGTATAGAGAGATGGTTTTCTGTAGTGGGGATATTGCAACAATTGCTCACCTAACATGGAAGCACCTACTAACTAAAGAAAAATAGAAAGAACTCCTGTTAGGTGAACACCTGATGCTCAAATGCAATCCATCCCTAAATATTATACCATGTACTTCCAGAGTTGTTGTTTATTTCACAGAACTTCAAACTCAAAAGGTAAGCACTTACAAGCTTGAAGCTGTATTTCTATGAGGTTTCAAGGCATCTGAAATTCAAAACTGCAATGTTCAGCCAAAGGATCTGCATCCCTGTTCTTGTCAGAGGCTGTTTCTGGTATGGCACTGTGGAATAAGTGCTCGCCTTTTTATCCCTTGAAAGGCCCTGAAGGCACCAAACCATTAAGTAGCTCCTCCCACCTTTTTCCCGCTCTTTTCTGAGCTTGCCTGGTGAAGATTTTGAAAGTATAGAGAGATGGTTTTCTGTAGTGGGGATATTGCAACAATTGCTCACCTAACATGGAAGCACTTACTAACTAAAGAAAAATAGAAAGAACTCCTGTTAGGTGAACACCTGATGCTCAAATGCAATCCATCCCTAAATATTATACCATGTACTTCCAGAGTTGTTGTTTATTTCACAGAACTTCAAACTCAAAAGGTAAGCACTTACAAGCTTGAAGCTGTATTTCTATGAGGTTTCAAGACATCTGAAATTCAAAACTGCAATGTTCAGCCAAAGGGTCTGCATCCCTGTTCTTGTCTGAGGCTGTTCCTGGTATGGGCACTGTGGAAGAAGTTCTAGCCTTTTTATCCCTTGAAAGTCCCTGAAGGCACCAAACCATTAAGAAGCTCCTCCCACATTTTTCCCGCTCTTTTCTGAGCTTGCTTGGTGAAGATTTTGAAAGTATAGAGAGATGGTTTTCTGTAGTGGAGATATTGCAACAATTGCTCACCTAACATGGAAGAAATTACTAACTAAAGAAAAATAGAATGAACTCCTGTTAGGTGAGCACCTGATGTTCAAATGCAATCCATCCTAAATATTATAACATACACTTCCAAAATTGCTGTTTAGTTCACAGAACTTCAACCTCAAAAGGGAAGCACTTACACATATATAAAACGCAGGTGCCAACCTTGAAGCTGTATTTCTGTGAGGTTCCAAGACATCTGAAATTCAAAACTGCAATGTTCAGCCAGTGGGTCTGCATCCCTGTTCTTGTCTGAGGCTGGTATGGGCACTGTGGAATAAGTGCTCGCCTTTTTATCCCTTGAAAGGCCCTGAAGGCACCAAACCATTAAGTAGCTCCTCCCACATTTTTCCCGCTCTTTTCTGAGCTTGCTTGGTGAAGATTTTGAAAGTATAGAGAGATGGTTTTCTGTAGTGGGGATATTGCAACAATTGCTCACCTAACATGGAAGCACTTACTAACTAAAGAAAAATAGAAAGAACTCCTGTTAGGTGAACACCTGATGCTCAAATGCAATCCATCCCTAAATATTATACCATGTACTTCCAGAGTTGTTGTTTATTTCACAGAACTTCAAACTCAAAAGGTAAGCACTTACAAGCTTGAAGCTGTATTTCTATGAGGTTTCAAGACATCTGAAATTCAAAACTGCAATGTTCAGCCAAAGGGTCTGCATCCCTGTTCTTGTCTGAGGCTGTTCCTGGTATGGGCACTGTGGAAGAAGTTCTAGCCTTTTTATCCCTTGAAAGTCCCTGAAGGCACCAAACCATTAAGAAGCTCCTCCCACATTTTTAAGCACTTATAACCATGAAGCTTGCTTGTCATCCGAGGCCGTTCCTGCTATGGGCACTGTGGAGAAGTGCCCACCTTTTTATCCCTTGAAAGGCCCTCAAGGCACCAGACCATTAAGTAGCTCCTCCCACATTTTTCCCGCTCTTTTCTGAGCTTGCTTGGTGAAGATTTTGAAAGTATAGAGAGATGGTTTTCGGTAGTGGGGATATTGCAACAATTGCTCACCTAACATGGAAGCACTTACTAACTAAAGAAAAATAGAAAGAACTCCTGTTAGGTGAGCACCTGATGTTCAAATGCAATCCATCCTAAATATTATAACATACACTTCCAAAATTGCTGTTTAGTTCACAGAACTTCAACCTCAAAAGGGAAGCACTTACACATATATAAAACGCAGGTGCCAACCTTGAAGCTGTATTTCTATGAGGTTTCAAGATATCTGAAATTCAAAACTGCAATGTTCAGCCAGTTGGCCTGCATCACTGTTCTCATCCGAGGCCATTCCTGCTATGGGCACTGTGGAAGAAGTGCCCACCTTTTTATCCCTTGAAAGGCCCTCAAGGCACCAAACCATTAAGTAGCTCCTCCCACATGTTTCCCGCACTTTTCCGAGCTTGCTTGGTGAAGATTTTGAAAGTATAGAGAGATGGTTTTCTGTAGTGGGGATAGTGCAACAATTGCTCACCTAACATAGAAGCACTTACTAACTAAAGAAAAATAGAAAGAACTCCTGTTAGGTGAACACCTGATGCTCAAATGCAATCCATCCCTAAATAGTATACCATGTACTTCCAGAGTTTTTGTTTATTTCACAGAACTTCAAACTCAAAAGGTAAGCACTTATAACCATGAAGCTGTATTTCTATGAGGTTTCAAGACATCTGAAATTCAAAACTGCAATGTTCAGCCAGTTGGCCTGCATCACTGTTGTCATCCGAGGCCGTTCCTGCTATGGGCACTGTGGAGAAGTGCCCACCTTTTTATCCCTTGAAAGGCCCTCAAGGCACCAGACCATTAAGTAGCTCCTCCCACATTTTTCCCGCTCTTTTCTGAGCTTGCTTGGTGAAGATTTTGAAAGTATAGAGAGATGGTTTTCTGTAGTGGGGATATTGCAACAATTGCTCACCTAACATGGAAGCACTTACTAACTAAAGAAAAATAGAAAGAACTCCTGTTAGGTGAACACCTGATGCTCAAATGCAATCCATCCCTAAATATTATACCATGTACTTCCAGAGTTGTTGTTTATTTCACAGAACTTCAAACTCAAAAGGTAAGCACTTACAAGCTTGAAGCTGTATTTCTATGAGGTTTCAAGGAATCTGAAATTCAAAACTGCAATGTTCAGCCAAAGGGTCTGCATCCCTGTTCTTGTCAGAGGCTGTTTCTGGTATGGGCACTGTGGAATAAGTGCTCGCCTTTTTATCCCTTGAAAGGCCCTGAAGGCACCAAACCATTAAGTAGCTCCTCCCACATTTTTCCCGCTCTTTTCTGAGCTTGCCTGGTGAAGATTTTGAAAGTATAGAGAGATGGTTTTCTGTAGTGGGGATATTGCAACAATTGCTCACCTAACATGGAAGCACTTACTAACTAAAGAAAAATAGAAAGAACTCCTGTTAGGTGAACACCTGATGCTCAAATGCAATCCATCCCTAAATATTATACCATGTACTTCCAGAGTTGTTGTTTATTTCACAGAACTTCAAACTCAAAAGGTAAGCACTTACAAGCTTGAAGCTGTATTTCTATGAGGTTTCAAGACATCTGAAATTCAAAACTGCAATGTTCAGCCAAAGGGTCTGCATCCCTGTTCTTGTCTGAGGCTGTTCCTGGTATGGGCACTGTGGAAGAAGTTCTAGCCTTTTTATCCCTTGAAAGTCCCTGAAGGCACCAAACCATTAAGAAGCTCCTCCCACATTTTTCCCGCTCTTTTCTGAGCTTGCTTGGTGAAGATTTTGAAAGTATAGAGAGATGGTTTTCTGTAGTGGAGATATTGCAACAATTGCTCACCTAACATGGAAGAAATTACTAACTAAAGAAAAATAGAATGAACTCCTGTTAGGTGAGCACCTGATGTTCAAATGCAATCCATCCTAAATATTATAACATACACTTCCAAAATTGCTGTTTAGTTCACAGAACTTCAACCTCAAAAGGGAAGCACTTACACATATATAAAACGCAGGTGCCAACCTTGAAGCTGTATTTCTGTGAGGTTCCAAGACATCTGAAATTCAAAACTGCAATGTTCAGCCAGTGGGTCTGCATCCCTGTTCTTGTCTGAGGCTGGTATGGGCACTGTGGAATAAGTGCTCGCCTTTTTATCCCTTGAAAGGCCCTGAAGGCACCAAACCATTAAGTAGCTCCTCCCACATTTTTCCCGCTCTTTTCTGAGCTTGCTTGGTGAAGATTTTGAAAGTATAGAGAGATGGTTTTCTGTAGTGGGGATATTGCAACAATTGCTCACCTAACATGGAAGCACTTACTAACTAAAGAAAAATAGAAAGAACTCCTGTTAGGTGAACACCTGATGCTCAAATGCAATCCATCCCTAAATATTATACCATGTACTTCCAGAGTTGTTGTTTATTTCACAGAACTTCAAACTCAAAAGGTAAGCACTTACAAGCTTGAAGCTGTATTTCTATGAGGTTTCAAGACATCTGAAATTCAAAACTGCAATGTTCAGCCAAAGGGTCTGCATCCCTGTTCTTGTCTGAGGCTGTTCCTGGTATGGGCACTGTGGAAGAAGTTCTAGCCTTTTTATCCCTTGAAAGTCCCTGAAGGCACCAAACCATTAAGAAGCTCCTCCCACATTTTTAAGCACTTATAACCATGAAGCTTGCTTGTCATCCGAGGCCGTTCCTGCTATGGGCACTGTGGAGAAGTGCCCACCTTTTTATCCCTTGAAAGGCCCTCAAGGCACCAGACCATTAAGTAGCTCCTCCCACATTTTTCCCGCTCTTTTCTGAGCTTGCTTGGTGAAGATTTTGAAAGTATAGAGAGATGGTTTTCGGTAGTGGGGATATTGCAACAATTGCTCACCTAACATGGAAGCACTTACTAACTAAAGAAAAATAGAAAGAACTCCTGTTAGGTGAACACCTGATGCTCAAATGCAATCCATCCCTAAATATTATACCATGTACTTCCAGAGTTGTTGTTTATTTCACAGAACTTCAAACTCAAAAGGTAAGCACTTACAAGCTTGAAGCTGTATTTCTATGAGGTTTCAAGGAATCTGAAATTCAAAACTGCAATGTTCAGCCAAAGGGTCTGCATCCCTGTTCTTGTCAGAGGCTGTTTCTGGTATGGGCACTGTGGAATAAGTGCTCGCCTTTTTATCCCTTGAAAGGCCCTGAAGGCACCAAACCATTAAGTAGCTCCTCCCACATTTTTCCCGCTCTTTTCTGAGCTTGCCTGGTGAAGATTTTGAAAGTATAGAGAGATGGTTTTCTGTAGTGGGGATATTGCAACAATTGCTCACCTAACATGGAAGCACTTACTAACTAAAGAAAAATAGAAAGAACTCCTGTTAGGTGAACACCTGATGCTCAAATGCAATCCATCCCTAAATATTATACCATGTACTTCCAGAGTTGTTGTTTATTTCACAGAACTTCAAACTCAAAAGGTAAGCACTTACAAGCTTGAAGCTGTATTTCTATGAGGTTTCAAGACATCTGAAATTCAAAACTGCAATGTTCAGCCAAAGGGTCTGCATCCCTGTTCTTGTCTGAGGCTGTTCCTGGTATGGGCACTGTGGAAGAAGTTCTAGCCTTTTTATCCCTTGAAAGTCCCTGAAGGCACCAAACCATTAAGAAGCTCCTCCCACATTTTTCCCGCTCTTTTCTGAGCTTGCTTGGTGAAGATTTTGAAAGTATAGAGAGATGGTTTTCTGTAGTGGAGATATTGCAACAATTGCTCACCTAACATGGAAGAAATTACTAACTAAAGAAAAATAGAATGAACTCCTGTTAGGTGAGCACCTGATGTTCAAATGCAATCCATCCTAAATATTATAACATACACTTCCAAAATTGCTGTTTAGTTCACAGAACTTCAACCTCAAAAGGGAAGCACTTACACATATATAAAACGCAGGTGCCAACCTTGAAGCTGTATTTCTGTGAGGTTCCAAGACATCTGAAATTCAAAACTGCAATGTTCAGCCAGTGGGTCTGCATCCCTGTTCTTGTCTGAGGCTGGTATGGGCACTGTGGAATAAGTGCTCGCCTTTTTATCCCTTGAAAGGCCCTGAAGGCACAAAACCATTAAGTAGCTCCTCCCACATTTTTCCCGCTCTTTTCTGAGCTTGCTTGGTGAAGATTTTGAAAGTATAGAGAGATGGTTTTCTGTAGTGGGGATATTGCAACAATTGCTCACCTAACATGGAAGCACTTACTAACTAAAGAAAAATAGAAAGAACTCCTGTTAGGTGAACACCTGATGCTCAAATGCAATCCATCCCTAAATATTATACCATGTACTTCCAGAGTTGTTGTTTATTTCACAGAACTTCAAACTCAAAAGGTAAGCACTTACAAGCTTGAAGCTGTATTTCTATGAGGTTTCAAGACATCTGAAATTCAAAACTGCAATGTTCAGCCAAAGGGTCTGCATCCCTGTTCTTGTCTGAGGCTGTTCCTGGTATGGGCACTGTGGAAGAAGTTCTAGCCTTTTTATCCCTTGAAAGTCCCTGAAGGCACCAAACCATTAAGAAGCTCCTCCCACATTTTTAAGCACTTATAACCATGAAGCTTGCTTGTCATCCGAGGCCGTTCCTGCTATGGGCACTGTGGAGAAGTGCCCACCTTTTTATCCCTTGAAAGGCCCTCAAGGCACCAGACCATTAAGTAGCTCCTCCCACATTTTTCCCGCTCTTTTCTGAGCTTGCTTGGTGAAGATTTTGAAAGTATAGAGAGATGGTTTTCGGTAGTGGGGATATTGCAACAATTGCTCACCTAACATGGAAGCACTTACTAACTAAAGAAAAATAGAAAGAACTCCTGTTAGGTGAGCACCTGATGTTCAAATGCAATCCATCCTAAATATTATAACATACACTTCCAAAATTGCTGTTTAGTTCACAGAACTTCAACCTCAAAAGGGAAGCACTTACACATATATAAAACGCAGGTGCCAACCTTGAAGCTGTATTTCTATGAGGTTTCAAGATATCTGAAATTCAAAACTGCAATGTTCAGCCAGTTGGCCTGCATCACTGTTCTCATCCGAGGCCATTCCTGCTATGGGCACTGTGGAAGAAGTGCCCACCTTTTTATCCCTTGAAAGGCCCTCAAGGCACCAAACCATTAAGTAGCTCCTCCCACATGTTTCCCGCACTTTTCCGAGCTTGCTTGGTGAAGATTTTGAAAGTATAGAGAGATGGTTTTCTGTAGTGGGGATAGTGCAACAATTGCTCACCTAACATAGAAGCACTTACTAACTAAAGAAAAATAGAAAGAACTCCTGTTAGGTGAACACCTGATGCTCAAATGCAATCCATCCCTAAATAGTATACCATGTACTTCCAGAGTTTTTGTTTATTTCACAGAACTTCAAACTCAAAAGGTAAGCACTTACAAGCTTGAAGCTGTATTTCTATGAGGTTTCAAGACATCTGAAATTCAAAACTGCAATGTTCAGCCAAAGGGTCTGCATCCCTGTTCTTGTCTGAGGCTGTTCCTGGTATGGGCACTGTGGAAGAAGTTCTAGCCTTTTTATCCCTTGAAAGTCCCTGAAGGCACCAAACCATTAAGAAGCTCCTCCCACATTTTTAAGCACTTATAACCATGAAGCTTGCTTGTCATCCGAGGCCGTTCCTGCTATGGGCACTGTGGAGAAGTGCCCACCTTTTTATCCCTTGAAAGGCCCTCAAGGCACCAGACCATTAAGTAGCTCCTCCCACATTTTTCCCGCTCTTTTCTGAGCTTGCTTGGTGAAGATTTTGAAAGTATAGAGAGATGGTTTTCGGTAGTGGGGATATTGCAACAATTGCTCACCTAACATGGAAGCACTTACTAACTAAAGAAAAATAGAAAGAACTCCTGTTAGGTGAGCACCTGATGTTCAAATGCAATCCATCCCTAAATAGTATGCCATGTACTTCCAGAGTTGTTGTTTATTTCACAGAACTTCAAACTCAAAAGGTAAGCACTTATAACCATGAAGCTGTATTTCTATGAGGTTTCAAGACATCTGAAATTCAAAACTGCAATGTTCAGCCAGTTGGCCTGCATCGCTGTTGTCATCCGAGGCCGTTACTGTTATGGGCACTGTGGAAGAAGTGCTCGCCTTTTTATCCCTTGAAAGGCCCTGAAGGCACCAAACCATTAAGAAGCTCCTCCCACATTTTTCCCGCTCTTTTCCGAGCTTGCTTGGTGAAGATTTTGAAAGTATAGAGAGATGGTTTTCTGTTGTGGGGATATTGCAACAATTGCTCACCTAACATAGAAGCACTTACTAACTAAAGAAAAATAGAAAGAACTCCTGTTAGGTGAACACCTGATGCTCAAATGCAATCCATCCCTAAATAGTATGCCATGTACTTCCAGAGTTGTTGTTTATTTCACAGAACTTCAAACTCAAAAGGTAAGCACTTATAACCATGAAGCTGTATTTCTATGAGGTTTCAAGACATCTGAAATTCAAAACTGCAATGTTCAGCCAGTTGGCCTGCATCACTGTTGTCATCCGAGGCCGTTCCTGCTATGGGCACTGTGGAGAAGTGCCCACCTTTTTATCCCTTGAAAGGCCCTCAAGGCACCAGACCATTAAGTAGCTCCTCCCACATTTTTCCCGCTCTTTTCTGAGCTTGCTTGGTGAAGATTTTGAAAGTATAGAGAGATGGTTTTCTGTAGTGGGGATAGTGCAACAATTGCTCACCTAACATAGAAGCACTTACTAACTAAAGAAAAATAGAAAGAACTCCTGTTAGGTGAACACCTGATGCTCAAATGCAATCCATCCCTAAATAGTATACCATGTACTTCCAGAGTTGTTGTTTATTTCACAGAACTTCAAACTCAAAAGGTAAGCACTTATAACCATGAAGCTGTATTTCTATGAGGTTTCAAGACATCTGAAATTCAAAACTGCAATGTTCAGCCAGTTGGCCTGCATCACTGTTGTCATCCGAGGCCGTTCCTGCTATGGGCACTGTGGAGAAGTGCCCACCTTTTTATCCCTTGAAAGGTCCTCAAGGCACCAGACCATTAAGTAGCTCCTCCCACATTTTTCCCGCTCTTTTCTGAGCTTGCTTGGTGAAGATTTTGAAAGTATAGAGAGATGGTTTTCTGTAGTGGGGATATTGCAACAATTGCTCACCTAACATGGAAGCACTTACTAACTAAATAAAAATAGAAAGAACTCCTGTTAGGTGAACACCTGATGCTCAAATGCAATCCATCCCTAAATATTATACCATGTACTTCCAGAGTTGTTGTTTATTTCACAGAACTTCAAACTCAAAAGGTAAGCACTTATAACCATGAAGCTGTATTTCTATGAGGTTTCAAGGCATCTGAAATTCAAAACTGCAATGTTCAGCCAGTTGGCCTGCATCACTGTTGTCATCCGAGGCCGTTCCTGCTATGGGCACTGTGGAGAAGTTCCCACCTTTTTATCCCTTGAAAGGCCCTCAAGGCACCAGACCATTAAGTAGCTCCTCCCACATTTTCCTGCTCTTTTCTGAGCTTGCTTGGTGAAGATTTTGAAAGTATAGAGAGATGGTTTTCTGTAGTGGGGATATTGCAACAATTGCTCACCTAACATGGAAGCACTTATTAACTAAAGAAAAATAGAAAGAACTCCTGTTAGGTGAACACCTGATGCTCAAATGCAATCCATCCCTGAATATTATACCATGTACTTCCAGAGTTGTTGTTTATTTCACAGAACTTCAAACTCAAAAGGTAAGCACTTACAAGCTTGAAGCTGTATTTCTATGAGGTTTCAAGGCATCTGAAATTCAAAACTGCAATGTTCAGCCAAAGGGTCTGCATCCCTGTTCTTGTCAGAGGCTGTTTCAGGTATGGGCACTGTGGAATAAGTGCTCGCCTTTTTATCCCTTGAAAGGCCCTGAAGGCACCAAACCATTAAGAAGCTCCTCCCACATTTTTCCCGCTCTTTTCTGAGCTTGCCTGGTGAAGATTTTGAAAGTATAGAGAGATGGTTTTCTGTAGTGGAGATATTGCAACAATTGCTCACCTAACATGGAAGCACTTACTAACTAAAGAAAAATAGAAAGAACTCCTGTTAGGTGAGCACCTGATGTTCAAATGCAACCCATCCCTAAATATTATACCATGTACTTCCAGAGTTGTTGTTTATTTCACAGAACTTCAAACTCAAAAGGTAAGCACTTACAAGCTTGAAGCTGTATTTCTATGAGGTTTCAAGGCATCTGAAATTCAAAACTGCAATGTTCAGCCAAAGGATCTGCATCCCTGTTCTTGTCAGAGGCTGTTTCTGGTATGGGCACTGTGGAATAAGTGCTCGCCTTTTTATCCCTTGAAAGGCCCTGAAGGCACCAAACCATTAAGTAGCTCCTCCCACATTTTTCCCGCTCTTTTCTGAGCTTGCCTGGTGAATATTTTGAAAGTATAGAGAGATGGTTTTCTGTAGTGGAGATATTGCAACAATTGCTCACCTAACATGGAAGCACTTACTAACTAAAGAAAAATAGAAAGAACTCCTGTTAGGTGAGCACCTGATGTTCAAATGCAATCCATCCTAAATATTATAACATACACTTCCAAAATTGCTGTTTAGTTCACAGAACTTCAACCTCAAAAGGGAAGCACTTACACATATATAAAACGCAGGTGCCAACCTTGAAGCTGTATTTCTGTGAGGTTCCAAGACATCTGAAATTCAAAACTGCAATGTTCAGCCAGTGGGTCTGCATCCCTGTTCTTGTCTGAGGCTGGTATGGGCACTGTGGAATAAGTGCTCGCCTTTTTATCCCTTGAAAGGCCCTGAAGGCACCAAACCATTAAGTAGCTCCTCCCACATTTTTCCCGCTCTTTTCTGAGCTTGCTTGGTGAAGATTTTGAAAGTATAGAGAGATGGTTTTCTGTAGTGGGGATATTGCAACAATTGCTCACCTAACATGGAAGCACCTACTAACTAAAGAAAAATAGAAAGAACTCCTGTTAGGTGAACACCTGATGCTCAAATGCAATCCATCCCTAAATATTATACCATGTACTTCCAGAGTTGTTGTTTATTTCACAGAACTTCAAACTCAAAAGGTAAGCACTTACAAGCTTGAAGCTGTATTTCTATGAGGTTTCAAGACATCTGAAATTCAAAACTGCAATGTTCAGCCAAAGGGTCTGCATCCCTGTTCTTGTCTGAGGCTGTTCCTGGTATGGGCACTGTGGAAGAAGTTCTAGCCTTTTTATCCCTTGAAAGTCCCTGAAGGCACCAAACCATTAAGAAGCTCCTCCCACATTTTTAAGCACTTATAACCATGAAGCTTGCTTGTCATCCGAGGCCGTTCCTGCTATGGGCACTGTGGAGAAGTGCCCACCTTTTTATCCCTTGAAAGGCCCTCAAGGCACCAGACCATTAAGTAGCTCCTCCCACATTTTTCCCGCTCTTTTCTGAGCTTGCTTGGTGAAGATTTTGAAAGCATAGAGAGATGGTTTTCTGTAGTGGGGATATTGCAACAATTGCTCACCTAACATGGAAGCACTTACTAACTAAAGAAAAATAGAAAGAACTCCTGTTAGGTGAGCACCTGATGTTCAAATGCAATCCATCCTAAATATTATAACATACACTTCCAAAATTGCTGTTTAGTTCACAGAACTTCAACCTCAAAAGGGAAGCACTTACACATATATAAAACGCAGGTGCCAACCTTGAAGCTGTATTTCTATGAGGTTTCAAGATATCTGAAATTCAAAACTGCAATGTTCAGCCAGTTGGCCTGCATCACTGTTCTCATCCGAGGCCGTTCCTGCTATGGGCACTGTGGAAGAAGTGCCCACCTTTTAATCCCTTGAAAGGCCCTCAAGGCACCAAACCATTAAGTAGCTCCTCCCACATGTTTCCCGCTCTTTTCCGAGCTTGCTTGGTGAAGATTTTGAAAGTATAGAGAGATGGTTTTCTGTAGTGGGGATAGTGCAACAATTGCTCACCTAACATAGAAGCACTTACTAACTAAAGAAAAATAGAAAGAACTCCTGTTAGGTGAACACCTGATGCTCAAATGCAATCCATCCCTAAATAGTATACCATGTACTTCCAGAGTTGTTGTTTATTTCACAGAACTTCAAACTCAAAAGGTAAGCACTTATAACCATGAAGCTGTATTTCTATGAGGTTTCAAGACATCTGAAATTCAAAACTGCAATGTTCAGCCAGTTGGCCTGCATCACTGTTGTCATCCGAGGCCGTTCCTGCTATGGGCACTGTGGAGAAGTGCCCACCTTTTTATCCCTTGAAAGGCCCTCAAGGCACCAGACCATTAAGTAGCTCCTCCCACATTTTTCCCGCTCTTTTCTGAGCTTGCTTGGTGAAGATTTTGAAAGTATAGAGAGATGGTTTTCTGTAGTGGGGATATTGCAACAATTGCTCACCTAACATGGAAGCACCTACTAACTAAAGAAAAATAGAAAGAACTCCTGTTAGGTGAACACCTGATGCTCAAATGCAATCCATCCCTAAATATTATACCATGTACTTCCAGAGTTGTTGTTTATTTCACAGAACTTCAAACTCAAAAGGTAAGCACTTACAAGCTTGAAGCTGTATTTCTATGAGGTTTCAAGGCATCTGAAATTCAAAACTGCAATGTTCAGCCAAAGGATCTGCATCCCTGTTCTTGTCAGAGGCTGTTTCTGGTATGGCACTGTGGAATAAGTGCTCGCCTTTTTATCCCTTGAAAGGCCCTGAAGGCACCAAACCATTAAGTAGCTCCTCCCACCTTTTTCCCGCTCTTTTCTGAGCTTGCCTGGTGAAGATTTTGAAAGTATAGAGAGATGGTTTTCTGTAGTGGGGATATTGCAACAATTGCTCACCTAACATGGAAGCACTTACTAACTAAAGAAAAATAGAAAGAACTCCTGTTAGGTGAACACCTGATGCTCAAATGCAATCCATCCCTAAATATTATACCATGTACTTCCAGAGTTGTTGTTTATTTCACAGAACTTCAAACTCAAAAGGTAAGCACTTACAAGCTTGAAGCTGTATTTCTATGAGGTTTCAAGACATCTGAAATTCAAAACTGCAATGTTCAGCCAAAGGGTCTGCATCCCTGTTCTTGTCTGAGGCTGTTCCTGGTATGGGCACTGTGGAAGAAGTTCTAGCCTTTTTATCCCTTGAAAGTCCCTGAAGGCACCAAACCATTAAGAAGCTCCTCCCACATTTTTCCCGCTCTTTTCTGAGCTTGCTTGGTGAAGATTTTGAAAGTATAGAGAGATGGTTTTCTGTAGTGGAGATATTGCAACAATTGCTCACCTAACATGGAAGAAATTACTAACTAAAGAAAAATAGAATGAACTCCTGTTAGGTGAGCACCTGATGTTCAAATGCAATCCATCCTAAATATTATAACATACACTTCCAAAATTGCTGTTTAGTTCACAGAACTTCAACCTCAAAAGGGAAGCACTTACACATATATAAAACGCAGGTGCCAACCTTGAAGCTGTATTTCTGTGAGGTTCCAAGACATCTGAAATTCAAAACTGCAATGTTCAGCCAGTGGGTCTGCATCCCTGTTCTTGTCTGAGGCTGGTATGGGCACTGTGGAATAAGTGCTCGCCTTTTTATCCCTTGAAAGGCCCTGAAGGCACCAAACCATTAAGTAGCTCCTCCCACATTTTTCCCGCTCTTTTCTGAGCTTGCTTGGTGAAGATTTTGAAAGTATAGAGAGATGGTTTTCTGTAGTGGGGATATTGCAACAATTGCTCACCTAACATGGAAGCACTTACTAACTAAAGAAAAATAGAAAGAACTCCTGTTAGGTGAACACCTGATGCTCAAATGCAATCCATCCCTAAATATTATACCATGTACTTCCAGAGTTGTTGTTTATTTCACAGAACTTCAAACTCAAAAGGTAAGCACTTACAAGCTTGAAGCTGTATTTCTATGAGGTTTCAAGACATCTGAAATTCAAAACTGCAATGTTCAGCCAAAGGGTCTGCATCCCTGTTCTTGTCTGAGGCTGTTCCTGGTATGGGCACTGTGGAAGAAGTTCTAGCCTTTTTATCCCTTGAAAGTCCCTGAAGGCACCAAACCATTAAGAAGCTCCTCCCACATTTTTAAGCACTTATAACCATGAAGCTTGCTTGTCATCCGAGGCCGTTCCTGCTATGGGCACTGTGGAGAAGTGCCCACCTTTTTATCCCTTGAAAGGCCCTCAAGGCACCAGACCATTAAGTAGCTCCTCCCACATTTTTCCCGCTCTTTTCTGAGCTTGCTTGGTGAAGATTTTGAAAGTATAGAGAGATGGTTTTCGGTAGTGGGGATATTGCAACAATTGCTCACCTAACATGGAAGCACTTACTAACTAAAGAAAAATAGAAAGAACTCCTGTTAGGTGAGCACCTGATGTTCAAATGCAATCCATCCTAAATATTATAACATACACTTCCAAAATTGCTGTTTAGTTCACAGAACTTCAACCTCAAAAGGGAAGCACTTACACATATATAAAACGCAGGTGCCAACCTTGAAGCTGTATTTCTATGAGGTTTCAAGATATCTGAAATTCAAAACTGCAATGTTCAGCCAGTTGGCCTGCATCACTGTTCTCATCCGAGGCCATTCCTGCTATGGGCACTGTGGAAGAAGTGCCCACCTTTTTATCCCTTGAAAGGCCCTCAAGGCACCAAACCATTAAGTAGCTCCTCCCACATGTTTCCCGCACTTTTCCGAGCTTGCTTGGTGAAGATTTTGAAAGTATAGAGAGATGGTTTTCTGTAGTGGGGATAGTGCAACAATTGCTCACCTAACATAGAAGCACTTACTAACTAAAGAAAAATAGAAAGAACTCCTGTTAGGTGAACACCTGATGCTCAAATGCAATCCATCCCTAAATAGTATACCATGTACTTCCAGAGTTTTTGTTTATTTCACAGAACTTCAAACTCAAAAGGTAAGCACTTATAACCATGAAGCTGTATTTCTATGAGGTTTCAAGACATCTGAAATTCAAAACTGCAATGTTCAGCCAGTTGGCCTGCATCACTGTTGTCATCCGAGGCCGTTCCTGCTATGGGCACTGTGGAGAAGTGCCCACCTTTTTATCCCTTGAAAGGCCCTCAAGGCACCAGACCATTAAGTAGCTCCTCCCACATTTTTCCCGCTCTTTTCTGAGCTTGCTTGGTGAAGATTTTGAAAGTATAGAGAGATGGTTTTCTGTAGTGGGGATATTGCAACAATTGCTCACCTAACATGGAAGCACTTACTAACTAAAGAAAAATAGAAAGAACTCCTGTTAGGTGAACACCTGATGCTCAAATGCAATCCATCCCTAAATATTATACCATGTACTTCCAGAGTTGTTGTTTATTTCACAGAACTTCAAACTCAAAAGGTAAGCACTTACAAGCTTGAAGCTGTATTTCTATGAGGTTTCAAGGAATCTGAAATTCAAAACTGCAATGTTCAGCCAAAGGGTCTGCATCCCTGTTCTTGTCAGAGGCTGTTTCTGGTATGGGCACTGTGGAATAAGTGCTCGCCTTTTTATCCCTTGAAAGGCCCTGAAGGCACCAAACCATTAAGTAGCTCCTCCCACATTTTTCCCGCTCTTTTCTGAGCTTGCCTGGTGAAGATTTTGAAAGTATAGAGAGATGGTTTTCTGTAGTGGGGATATTGCAACAATTGCTCACCTAACATGGAAGCACTTACTAACTAAAGAAAAATAGAAAGAACTCCTGTTAGGTGAACACCTGATGCTCAAATGCAATCCATCCCTAAATATTATACCATGTACTTCCAGAGTTGTTGTTTATTTCACAGAACTTCAAACTCAAAAGGTAAGCACTTACAAGCTTGAAGCTGTATTTCTATGAGGTTTCAAGACATCTGAAATTCAAAACTGCAATGTTCAGCCAAAGGGTCTGCATCCCTGTTCTTGTCTGAGGCTGTTCCTGGTATGGGCACTGTGGAAGAAGTTCTAGCCTTTTTATCCCTTGAAAGTCCCTGAAGGCACCAAACCATTAAGAAGCTCCTCCCACATTTTTCCCGCTCTTTTCTGAGCTTGCTTGGTGAAGATTTTGAAAGTATAGAGAGATGGTTTTCTGTAGTGGAGATATTGCAACAATTGCTCACCTAACATGGAAGAAATTACTAACTAAAGAAAAATAGAATGAACTCCTGTTAGGTGAGCACCTGATGTTCAAATGCAATCCATCCTAAATATTATAACATACACTTCCAAAATTGCTGTTTAGTTCACAGAACTTCAACCTCAAAAGGGAAGCACTTACACATATATAAAACGCAGGTGCCAACCTTGAAGCTGTATTTCTGTGAGGTTCCAAGACATCTGAAATTCAAAACTGCAATGTTCAGCCAGTGGGTCTGCATCCCTGTTCTTGTCTGAGGCTGGTATGGGCACTGTGGAATAAGTGCTCGCCTTTTTATCCCTTGAAAGGCCCTGAAGGCACCAAACCATTAAGTAGCTCCTCCCACATTTTTCCCGCTCTTTTCTGAGCTTGCTTGGTGAAGATTTTGAAAGTATAGAGAGATGGTTTTCTGTAGTGGGGATATTGCAACAATTGCTCACCTAACATGGAAGCACTTACTAACTAAAGAAAAATAGAAAGAACTCCTGTTAGGTGAACACCTGATGCTCAAATGCAATCCATCCCTAAATATTATACCATGTACTTCCAGAGTTGTTGTTTATTTCACAGAACTTCAAACTCAAAAGGTAAGCACTTACAAGCTTGAAGCTGTATTTCTATGAGGTTTCAAGACATCTGAAATTCAAAACTGCAATGTTCAGCCAAAGGGTCTGCATCCCTGTTCTTGTCTGAGGCTGTTCCTGGTATGGGCACTGTGGAAGAAGTTCTAGCCTTTTTATCCCTTGAAAGTCCCTGAAGGCACCAAACCATTAAGAAGCTCCTCCCACATTTTTAAGCACTTATAACCATGAAGCTTGCTTGTCATCCGAGGCCGTTCCTGCTATGGGCACTGTGGAGAAGTGCCCACCTTTTTATCCCTTGAAAGGCCCTCAAGGCACCAGACCATTAAGTAGCTCCTCCCACATTTTTCCCGCTCTTTTCTGAGCTTGCTTGGTGAAGATTTTGAAAGTATAGAGAGATGGTTTTCGGTAGTGGGGATATTGCAACAATTGCTCACCTAACATGGAAGCACTTACTAACTAAAGAAAAATAGAAAGAACTCCTGTTAGGTGAACACCTGATGCTCAAATGCAATCCATCCCTAAATATTATACCATGTACTTCCAGAGTTGTTGTTTATTTCACAGAACTTCAAACTCAAAAGGTAAGCACTTACAAGCTTGAAGCTGTATTTCTATGAGGTTTCAAGGAATCTGAAATTCAAAACTGCAATGTTCAGCCAAAGGGTCTGCATCCCTGTTCTTGTCAGAGGCTGTTTCTGGTATGGGCACTGTGGAATAAGTGCTCGCCTTTTTATCCCTTGAAAGGCCCTGAAGGCACCAAACCATTAAGTAGCTCCTCCCACATTTTTCCCGCTCTTTTCTGAGCTTGCCTGGTGAAGATTTTGAAAGTATAGAGAGATGGTTTTCTGTAGTGGGGATATTGCAACAATTGCTCACCTAACATGGAAGCACTTACTAACTAAAGAAAAATAGAAAGAACTCCTGTTAGGTGAACACCTGATGCTCAAATGCAATCCATCCCTAAATATTATACCATGTACTTCCAGAGTTGTTGTTTATTTCACAGAACTTCAAACTCAAAAGGTAAGCACTTACAAGCTTGAAGCTGTATTTCTATGAGGTTTCAAGACATCTGAAATTCAAAACTGCAATGTTCAGCCAAAGGGTCTGCATCCCTGTTCTTGTCTGAGGCTGTTCCTGGTATGGGCACTGTGGAAGAAGTTCTAGCCTTTTTATCCCTTGAAAGTCCCTGAAGGCACCAAACCATTAAGAAGCTCCTCCCACATTTTTCCCGCTCTTTTCTGAGCTTGCTTGGTGAAGATTTTGAAAGTATAGAGAGATGGTTTTCTGTAGTGGAGATATTGCAACAATTGCTCACCTAACATGGAAGAAATTACTAACTAAAGAAAAATAGAATGAACTCCTGTTAGGTGAGCACCTGATGTTCAAATGCAATCCATCCTAAATATTATAACATACACTTCCAAAATTGCTGTTTAGTTCACAGAACTTCAACCTCAAAAGGGAAGCACTTACACATATATAAAACGCAGGTGCCAACCTTGAAGCTGTATTTCTGTGAGGTTCCAAGACATCTGAAATTCAAAACTGCAATGTTCAGCCAGTGGGTCTGCATCCCTGTTCTTGTCTGAGGCTGGTATGGGCACTGTGGAATAAGTGCTCGCCTTTTTATCCCTTGAAAGGCCCTGAAGGCACCAAACCATTAAGTAGCTCCTCCCACATTTTTCCCGCTCTTTTCTGAGCTTGCTTGGTGAAGATTTTGAAAGTATAGAGAGATGGTTTTCTGTAGTGGGGATATTGCAACAATTGCTCACCTAACATGGAAGCACTTACTAACTAAAGAAAAATAGAAAGAACTCCTGTTAGGTGAACACCTGATGCTCAAATGCAATCCATCCCTAAATATTATACCATGTACTTCCAGAGTTGTTGTTTATTTCACAGAACTTCAAACTCAAAAGGTAAGCACTTACAAGCTTGAAGCTGTATTTCTATGAGGTTTCAAGACATCTGAAATTCAAAACTGCAATGTTCAGCCAAAGGGTCTGCATCCCTGTTCTTGTCTGAGGCTGTTCCTGGTATGGGCACTGTGGAAGAAGTTCTAGCCTTTTTATCCCTTGAAAGTCCCTGAAGGCACCAAACCATTAAGAAGCTCCTCCCACATTTTTAAGCACTTATAACCATGAAGCTTGCTTGTCATCCGAGGCCGTTCCTGCTATGGGCACTGTGGAGAAGTGCCCACCTTTTTATCCCTTGAAAGGCCCTCAAGGCACCAGACCATTAAGTAGCTCCTCCCACATTTTTCCCGCTCTTTTCTGAGCTTGCTTGGTGAAGATTTTGAAAGTATAGAGAGATGGTTTTCGGTAGTGGGGATATTGCAACAATTGCTCACCTAACATGGAAGCACTTACTAACTAAAGAAAAATAGAAAGAACTCCTGTTAGGTGAGCACCTGATGTTCAAATGCAATCCATCCTAAATATTATAACATACACTTCCAAAATTGCTGTTTAGTTCACAGAACTTCAACCTCAAAAGGGAAGCACTTACACATATATAAAACGCAGGTGCCAACCTTGAAGCTGTATTTCTATGAGGTTTCAAGATATCTGAAATTCAAAACTGCAATGTTCAGCCAGTTGGCCTGCATCACTGTTCTCATCCGAGGCCATTCCTGCTATGGGCACTGTGGAAGAAGTGCCCACCTTTTTATCCCTTGAAAGGCCCTCAAGGCACCAAACCATTAAGTAGCTCCTCCCACATGTTTCCCGCACTTTTCCGAGCTTGCTTGGTGAAGATTTTGAAAGTATAGAGAGATGGTTTTCTGTAGTGGGGATAGTGCAACAATTGCTCACCTAACATAGAAGCACTTACTAACTAAAGAAAAATAGAAAGAACTCCTGTTAGGTGAACACCTGATGCTCAAATGCAATCCATCCCTAAATAGTATACCATGTACTTCCAGAGTTTTTGTTTATTTCACAGAACTTCAAACTCAAAAGGTAAGCACTTACAAGCTTGAAGCTGTATTTCTATGAGGTTTCAAGACATCTGAAATTCAAAACTGCAATGTTCAGCCAAAGGGTCTGCATCCCTGTTCTTGTCTGAGGCTGTTCCTGGTATGGGCACTGTGGAAGAAGTTCTAGCCTTTTTATCCCTTGAAAGTCCCTGAAGGCACCAAACCATTAAGAAGCTCCTCCCACATTTTTAAGCACTTATAACCATGAAGCTTGCTTGTCATCCGAGGCCGTTCCTGCTATGGGCACTGTGGAGAAGTGCCCACCTTTTTATCCCTTGAAAGGCCCTCAAGGCACCAGACCATTAAGTAGCTCCTCCCACATTTTTCCCGCTCTTTTCTGAGCTTGCTTGGTGAAGATTTTGAAAGTATAGAGAGATGGTTTTCGGTAGTGGGGATATTGCAACAATTGCTCACCTAACATGGAAGCACTTACTAACTAAAGAAAAATAGAAAGAACTCCTGTTAGGTGAGCACCTGATGTTCAAATGCAATCCATCCTAAATATTATAACATACACTTCCAAAATTGCTGTTTAGTTCACAGAACTTCAACCTCAAAAGGGAAGCACTTACACATATATAAAACGCAGGTGCCAACCTTGAAGCTGTATTTCTATGAGGTTTCAAGATATCTGAAATTCAAAACTGCAATGTTCAGCCAGTTGGCCTGCATCACTGTTCTCATCCGAGGCCATTCCTGCTATGGGCACTGTGGAAGAAGTGCCCACCTTTTTATCCCTTGAAAGGCCCTCAAGGCACCAAACCATTAAGTAGCTCCTCCCACATGTTTCCCGCACTTTTCCGAGCTTGCTTGGTGAAGATTTTGAAAGTATAGAGAGATGGTTTTCTGTAGTGGGGATAGTGCAACAATTGCTCACCTAACATAGAAGCACTTACTAACTAAAGAAAAATAGAAAGAACTCCTGTTAGGTGAACACCTGATGCTCAAATGCAATCCATCCCTAAATAGTATACCATGTACTTCCAGAGTTTTTGTTTATTTCACAGAACTTCAAACTCAAAAGGTAAGCACTTATAACCATGAAGCTGTATTTCTATGAGGTTTCAAGACATCTGAAATTCAAAACTGCAATGTTCAGCCAGTTGGCCTGCATCACTGTTGTCATCCGAGGCCGTTCCTGCTATGGGCACTGTGGAGAAGTGCCCACCTTTTTATCCCTTGAAAGGCCCTCAAGGCACCAGACCATTAAGTAGCTCCTCCCACATTTTTCCCGCTCTTTTCTGAGCTTGCTTGGTGAAGATTTTGAAAGTATAGAGAGATGGTTTTCTGTAGTGGGGATATTGCAACAATTGCTCACCTAACATGGAAGCACTTACTAACTAAAGAAAAATAGAAAGAACTCCTGTTAGGTGAACACCTGATGCTCAAATGCAATCCATCCCTAAATATTATACCATGTACTTCCAGAGTTGTTGTTTATTTCACAGAACTTCAAACTCAAAAGGTAAGCACTTACAAGCTTGAAGCTGTATTTCTATGAGGTTTCAAGGAATCTGAAATTCAAAACTGCAATGTTCAGCCAAAGGGTCTGCATCCCTGTTCTTGTCAGAGGCTGTTTCTGGTATGGGCACTGTGGAATAAGTGCTCGCCTTTTTATCCCTTGAAAGGCCCTGAAGGCACCAAACCATTAAGTAGCTCCTCCCACATTTTTCCCGCTCTTTTCTGAGCTTGCTTGGTGAAGATTTTGAAAGTATAGAGAGATGGTTTTCTGTAGTGGGGATATTGCAACAATTGCTCACCTAACATGGAAGCACTTACTAACTAAAGAAAAATAGAAAGAACTCCTGTTAGGTGAACACCTGATGCTCAAATGCAATCCATCCCTAAATATTATACCATGTACTTCCAGAGTTGTTGTTTATTTCACAGAACTTCAAACTCAAAAGGTAAGCACTTACAAGCTTGAAGCTGTATTTCTATGAGGTTTCAAGACATCTGAAATTCAAAACTGCAATGTTCAGCCAAAGGGTCTGCATCCCTGTTCTTGTCTGAGGCTGTTCCTGGTATGGGCACTGTGGAAGAAGTTCTAGCCTTTTTATCCCTTGAAAGTCCCTGAAGGCACCAAACCATTAAGAAGCTCCTCCCACATTTTTAAGCACTTATAACCATGAAGCTTGCTTGTCATCCGAGGCCGTTCCTGCTATGGGCACTGTGGAGAAGTGCCCACCTTTTTATCCCTTGAAAGGCCCTCAAGGCACCAGACCATTAAGTAGCTCCTCCCACATTTTTCCCGCTCTTTTCTGAGCTTGCTTGGTGAAGATTTTGAAAGTATAGAGAGATGGTTTTCTGTAGTGGGGATATTGCAACAATTGCTCACCTAACATGGAAGCACTTACTAACTAAAGAAAAATAGAAAGAACTCCTGTTAGGTGAGCACCTGATGTTCAAATGCAATCCATCCTAAATATTATAACATACACTTCCAAAATTGCTGTTTAGTTCACAGAACTTCAACCTCAAAAGGGAAGCACTTACACATATATAAAACGCAGGTGCCAACCTTGAAGCTGTATTTCTATGAGGTTTCAAGATATCTGAAATTCAAAACTGCAATGTTCAGCCAGTTGGCCTGCATCACTGTTCTCATCCGAGGCCATTCCTGCTATGGGCACTGTGGAAGAAGTGCCCACCTTTTTATCCCTTGAAAGGCCCTCAAGGCACCAAACCATTAAGTAGCTCCTCCCACATGTTTCCCGCACTTTTCCGAGCTTGCTTGGTGAAGATTTTGAAAGTATAGAGAGATGGTTTTCTGTAGTGGGGATAGTGCAACAATTGCTCACCTAACATAGAAGCACTTACTAACTAAAGAAAAATAGAAAGAACTCCTGTTAGGTGAACACCTGATGCTCAAATGCAATCCATCCCTAAATAGTATACCATGTACTTCCAGAGTTTTTGTTTATTTCACAGAACTTCAAACTCAAAAGGTAAGCACTTACAAGCTTGAAGCTGTATTTCTATGAGGTTTCAAGGCATCTGAAATTCAAAACTGCAATGTTCAGCCAAAGGGTCTGCATCCCTGTTCTTGTCAGAGGCTGTTTCAGGTATGGGCACTGTGGAATAAGTGCTCGCCTTTTTATCCCTTGAAAGGCCCTCAAGGCACCAAACCATTAAGTAGCTCCTCCCACATTTTTAAGCACTTATAACCATGAAGCTTGCTTGTCATCCGAGGCCGTTCCTGCTATGGGCACTGTGGAGAAGTGCCCACCTTTTTATCCCTTGAAAGGCCCTCAAGGCACCAGACCATTAAGTAGCTCCTCCCACATTTTTCCCGCTCTTTTCTGAGCTTGCTTGGTGAAGATTTTGAAAGTATAGAGAGATGGTTTTCGGTAGTGGGGATATTGCAACAATTGCTCACCTAACATGGAAGCACTTACTAACTAAAGAAAAATAGAAAGAACTCCTGTTAGGTGAGCACCTGATGTTCAAATGCAATCCATCCTAAATATTATAACATACACTTCCAAAATTGCTGTTTAGTTCACAGAACTTCAACCTCAAAAGGGAAGCACTTACACATATATAAAACGCAGGTGCCAACCTTGAAGCTGTATTTCTATGAGGTTTCAAGATATCTGAAATTCAAAACTGCAATGTTCAGCCAGTTGGCCTGCATCACTGTTCTCATCCGAGGCCATTCCTGCTATGGGCACTGTGGAAGAAGTGCCCACCTTTTTATCCCTTGAAAGGCCCTCAAGGCACCAAACCATTAAGTAGCTCCTCCCACATGTTTCCCGCACTTTTCCGAGCTTGCTTGGTGAAGATTTTGAAAGTATAGAGAGATGGTTTTCTGTAGTGGGGATAGTGCAACAATTGCTCACCTAACATAGAAGCACTTACTAACTAAAGAAAAATAGAAAGAACTCCTGTTAGGTGAACACCTGATGCTCAAATGCAATCCATCCCTAAATAGTATACCATGTACTTCCAGAGTTTTTGTTTATTTCACAGAACTTCAAACTCAAAAGGTAAGCACTTACAAGCTTGAAGCTGTATTTCTATGAGGTTTCAAGACATCTGAAATTCAAAACTGCAATGTTCAGCCAAAGGGTCTGCATCCCTGTTCTTGTCTGAGGCTGTTCCTGGTATGGGCACTGTGGAAGAAGTTCTAGCCTTTTTATCCCTTGAAAGTCCCTGAAGGCACCAAACCATTAAGAAGCTCCTCCCACATTTTTAAGCACTTATAACCATGAAGCTTGCTTGTCATCCGAGGCCGTTCCTGCTATGGGCACTGTGGAGAAGTGCCCACCTTTTTATCCCTTGAAAGGCCCTCAAGGCACCAGACCATTAAGTAGCTCCTCCCACATTTTTCCCGCTCTTTTCTGAGCTTGCTTGGTGAAGATTTTGAAAGTATAGAGAGATGGTTTTCGGTAGTGGGGATATTGCAACAATTGCTCACCTAACATGGAAGCACTTACTAACTAAAGAAAAATAGAAAGAACTCCTGTTAGGTGAGCACCTGATGTTCAAATGCAATCCATCCTAAATATTATAACATACACTTCCAAAATTGCTGTTTAGTTCACAGAACTTCAACCTCAAAAGGGAAGCACTTACACATATATAAAACGCAGGTGCCAACCTTGAAGCTGTATTTCTATGAGGTTTCAAGATATCTGAAATTCAAAACTGCAATGTTCAGCCAGTTGGCCTGCATCACTGTTCTCATCCGAGGCCATTCCTGCTATGGGCACTGTGGAAGAAGTGCCCACCTTTTTATCCCTTGAAAGGCCCTCAAGGCACCAAACCATTAAGTAGCTCCTCCCACATGTTTCCCGCACTTTTCCGAGCTTGCTTGGTGAAGATTTTGAAAGTATAGAGAGATGGTTTTCTGTAGTGGGGATAGTGCAACAATTGCTCACCTAACATAGAAGCACTTACTAACTAAAGAAAAATAGAAAGAACTCCTGTTAGGTGAACACCTGATGCTCAAATGCAATCCATCCCTAAATAGTATACCATGTACTTCCAGAGTTTTTGTTTATTTCACAGAACTTCAAACTCAAAAGGTAAGCACTTATAACCATGAAGCTGTATTTCTATGAGGTTTCAAGACATCTGAAATTCAAAACTGCAATGTTCAGCCAGTTGGCCTGCATCACTGTTGTCATCCGAGGCCGTTCCTGCTATGGGCACTGTGGAGAAGTGCCCACCTTTTTATCCCTTGAAAGGCCCTCAAGGCACCAGACCATTAAGTAGCTCCTCCCACATTTTTCCCGCTCTTTTCTGAGCTTGCTTGGTGAAGATTTTGAAAGTATAGAGAGATGGTTTTCTGTAGTGGGGATATTGCAACAATTGCTCACCTAACATGGAAGCACTTACTAACTAAAGAAAAATAGAAAGAACTCCTGTTAGGTGAACACCTGATGCTCAAATGCAATCCATCCCTAAATATTATACCATGTACTTCCAGAGTTGTTGTTTATTTCACAGAACTTCAAACTCAAAAGGTAAGCACTTACAAGCTTGAAGCTGTATTTCTATGAGGTTTCAAGGAATCTGAAATTCAAAACTGCAATGTTCAGCCAAAGGGTCTGCATCCCTGTTCTTGTCAGAGGCTGTTTCTGGTATGGGCACTGTGGAATAAGTGCTCGCCTTTTTATCCCTTGAAAGGCCCTGAAGGCACCAAACCATTAAGTAGCTCCTCCCACATTTTTCCCGCTCTTTTCTGAGCTTGCCTGGTGAAGATTTTGAAAGTATAGAGAGATGGTTTTCTGTAGTGGGGATATTGCAACAATTGCTCACCTAACATGGAAGCACTTACTAACTAAAGAAAAATAGAAAGAACTCCTGTTAGGTGAACACCTGATGCTCAAATGCAATCCATCCCTAAATATTATACCATGTACTTCCAGAGTTGTTGTTTATTTCACAGAACTTCAAACTCAAAAGGTAAGCACTTACAAGCTTGAAGCTGTATTTCTATGAGGTTTCAAGACATCTGAAATTCAAAACTGCAATGTTCAGCCAAAGGGTCTGCATCCCTGTTCTTGTCTGAGGCTGTTCCTGGTATGGGCACTGTGGAAGAAGTTCTAGCCTTTTTATCCCATTGAAAGTCCCTGAAGGCACCAAACCATTAAGAAGCTCCTCCCACATTTTTCCCGCTCTTTTCTGAGCTTGCTTGGTGAAGATTTTGAAAGTATAGAGAGATGGTTTTCTGTAGTGGAGATATTGCAACAATTGCTCACCTAACATGGAAGCACTTACTAACTAAAGAAAAATAGAAAGAACTCCTGTTAGGTGAGCACCTGATGTTCAAATGCAATCCATCCTAAATATTATAACATACACTTCCAAAATTGCTGTTTAGTTCACAGAACTTCAACCTCAAAAGGGAAGCACTTACACATATATAAAACGCAGGTGCCAACCTTGAAGCTGTATTTCTGTGAGGTTCCAAGACATCTGAAATTCAAAACTGCAATGTTCAGCCAGTGGGTCTGCATCCCTGTTCTTGTCTGAGGCTGGTATGGGCACTGTGGAATAAGTGCTCGCCTTTTTATCCCTTGAAAGGCCCTGAAGGCACCAAACCATTAAGAAGCTCCTCCCACATTTTTAAGCACTTATAACCATGAAGCTTGCTTTTCATCCGAGGCCGTTCCTGCTATGGGCACTGTGGAGAAGTGCCCACCTTTTTATCCCTTGAAAGGCCCTCAAGGCACCAGACCATTAAGTAGCTCCTCCCACATTTTTCCCGCTCTTTTCTGAGCTTGCTTGGTGAAGATTTTGAAAGTATAGAGAGATGGTTTTCTGTAGTGGAGATATTGCAACAATTGCTCACCTAACATGGAAGAAATTACTAACTAAAGAAAAATAGAATGAACTCCTGTTAGGTGAGCACCTGATGTTCAAATGCAATCCATCCTAAATATTATAACATACACTTCCAAAATTGCTGTTTAGTTCACAGAACTTCAACCTCAAAAGGGAAGCACTTACACATATATAAAACGCAGGTGCCAACCTTGAAGCTGTATTTCTGTGAGGTTCCAAGACATCTGAAATTCAAAACTGCAATGTTCAGCCAGTGGGTCTGCATCCCTGTTCTTGTCTGAGGCTGGTATGGGCACTGTGGAATAAGTGCTCGCCTTTTTATCCCTTGAAAGGCCCTGAAGGCACCAAACCATTAAGTAGCTCCTCCCACATTTTTCCCGCTCTTTTCTGAGCTTGCTTGGTGAAGATTTTGAAAGTATAGAGAGATGGTTTTCTGTAGTGGGGATATTGCAACAATTGCTCACCTAACATGGAAGCACTTACTAACTAAAGAAAAATAGAAAGAACTCCTGTTAGGTGAACACCTGATGCTCAAATGCAATCCATCCCTAAATATTATACCATGTACTTCCAGAGTTGTTGTTTATTTCACAGAACTTCAAACTCAAAAGGTAAGCACTTACAAGCTTGAAGCTGTATTTCTATGAGGTTTCAAGACATCTGAAATTCAAAACTGCAATGTTCAGCCAAAGGGTCTGCATCCCTGTTCTTGTCTGAGGCTGTTCCTGGTATGGGCACTGTGGAAGAAGTTCTAGCCTTTTTATCCCTTGAAAGTCCCTGAAGGCACCAAACCATTAAGAAGCTCCTCCCACATTTTTAAGCACTTATAACCATGAAGCTTGCTTGTCATCCGAGGCCGTTCCTGCTATGGGCACTGTGGAGAAGTGCCCACCTTTTTATCCCTTGAAAGGCCCTCAAGGCACCAGACCATTAAGTAGCTCCTCCCACATTTTTCCCGCTCTTTTCTGAGCTTGCTTGGTGAAGATTTTGAAAGTATAGAGAGATGGTTTTCTGTAGTGGGGATATTGCAACAATTGCTCACCTAACATGGAAGCACTTACTAACTAAAGAAAAATAGAAAGAACTCCTGTTAGGTGAGCACCTGATGTTCAAATGCAATCCATCCTAAATATTATAACATACACTTCCAAAATTGCTGTTTAGTTCACAGAACTTCAACCTCAAAAGGGACGCACTTACACATATATAAAACGCAGGTGCCAACCTTGAAGCTGTATTTCTATGAGGTTTCAAGATATCTGAAATTCAAAACTGCAATGTTCAGCCAGTTGGCCTGCATCACTGTTCTCATCCGAGGCCATTCCTGCTATGGGCACTGTGGAAGAAGTGCCCACCTTTTTATCCCTTGAAAGGCCCTCAAGGCACCAAACCATTAAGTAGCTCCTCCCACATGTTTCCCGCACTTTTCCGAGCTTGCTTGGTGAAGATTTTGAAAGTATAGAGAGATGGTTTTCTGTAGTGGGGATAGTGCAACAATTGCTCACCTAACATAGAAGCACTTACTAACTAAAGAAAAATAGAAAGAACTCCTGTTAGGTGAACACCTGATGCTCAAATGCAATCCATCCCTAAATAGTATACCATGTACTTCCAGAGTTTTTGTTTATTTCACAGAACTTCAAACTCAAAAGGTAAGCACTTACAAGCTTGAAGCTGTATTTCTATGAGGTTTCAAGGCATCTGAAATTCAAAACTGCAATGTTCAGCCAAAGGGTCTGCATCCCTGTTCTTGTCAGAGGCTGTTTCAGGTATGGGCACTGTGGAATAAGTGCTCGCCTTTTTATCCCTTGAAAGGCCCTCAAGGCACCAAACCATTAAGTAGCTCCTCCCACATTTTTCCCGCTCTTTTCCAAGCTTGCTTGGTGAAGATTTTGAAAGTATAGAGAGATGGTTTTCTGTAGTGGGGATAGTGCAACAATTGCTCACCTAACATAGAAGCACTTACTAACTAAAGAAAAATAGAAAGAACTCCTGTTAGGTGAACACCTGATGCTCAAATGCAATCCATCCCTAAATAGTATACCATGTACTTCCAGAGTTGTTGTTTATTTCACAGAACTTCAAACTCAAAAGGTAAGCACTTACAAGCTTGAAGCTGTATTTCTATGAGGTTTCAAGACATCTGAAATTCAAAACTGCAATGTTCAGCCAGTTGGCCTGCATCACTGTTGTCATCCGAGGCCGTTCCTGCTATGGGCACTGTGGAGAAGTGCCCACCTTTTTATCCCTTGAAAGGCCCTCAAGGCACCAGACCATTAAGTAGCTCCTCCCACATGTTTCCCGCTCTTTTCCGAGCTTGCTTGGTGAAGATTTTGAAAGTATAGAGAGATGGTTTTCTGTAGTGGGGATAGTGCAACAATTGCTCACCTAACATAGAAGCACTTACTAACTAAAGAAAAATAGAAAGAACTCCTGTTAGGTGAGCACCTGATGTTCAAATGCAACCCATCCCTAAATATTATACCATGTACTTCCAGAGTTGTTGTTTATTTCACAGAACTTCAAACTCAAAAGGTAAGCACTTACAACCATGAAGCTATATTTCTATGAGGTTTCAAGATATCTGAAATTCAAAACTGCGATGTTCAGCCAGTTGGCCTGCATCACTGTTCTCATCCGAGGCCGTTCCTGCTATGGGCACTGTGGAAGAAGTGCCCACCTTTTTATCCCTTGAAAGACCCTCAAGGCACCAAACCATTAAGTAGCTCCTCCCTCATTTTTCCCGCTCTTTTCCGAGCTTGCTTGGTGAAGATTTTGAAAGTATAGAGAGATGGTTTTCTGTTGTGGGGATATTGCAACAATTGCTCACCTAACATAGAAGCACTTACTAACTAAAGAAAAATAGAAAGAACTCCTGTTAGGTGAACACCTGATGCTCAAATGCAATCCATCCCTATATAGTATACCATGTACTTCCAGAGTTGTTGTTTATTTCACAGAACTTCAAACTCAAAAGGTAAGCACTTATAACCATGAAGCTGTATTTCTATGAGGTTTCAAGACATCTGAAATTCAAAACTGCAATGTTCAGCCAGTTGGCCTGCATCGCTGTTGTCATCCGAGGCCGTTACTGTTATGGGCACTGTGGAAGAAGTGCTCGCCTTTTTATCCCTTGAAAGGCCCTGAAGGCACCAAACCATTAAGAAGCTCCTCCCACATTTTTCCCGCTCTTTTCCGAGCTTGCTTGGTGAAGATTTTGAAAGTATAGAGAGATGGTTTTCTGTTGTGGGGATATTGCAACAATTGCTCACCTAACATAGAAGCACTTACTAACTAAAGAAAAATAGAAAGAACTCCTGTTAGGTGAACACCTGATGCTCAAATGCAATCCATCCCTAAATAGTATGCCATGTACTTCCAGAGTTGTTGTTTATTTCACAGAACTTCAAACTCAAAAGGTAAGCACTTATAACCATGAAGCTGTATTTCTATGAGGTTTCAAGACATCTGAAATTCAAAACTGCAATGTTCAGCCAGTTGGCCTGCATCACTGTTGTCATCCGAGGCCGTTCCTGCTATGGGCACTGTGGAGAAGTGCCCACCTTTTTATCCCTTGAAAGGCCCTCAAGGCACCAGACCATTAAGTAGCTCCTCCCACATTTTTCCCGCTCTTTTCTGAGCTTGCTTGGTGAAGATTTTGAAAGTATAGAGAGATGGTTTTCTGTAGTGGGGATAGTGCAACAATTGCTCACCTAACATAGAAGCACTTACTAACTAAAGAAAAATAGAAAGAACTCCTGTTAGGTGAACACCTGATGCTCAAATGCAATCCATCCCTAAATAGTATACCATGTACTTCCAGAGTTGTTGTTTATTTCACAGAACTTCAAACTCAAAAGGTAAGCACTTATAACCATGAAGCTGTATTTCTATGAAGTTTCAAGACATCTGAAATTCAAAACTGCAATGTTCAGCCAGTTGGCCTGCATCACTGTTGTCATCCGAGGCCGTTCCTGCTATGGGCACTGTGGAGAAGTGCCCACCTTTTTATCCCTTGAAAGGCCCTCAAGGCACCAGACCATTAAGTAGCTCCTCCCACATTTTTCCCGCTCTTTTCTGAGCTTGCTTGGTGAAGATTTTGAAAGTATAGAGAGATGGTTTTCTGTAGTGGGGATATTGCAACAATTGCTCACCTAACATGGAAGCACTTACTAACTAAATAAAAATAGAAAGAACTCCTGTTAGGTGAACACCTGATGCTCAAATGCAATCCATCCCTAAATATTATACCATGTACTTCCAGAGTTGTTGTTTATTTCACAGAACTTCAAACTCAAAAGGTAAGCACTTATAACCATGAAGCTGTATTTCTATGAGGTTTCAAGGCATCTGAAATTCAAAACTGCAATGTTCAGCCAAAGGGTCTGCATCCCTGTTCTTGTCAGAGGCTGTTTCAGGTATGGGCACTGTGGAATAAGTGCTCGCCTTTTTATCCCTTGAAAGGCCCTGAAGGCACCAAACCATTAAGAAGCTCCTCCCACATTTTTCCCGCTCTTTTCTGAGCTTGCCTGGTGAAGATTTTGAAAGTATAGAGAGATGGTTTTCTGTAGTGGAGATATTGCAACAATTGCTCACCTAACATGGAAGCACTTACTAACTAAAGAAAAATAGAAAGAACTCCTGTTAGGTGAGCACCTGATGTTCAAATGCAACCCATCCCTAAATATTATACCATGTACTTCCAGAGTTGTTGTTTATTTCACAGAACTTCAAACTCAAAAGGTAAGCACTTACAAGCTTGAAGCTGTATTTCTATGAGGTTTCAAGGCATCTGAAATTCAAAACTGCAATGTTCAGCCAAAGGATCTGCATCCCTGTTCTTGTCAGAGGCTGTTTCTGGTATGGGCACTGTGGAATAAGTGCTCGCCTTTTTATCCCTTGAAAGGCCCTGAAGGCACCAAACCATTAAGTAGCTCCTCCCACATTTTTCCCGCTCTTTTCTGAGCTTGCCTGGTGAATATTTTGAAAGTATAGAGAGATGGTTTTCTGTAGTGGAGATATTGCAACAATTGCTCACCTAACATGGAAGCACTTACTAACTAAAGAAAAATAGAAAGAACTCCTGTTAGGTGAGCACCTGATGTTCAAATGCAATCCATCCTAAATATTATAACATACACTTCCAAAATTGCTGTTTAGTTCACAGAACTTCAACCTCAAAAGGGAAGCACTTACACATATATAAAACGCAGGTGCCAACCTTGAAGCTGTATTTCTGTGAGGTTCCAAGACATCTGAAATTCAAAACTGCAATGTTCAGCCAGTGGGTCTGCATCCCTGTTCTTGTCTGAGGCTGGTATGGGCACTGTGGAATAAGTGCTCGCCTTTTTATCCCTTGAAAGGCCCTGAAGGCACCAAACCATTAAGTAGCTCCTCCCACATTTTTCCCGCTCTTTTCTGAGCTTGCTTGGTGAAGATTTTGAAAGTATAGAGAGATGGTTTTCTGTAGTGGGGATATTGCAACAATTGCTCACCTAACATGGAAGCACCTACTAACTAAAGAAAAATAGAAAGAACTCCTGTTAGGTGAACACCTGATGCTCAAATGCAATCCATCCCTAAATATTATACCATGTACTTCCAGAGTTGTTGTTTATTTCACAGAACTTCAAACTCAAAAGGTAAGCACTTACAAGCTTGAAGCTGTATTTCTATGAGGTTTCAAGACATCTGAAATTCAA
This sequence comes from Ambystoma mexicanum, assembly GCF_040938575.1. NCBI lineage: Eukaryota > Metazoa > Chordata > Amphibia > Caudata > Ambystomatidae > Ambystoma > Ambystoma mexicanum. The sequence continues at coordinate 1,146,852,069 of NC_090941.1, read as the reverse complement.
AACTGCAATGTTCAGCCAAAGGGTCTGCATCCCTGTTCTTGTCTGAGGCTGTTCCTGGTATGGGCACTGTGGAAGAAGTTCTAGCCTTTTTATCCCTTGAAAGTCCCTGAAGGCACCAAACCATTAAGAAGCTCCTCCCACATTTTTAAGCACTTATAACCATGAAGCTTGCTTGTCATCCGAGGCCGTTCCTGCTATGGGCACTGTGGAGAAGTGCCCACCTTTTTATCCCTTGAAAGGCCCTCAAGGCACCAGACCATTAAGTAGCTCCTCCCACATTTTTCCCGCTCTTTTCTGAGCTTGCTTGGTGAAGATTTTGAAAGCATAGAGAGATGGTTTTCTGTAGTGGGGATATTGCAACAATTGCTCACCTAACATGGAAGCACTTACTAACTAAAGAAAAATAGAAAGAACTCCTGTTAGGTGAGCACCTGATGTTCAAATGCAATCCATCCTAAATATTATAACATACACTTCCAAAATTGCTGTTTAGTTCACAGAACTTCAACCTCAAAAGGGAAGCACTTACACATATATAAAACGCAGGTGCCAACCTTGAAGCTGTATTTCTATGAGGTTTCAAGATATCTGAAATTCAAAACTGCAATGTTCAGCCAGTTGGCCTGCATCACTGTTCTCATCCGAGGCCGTTCCTGCTATGGGCACTGTGGAAGAAGTGCCCACCTTTTAATCCCTTGAAAGGCCCTCAAGGCACCAAACCATTAAGTAGCTCCTCCCACATGTTTCCCGCTCTTTTCCGAGCTTGCTTGGTGAAGATTTTGAAAGTATAGAGAGATGGTTTTCTGTAGTGGGGATAGTGCAACAATTGCTCACCTAACATAGAAGCACTTACTAACTAAAGAAAAATAGAAAGAACTCCTGTTAGGTGAACACCTGATGCTCAAATGCAATCCATCCCTAAATAGTATACCATGTACTTCCAGAGTTGTTGTTTATTTCACAGAACTTCAAACTCAAAAGGTAAGCACTTACAACCATGAAGCTGTATTTCTATGAGGTTTCAAGACATCTGAAATTCAAAACTGCAATGTTCAGCCAGTTGGCCTGCATCACTGTTGTCATCCGAGGCCGTTCCTGCTATGGGCACTGTGGAGAAGTGCCCACCTTTTTATCCCTTGAAAGGCCCTCAAGGCACCAGACCATTAAGTAGCTCCTCCCACATTTTTCCCGCTCTTTTCTGAGCTTGCTTGGTGAAGATTTTGAAAGTATAGAGAGATGGTTTTCTGTAGTGGGGATATTGCAACAATTGCTCACCTAACATGGAAGCACTTACTAACTAAAGAAAAATAGAAAGAACTCCTGTTAGGTGAACACCTGATGCTCAAATGCAATCCATCCCTAAATATTATACCATGTACTTCCAGAGTTGTTGTTTATTTCACAGAACTTCAAACTCAAAAGGTAAGCACTTACAAGCTTGAAGCTGTATTTCTATGAGGTTTCAAGGCATCTGAAATTCAAAACTGCAATGTTCAGCCAAAGGATCTGCATCCCTGTTCTTGTCAGAGGCTGTTTCTGGTATGGCACTGTGGAATAAGTGCTCGCCTTTTTATCCCTTGAAAGGCCCTGAAGGCACCAAACCATTAAGTAGCTCCTCCCACATTTTTCCCGCTCTTTTCTGAGCTTGCCTGGTGAAGATTTTGAAAGTATAGAGAGATGGTTTTCTGTAGTGGGGATATTGCAACAATTGCTCACCTAACATGGAAGCACTTACTAACTAAAGAAAAATAGAAAGAACTCCTGTTAGGTGAACACCTGATGCTCAAATGCAATCCATCCCTAAATATTATACCATGTACTTCCAGAGTTGTTGTTTATTTCACAGAACTTCAAACTCAAAAGGTAAGCACTTACAAGCTTGAAGCTGTATTTCTATGAGGTTTCAAGACATCTGAAATTCAAAACTGCAATGTTCAGCCAAAGGGTCTGCATCCCTGTTCTTGTCTGAGGCTGTTCCTGGTATGGGCACTGTGGAAGAAGTTCTAGCCTTTTTATCCCTTGAAAGTCCCTGAAGGCACCAAACCATTAAGAAGCTCCTCCCACATTTTTCCCGCTCTTTTCTGAGCTTGCTTGGTGAAGATTTTGAAAGTATAGAGAGATGGTTTTCTGTAGTGGAGATATTGCAACAATTGCTCACCTAACATGGAAGAAATTACTAACTAAAGAAAAATAGAATGAACTCCTGTTAGGTGAGCACCTGATGTTCAAATGCAATCCATCCTAAATATTATAACATACACTTCCAAAATTGCTGTTTAGTTCACAGAACTTCAACCTCAAAAGGGAAGCACTTACACATATATAAAACGCAGGTGCCAACCTTGAAGCTGTATTTCTGTGAGGTTCCAAGACATCTGAAATTCAAAACTGCAATGTTCAGCCAGTGGGTCTGCATCCCTGTTCTTGTCTGAGGCTGGTATGGGCACTGTGGAATAAGTGCTCGCCTTTTTATCCCTTGAAAGGCCCTGAAGGCACCAAACCATTAAGTAGCTCCTCCCACATTTTTCCCGCTCTTTTCTGAGCTTGCTTGGTGAAGATTTTGAAAGTATAGAGAGATGGTTTTCTGTAGTGGGGATATTGCAACAATTGCTCACCTAACATGGAAGCACTTACTAACTAAAGAAAAATAGAAAGAACTCCTGTTAGGTGAACACCTGATGCTCAAATGCAATCCATCCCTAAATATTATACCATGTACTTCCAGAGTTGTTGTTTATTTCACAGAACTTCAAACTCAAAAGGTAAGCACTTACAAGCTTGAAGCTGTATTTCTATGAGGTTTCAAGACATCTGAAATTCAAAACTGCAATGTTCAGCCAAAGGGTCTGCATCCCTGTTCTTGTCTGAGGCTGTTCCTGGTATGGGCACTGTGGAAGAAGTTCTAGCCTTTTTATCCCTTGAAAGTCCCTGAAGGCACCAAACCATTAAGAAGCTCCTCCCACATTTTTAAGCACTTATAACCATGAAGCTTGCTTGTCATCCGAGGCCGTTCCTGCTATGGGCACTGTGGAGAAGTGCCCACCTTTTTATCCCTTGAAAGGCCCTCAAGGCACCAGACCATTAAGTAGCTCCTCCCACATTTTTCCCGCTCTTTTCTGAGCTTGCTTGGTGAAGATTTTGAAAGTATAGAGAGATGGTTTTCTGTAGTGGGGATATTGCAACAATTGCTCACCTAACATGGAAGCACTTACTAACTAAAGAAAAATAGAAAGAACTCCTGTTAGGTGAGCACCTGATGTTCAAATGCAATCCATCCTAAATATTATAACATACACTTCCAAAATTGCTGTTTAGTTCACAGAACTTCAACCTCAAAAGGGAAGCACTTACACATATATAAAACGCAGGTGCCAACCTTGAAGCTGTATTTCTATGAGGTTTCAAGATATCTGAAATTCAAAACTGCAATGTTCAGCCAGTTGGCCTGCATCACTGTTCTCATCCGAGGCCATTCCTGCTATGGGCACTGTGGAAGAAGTGCCCACCTTTTTATCCCTTGAAAGGCCCTCAAGGCACCAAACCATTAAGTAGCTCCTCCCACATGTTTCCCGCACTTTTCCGAGCTTGCTTGGTGAAGATTTTGAAAGTATAGAGAGATGGTTTTCTGTAGTGGGGATAGTGCAACAATTGCTCACCTAACATAGAAGCACTTACTAACTAAAGAAAAATAGAAAGAACTCCTGTTAGGTGAACACCTGATGCTCAAATGCAATCCATCCCTAAATAGTATACCATGTACTTCCAGAGTTTTTGTTTATTTCACAGAACTTCAAACTCAAAAGGTAAGCACTTATAACCATGAAGCTGTATTTCTATGAGGTTTCAAGACATCTGAAATTCAAAACTGCAATGTTCAGCCAGTTGGCCTGCATCACTGTTGTCATCCGAGGCCGTTCCTGCTATGGGCACTGTGGAGAAGTGCCCACCTTTTTATCCCTTGAAAGGCCCTCAAGGCACCAGACCATTAAGTAGCTCCTCCCACATTTTTCCCGCTCTTTTCTGAGCTTGCTTGGTGAAGATTTTGAAAGTATAGAGAGATGGTTTTCTGTAGTGGGGATATTGCAACAATTGCTCACCTAACATGGAAGCACTTACTAACTAAAGAAAAATAGAAAGAACTCCTGTTAGGTGAACACCTGATGCTCAAATGCAATCCATCCCTAAATATTATACCATGTACTTCCAGAGTTGTTGTTTATTTCACAGAACTTCAAACTCAAAAGGTAAGCACTTACAAGCTTGAAGCTGTATTTCTATGAGGTTTCAAGGAATCTGAAATTCAAAACTGCAATGTTCAGCCAAAGGGTCTGCATCCCTGTTCTTGTCAGAGGCTGTTTCTGGTATGGGCACTGTGGAATAAGTGCTCGCCTTTTTATCCCTTGAAAGGCCCTGAAGGCACCAAACCATTAAGTAGCTCCTCCCACATTTTTCCCGCTCTTTTCTGAGCTTGCCTGGTGAAGATTTTGAAAGTATAGAGAGATGGTTTTCTGTAGTGGGGATATTGCAACAATTGCTCACCTAACATGGAAGCACTTACTAACTAAAGAAAAATAGAAAGAACTCCTGTTAGGTGAACACCTGATGCTCAAATGCAATCCATCCCTAAATATTATACCATGTACTTCCAGAGTTGTTGTTTATTTCACAGAACTTCAAACTCAAAAGGTAAGCACTTACAAGCTTGAAGCTGTATTTCTATGAGGTTTCAAGACATCTGAAATTCAAAACTGCAATGTTCAGCCAAAGGGTCTGCATCCCTGTTCTTGTCTGAGGCTGTTCCTGGTATGGGCACTGTGGAAGAAGTTCTAGCCTTTTTATCCCATTGAAAGTCCCTGAAGGCACCAAACCATTAAGAAGCTCCTCCCACATTTTTCCCGCTCTTTTCTGAGCTTGCTTGGTGAAGATTTTGAAAGTATAGAGAGATGGTTTTCTGTAGTGGAGATATTGCAACAATTGCTCACCTAACATGGAAGCACTTACTAACTAAAGAAAAATAGAAAGAACTCCTGTTAGGTGAGCACCTGATGTTCAAATGCAATCCATCCTAAATATTATAACATACACTTCCAAAATTGCTGTTTAGTTCACAGAACTTCAACCTCAAAAGGGAAGCACTTACACATATATAAAACGCAGGTGCCAACCTTGAAGCTGTATTTCTGTGAGGTTCCAAGACATCTGAAATTCAAAACTGCAATGTTCAGCCAGTGGGTCTGCATCCCTGTTCTTGTCTGAGGCTGGTATGGGCACTGTGGAATAAGTGCTCGCCTTTTTATCCCTTGAAAGGCCCTGAAGGCACCAAACCATTAAGAAGCTCCTCCCACATTTTTAAGCACTTATAACCATGAAGCTTGCTTTTCATCCGAGGCCGTTCCTGCTATGGGCACTGTGGAGAAGTGCCCACCTTTTTATCGCTTGAAAGGCCCTCAAGGCACCAGACCATTAAGTAGCTCCTCCCACATTTTTCCCGCTCTTTTCTGAGCTTGCTTGGTGAAGATTTTGAAAGTATAGAGAGATGGTTTTCTGTAGTGGGGATAGTGCAACAATTGCTCACCTAACATAGAAGCACTTACTAACTAAAGAAAAATAGAAAGAACTCCTGTTAGGTGAACACCTGATGCTCAAATGCAATCCATCCCTAAATAGTATACCATGTACTTCCAGAGTTGTTGTTTATTTCACAGAACTTCAAACTCAAAAGGTAAGCACTTATAACCATGAAGCTGTATTTCTATGAGGTTTCAAGACATCTGAAATTCAAAACTGCAATGTTCAGCCAGTTGGCCTGCATCACTGTTGTCATCTGAGGCCGTTCCTGCTATGGGCACTGTGGAGAAGTGCCCACCTTTTTATCCCTTGAAAGGCCCTCAAGGCACCAGACCATTAAGTAGCTCCTCCCACATTTTTCCCGCTCTTTTCTGAGCTTGCTTGGTGAAGATTTTGAAAGTATAGAGAGATGGTTTTCTGTAGTGGGGATATTGCAACAATTGCTCACCTAACATGGAAGCACTTACTAACTAAAGAAAAATAGAAAGAACTCCTGTTAGGTGAGCACCTGATGTTCAAATGCAATCCATCCTAAATATTATAACATACACTTCCAAAATTGCTGTTTAGTTCACAGAACTTCAACCTCAAAAGGGAAGCACTTACACATATATAAAACGCAGGTGCCAACCTTGAAGCTGTATTTCTATGAGGTTTCAAGATATCTGAAATTCAAAACTGCAATGTTCAGCCAGTTGGCCTGCATCACTGTTCTCATCCGAGGCCGTTCCTGCTATGGGCACTGTGGAAGAAGTGCCCATCTTTTTATCCCTTGAAAGGCCCTCAAGGCACCAAACCATTAAGTAGCTCCTCCCACATTTTTCCCGCTCTTTTCCGAGCTTGCTTGGTGAAGATTTTGAAAGTATAGAGAGATGGTTTTCTGTAGTGGGGATAGTGCAACAATTGCTCACCTAACATAGAAGCACTTACTAACTAAAGAAAAATAGAAAGAACTCCTGTTAGGTGAACACCTGATGTTCAAATGCAATCCATCCTAAATATTATAACATACACTTCCAAAATTGCTGTTTAGTTCACAGAACTTCAACCTCAAAAGGGAAGCACTTACACATATATAAAACGCAGGTGCCAACCTTGAAGCTGTATTTCTATGAGGTTTCAAGATATCTGAAATTCAAAACTGCAATGTTCAGCCAGTTGGCCTGCATCACTGTTCTCATCCGAGGCCGTTCCTGCTATGGGCACTGTGGAAGAAGTGCCCACCTTTTTATCCCTTGAAAGGCCCTCAAGGCACCAAACCATTAAGTAGCTCCTCCCACATTTTTCCCGCTCTTTTCCGAGCTTGCTTGGTGAAGATTTTGAAAGTATAGAGAGATGGTTTTCTGTAGTGGGGATAGTGCAACAATTGCTCACCTAACATAGAAGCACTTACTAACTAAAGAAAAATAGAAAGAACTCCTTTTAGGTGAACACCTGATGCTCAAATGCAATCCATCCCTAAATAGTATACCATGTACTTCCAGAGTTGTTGTTTATTTCACAGAACTTGAAACTCAAAAGGTAAGCACTTATAACCATGAAGCTGTATTTCTATGAGGTTTCAAGACATCTGAAATTCAAAACTGCAATGTTCAGCCAGTTGGCCTGCATCACTGTTGTCATCCGAGGCCGTTCCTGCTATGGGCACTGTGGAGAAGTGCCCACCTTTTTATCCCTTGAAAGGCCCTCAAGGCACCAGACCATTAAGTAGCTCCTCCCACATTTTTCCCGCTCTTTTCTGAGCTTGCTTGGTGAAGATTTTGAAAGTATAGAGAGATGGTTTTCTGTAGTGGGGATATTGCAACAATTGCTCACCTAACATGGAAGCACTTACTAACTAAAGAAAAATAGAAAGAACTCCTGTTAGGTGAACACCTGATGCTCAAATGCAATCCATCCCTAAATATTATACCATGTACTTCCAGAGTTGTTGTTTATTTCACAGAACTTCAAACTCAAAAGGTAAGCACTTACAAGCTTGAAGCTGTATTTCTATGAGGTTTCAAGGCATCTTAAATTCAAAACTGCAATGTTCAGCCAAAGGATCTGCATCCCTGTTCTTGTCAGAGGCTGTTTCTGGTATGGCACTGTGGAATAAGTGCTCGCCTTTTTATCCCTTGAAAGGCCCTGAAGGCACCAAACCATTAAGTAGCTCCTCCCACATTTTTCCCGCTCTTTTCTGAGCTTGCCTGGTGAAGATTTTGAAAGTATAGAGAGATGGTTTTCTGTAGTGGGGATATTGCAACAATTGCTCACCTAACATGGAAGCACTTACTAACTAAAGAAAAATAGAAAGAACTCCTGTTAGGTGAACACCTGATGCTCAAATGCAATCCATCCCTAAATATTATACCATGTACTTCCAGAGTTGTTGTTTATTTCACAGAACTTCAAACTCAAAAGGTAAGCACTTACAAGCTTGAAGCTGTATTTCTATGAGGTTTCAAGACATCTGAAATTCAAAACTGCAATGTTCAGCCAAAGGGTCTGCATCCCTGTTCTTGTCTGAGGCTGTTCCTGGTATGGGCACTGTGGAAGAAGTTCTAGCCTTTTTATCCCTTGAAAGTCCCTGAAGGCACCAAACCATTAAGAAGCTCCTCCCACATTTTTAAGCACTTATAACCATGAAGCTTGCTTGTCATCCGAGGCCGTTCCTGCTATGGGCACTGTGGAGAAGTGCCCACCTTTTTATCCCTTGAAAGGCCCTCAAGGCACCAGACCATTAAGTAGCTCCTCCCACATTTTTCCCGCTCTTTTCTGAGCTTGCTTGGTGAAGATTTTGAAAGTATAGAGAGATGGTTTTCTGTAGTGGGGATATTGCAACAATTGCTCACCTAACATGGAAGCACTTACTAACTAAAGAAAAATAGAAAGAACTCCTGTTAGGTGAGCACCTGATGTTCAAATGCAATCCATCCTAAATATTATAACATACACTTCCAAAATTGCTGTTTAGTTCACAGAACTTCAACCTCAAAAGGGAAGCACTTACACATATATAAAACGCAGGTGCCAACCTTGAAGCTGTATTTCTATGAGGTTTCAAGATATCTGAAATTCAAAACTGCAATGTTCAGCCAGTTGGCCTGCATCACTGTTCTCATCCGAGGCCATTCCTGCTATGGGCACTGTGGAAGAAGTGCCCACCTTTTTATCCCTTGAAAGGCCCTCAAGGCACCAAACCATTAAGTAGCTCCTCCCACATGTTTCCCGCACTTTTCCGAGCTTGCTTGGTGAAGATTTTGAAAGTATAGAGAGATGGTTTTCTGTAGTGGGGATAGTGCAACAATTGCTCACCTAACATAGAAGCACTTACTAACTAAAGAAAAATAGAAAGAACTCCTGTTAGGTGAACACCTGATGCTCAAATGCAATCCATCCCTAAATAGTATACCATGTACTTCCAGAGTTTTTGTTTATTTCACAGAACTTCAAACTCAAAAGGTAAGCACTTATAACCATGAAGCTGTATTTCTATGAGGTTTCAAGACATCTGAAATTCAAAACTGCAATGTTCAGCCAGTTGGCCTGCATCACTGTTGTCATCCGAGGCCGTTCCTGCTATGGGCACTGTGGAGAAGTGCCCACCTTTTTATCCCTTGAAAGGCCCTCAAGGCACCAGACCATTAAGTAGCTCCTCCCACATTTTTCCCGCTCTTTTCTGAGCTTGCTTGGTGAAGATTTTGAAAGTATAGAGAGATGGTTTTCTGTAGTGGGGATATTGCAACAATTGCTCACCTAACATGGAAGCACTTACTAACTAAAGAAAAATAGAAAGAACTCCTGTTAGGTGAACACCTGATGCTCAAATGCAATCCATCCCTAAATATTATACCATGTACTTCCAGAGTTGTTGTTTATTTCACAGAACTTCAAACTCAAAAGGTAAGCACTTACAAGCTTGAAGCTGTATTTCTATGAGGTTTCAAGGAATCTGAAATTCAAAACTGCAATGTTCAGCCAAAGGGTCTGCATCCCTGTTCTTGTCAGAGGCTGTTTCTGGTATGGGCACTGTGGAATAAGTGCTCGCCTTTTTATCCCTTGAAAGGCCCTGAAGGCACCAAACCATTAAGTAGCTCCTCCCACATTTTTCCCGCTCTTTTCTGAGCTTGCCTGGTGAAGATTTTGAAAGTATAGAGAGATGGTTTTCTGTAGTGGGGATATTGCAACAATTGCTCACCTAACATGGAAGCACTTACTAACTAAAGAAAAATAGAAAGAACTCCTGTTAGGTGAACACCTGATGCTCAAATGCAATCCATCCCTAAATATTATACCATGTACTTCCAGAGTTGTTGTTTATTTCACAGAACTTCAAACTCAAAAGGTAAGCACTTACAAGCTTGAAGCTGTATTTCTATGAGGTTTCAAGACATCTGAAATTCAAAACTGCAATGTTCAGCCAAAGGGTCTGCATCCCTGTTCTTGTCTGAGGCTGTTCCTGGTATGGGCACTGTGGAAGAAGTTCTAGCCTTTTTATCCCATTGAAAGTCCCTGAAGGCACCAAACCATTAAGAAGCTCCTCCCACATTTTTCCCGCTCTTTTCTGAGCTTGCTTGGTGAAGATTTTGAAAGTATAGAGAGATGGTTTTCTGTAGTGGAGATATTGCAACAATTGCTCACCTAACATGGAAGCACTTACTAACTAAAGAAAAATAGAAAGAACTCCTGTTAGGTGAGCACCTGATGTTCAAATGCAATCCATCCTAAATATTATAACATACACTTCCAAAATTGCTGTTTAGTTCACAGAACTTCAACCTCAAAAGGGAAGCACTTACACATATATAAAACGCAGGTGCCAACCTTGAAGCTGTATTTCTGTGAGGTTCCAAGACATCTGAAATTCAAAACTGCAATGTTCAGCCAGTGGGTCTGCATCCCTGTTCTCATCCGAGGCCATTCCTGCTATGGGCACTGTGGAAGAAGTGCCCACCTTTTTATCCCTTGAAAGGCCCTCAAGGCACCAAACCATTAAGTAGCTCCTCCCACATGTTTCCCGCACTTTTCCGAGCTTGCTTGGTGAAGATTTTGAAAGTATAGAGAGATGGTTTTCTGTAGTGGGGATAGTGCAACAATTGCTCACCTAACATAGAAGCACTTACTAACTAAAGAAAAATAGAAAGAACTCCTGTTAGGTGAACACCTGATGCTCAAATGCAATCCATCCCTAAATAGTATACCATGTACTTCCAGAGTTTTTGTTTATTTCACAGAACTTCAAACTCAAAAGGTAAGCACTTATAACCATGAAGCTGTATTTCTATGAGGTTTCAAGACATCTGAAATTCAAAACTGCAATGTTCAGCCAGTTGGCCTGCATCACTGTTGTCATCCGAGGCCGTTCCTGCTATGGGCACTGTGGAGAAGTGCCCACCTTTTTATCCCTTGAAAGGCCCTCAAGGCACCAGACCATTAAGTAGCTCCTCCCACATTTTTCCCGCTCTTTTCTGAGCTTGCTTGGTGAAGATTTTGAAAGTATAGAGAGATGGTTTTCTGTAGTGGGGATATTGCAACAATTGCTCACCTAACATGGAAGCACTTACTAACTAAAGAAAAATAGAAAGAACTCCTGTTAGGTGAGCACCTGATGTTCAAATGCAATCCATCCTAAATATTATAACATACACTTCCAAAATTGCTGTTTAGTTCACAGAACTTCAACCTCAAAAGGGAAGCACTTACACATATATAAAACGCAGGTGCCAACCTTGAAGCTGTATTTCTATGAGGTTTCAAGATATCTGAAATTCAAAACTGCAATGTTCAGCCAGTTGGCCTGCATCACTGTTCTCACCCGAGGCCGTTCCTGCTATGGGCACTGTGGAAGAAGTGCCCACCTTTTTATCCCTTGAAAGGCCCTCAAGGCACCAAACCATTAAGTAGCTCCTCCCACATTTTTCCCGCTCTTTTCCGAGCTTGCTTGGTGAAGATTTTGAAAGTATAGAGAGATGGTTTTCTGTAGTGGGGATAGTGCAACAATTGCTCACCTAACATAGAAGCACTTACTAACTAAAGAAAAATAGAAAGAACTCCTGTTAGGTGAACACCTGATGTTCAAATGCAATCCATCCTAAATATTATAACATACACTTCCAAAATTGCTGTTTAGTTCACAGAACTTCAACCTCAAAAGGGAAGCACTTACACATATATAAAACGCAGGTGCCAACCTTGAAGCTGTATTTCTATGAGGTTTCAAGATATCTGAAATTCAAAACTGCAATGTTCAGCCAGTTGGCCTGCATCACTGTTCTCATCCGAGGCCGTTCCTGCTATGGGCACTGTGGAAGAAGTGCCCACCTTTTTATCCCTTGAAAGGCCCTCAAGGCACCAAACCATTAAGTAGCTCCTCCCACATTTTTCCCGCTCTTTTCCGAGCTTGCTTGGTGAAGATTTTGAAAGTATAGAGAGATGGTTTTCTGTAGTGGGGATAGTGCAACAATTGCTCACCTAACATAGAAGCACTTACTAACTAAAGAAAAATAGAAAGAACTCCTTTTAGGTGAACACCTGATGCTCAAATGCAATCCATCCCTAAATAGTATACCATGTACTTCCAGAGTTGTTGTTTATTTCACAGAACTTGAAACTCAAAAGGTAAGCACTTATAACCATGAAGCTGTATTTCTATGAGGTTTCAAGACATCTGAAATTCAAAACTGCAATGTTCAGCCAGTTGGCCTGCATCACTGTTGTCATCCGAGGCCGTTCCTGCTATGGGCACTGTGGAGAAGTGCCCACCTTTTTATCCCTTGAAAGGCCCTCAAGGCACCAGACCATTAAGTAGCTCCTCCCACATTTTTCCCGCTCTTTTCTGAGCTTGCTTGGTGAAGATTTTGAAAGTATAGAGAGATGGTTTTCTGTAGTGGGGATATTGCAACAATTGCTCACCTAACATGGAAGCACTTACTAACTAAAGAAAAATAGAAAGAACTCCTGTTAGGTGAACACCTGATGCTCAAATGCAATCCATCCCTAAATATTATACCATGTACTTCCAGAGTTGTTGTTTATTTCACAGAACTTCAAACTCAAAAGGTAAGCACTTACAAGCTTGAAGCTGTATTTCTATGAGGTTTCAAGGCATCTTAAATTCAAAACTGCAATGTTCAGCCAAAGGATCTGCATCCCTGTTCTTGTCAGAGGCTGTTTCTGGTATGGCACTGTGGAATAAGTGCTCGCCTTTTTATCCCTTGAAAGGCCCTGAAGGCACCAAACCATTAAGTAGCTCCTCCCACATTTTTCCCGCTCTTTTCTGAGCTTGCCTGGTGAAGATTTTGAAAGTATAGAGAGATGGTTTTCTGTAGTGGGGATATTGCAACAATTGCTCACCTAACATGGAAGCACTTACTAACTAAAGAAAAATAGAAAGAACTCCTGTTAGGTGAACACCTGATGCTCAAATGCAATCCATCCCTAAATATTATACCATGTACTTCCAGAGTTGTTGTTTATTTCACAGAACTTCAAACTCAAAAGGTAAGCACTTACAAGCTTGAAGCTGTATTTCTATGAGGTTTCAAGACATCTGAAATTCAAAACTGCAATGTTCAGCCAAAGGGTCTGCATCCCTGTTCTTGTCTGAGGCTGTTCCTGGTATGGGCACTGTGGAAGAAGTTCTAGCCTTTTTATCCCTTGAAAGTCCCTGAAGGCACCAAACCATTAAGAAGCTCCTCCCACATTTTTCCCGCTCTTTTCTGAGCTTGCTTGGTGAAGATTTTGAAAGTATAGAGAGATGGTTTTCTGTAGTGGAGATATTGCAACAATTGCTCACCTAACATGGAAGCACTTACTAACTAAAGAAAAATAGAATGAACTCCTGTTAGGTGAGCACCTGATGTTCAAATGCAATCCATCCTAAATATTATAACATACACTTCCAAAATTGCTGTTTAGTTCACAGAACTTCAACCTCAAAAGGGAAGCACTTACACATATATAAAACGCAGGTGCCAACCTTGAAGCTGTATTTCTGTGAGGTTCCAAGACATCTGAAATTCAAAACTGCAATGTTCAGCCAGTGGGTCTGCATCCCTGTTCTCATCCGAGGCCATTCCTGCTATGGGCACTGTGGAAGAAGTGCCCACCTTTTTATCCCTTGAAAGGCCCTCAAGGCACCAAACCATTAAGTAGCTCCTCCCACATGTTTCCCGCACTTTTCCGAGCTTGCTTGGTGAAGATTTTGAAAGTATAGAGAGATGGTTTTCTGTAGTGGGGATAGTGCAACAATTGCTCACCTAACATAGAAGCACTTACTAACTAAAGAAAAATAGAAAGAACTCCTGTTAGGTGAACACCTGATGCTCAAATGCAATCCATCCCTAAATAGTATACCATGTACTTCCAGAGTTTTTGTTTATTTCACAGAACTTCAAACTCAAAAGGTAAGCACTTATAACCATGAAGCTGTATTTCTATGAGGTTTCAAGACATCTGAAATTCAAAACTGCAATGTTCAGCCAGTTGGCCTGCATCACTGTTGTCATCCGAGGCCGTTCCTGCTATGGGCACTGTGGAGAAGTGCCCACCTTTTTATCCCTTGAAAGGCCCTCAAGGCACCAGACCATTAAGTAGCTCCTCCCACATTTTTCCCGCTCTTTTCTGAGCTTGCTTGGTGAAGATTTTGAAAGTATAGAGAGATGGTTTTCTGTAGTGGGGATATTGCAACAATTGCTCACCTAACATGGAAGCACTTACTAACTAAAGAAAAATAGAAAGAACTCCTGTTAGGTGAGCACCTGATGTTCAAATGCAATCCATCCTAAATATTATAACATACACTTCCAAAATTGCTGTTTAGTTCACAGAACTTCAACCTCAAAAGGGAAGCACTTACACATATATAAAACGCAGGTGCCAACCTTGAAGCTGTATTTCTATGAGGTTTCAAGATATCTGAAATTCAAAACTGCAATGTTCAGCCAGTTGGCCTGCATCACTGTTCTCATCCGAGGCCGTTCCTGCTATGGGCACTGTGGAAGAAGTGCCCACCTTTTTATCCCTTGAAAGGCCCTCAAGGCACCAAACCATTAAGTAGCTCCTCCCACATTTTTCCCGCTCTTTTCCGAGCTTGCTTGGTGAAGATTTTGAAAGTATAGAGAGATGGTTTTCTGTAGTGGGGATAGTGCAACAATTGCTCACCTAACATAGAAGCACTTACTAACTAAAGAAAAATAGAAAGAACTCCTGTTAGGTGAACACCTGATGTTCAAATGCAATCCATCCTAAATATTATAACATACACTTCCAAAATTGCTGTTTAGTTCACAGAACTTCAACCTCAAAAGGGAAGCACTTACACATATATAAAACGCAGGTGCCAACCTTGAAGCTGTATTTCTATGAGGTTTCAAGATATCTGAAATTCAAAACTGCAATGTTCAGCCAGTTGGCCTGCATCACTGTTCTCATCCGAGGCCGTTCCTGCTATGGGCACTGTGGAAGAAGTGCCCACCTTTTTATCCCTTGAAAGGCCCTCAAGGCACCAAACCATTAAGTAGCTCCTCCCACATTTTTCCCGCTCTTTTCCGAGCTTGCTTGGTGAAGATTTTGAAAGTATAGAGAGATGGTTTTCTGTAGTGGGGATAGTGCAACAATTGCTCACCTAACATAGAAGCACTTACTAACTAAAGAAAAATAGAAAGAACTCCTTTTAGGTGAACACCTGATGCTCAAATGCAATCCATCCCTAAATAGTATACCATGTACTTCCAGAGTTGTTGTTTATTTCACAGAACTTGAAACTCAAAAGGTAAGCACTTATAACCATGAAGCTGTATTTCTATGAGGTTTCAAGACATCTGAAATTCAAAACTGCAATGTTCAGCCAGTTGGCCTGCATCACTGTTGTCATCCGAGGCCGTTCCTGCTATGGGCACTGTGGAGAAGTGCCCACCTTTTTATCCCTTGAAAGGCCCTCAAGGCACCAGACCATTAAGTAGCTCCTCCCACATTTTTCCCGCTCTTTTCTGAGCTTGCTTGGTGAAGATTTTGAAAGTATAGAGAGATGGTTTTCTGTAGTGGGGATATTGCAACAATTGCTCACCTAACATGGAAGCACTTACTAACTAAAGAAAAATAGAAAGAACTCCTGTTAGGTGAACACCTGATGCTCAAATGCAATCCATCCCTAAATATTATACCATGTACTTCCAGAGTTGTTGTTTATTTCACAGAACTTCAAACTCAAAAGGTAAGCACTTACAAGCTTGAAGCTGTATTTCTATGAGGTTTCAAGGCATCTTAAATTCAAAACTGCAATGTTCAGCCAAAGGATCTGCATCCCTGTTCTTGTCAGAGGCTGTTTCTGGTATGGCACTGTGGAATAAGTGCTCGCCTTTTTATCCCTTGAAAGGCCCTGAAGGCACCAAACCATTAAGTAGCTCCTCCCACATTTTTCCCGCTCTTTTCTGAGCTTGCCTGGTGAAGATTTTGAAAGTATAGAGAGATGGTTTTCTGTAGTGGGGATATTGCAACAATTGCTCACCTAACATGGAAGCACTTACTAACTAAAGAAAAATAGAAAGAACTCCTGTTAGGTGAACACCTGATGCTCAAATGCAATCCATCCCTAAATATTATACCATGTACTTCCAGAGTTGTTGTTTATTTCACAGAACTTCAAACTCAAAAGGTAAGCACTTACAAGCTTGAAGCTGTATTTCTATGAGGTTTCAAGACATCTGAAATTCAAAACTGCAATGTTCAGCCAAAGGGTCTGCATCCCTGTTCTTGTCTGAGGCTGTTCCTGGTATGGGCACTGTGGAAGAAGTTCTAGCCTTTTTATCCCTTGAAAGTCCCTGAAGGCACCAAACCATTAAGAAGCTCCTCCCACATTTTTCCCGCTCTTTTCTGAGCTTGCTTGGTGAAGATTTTGAAAGTATAGAGAGATGGTTTTCTGTAGTGGAGATATTGCAACAATTGCTCACCTAACATGGAAGCACTTACTAACTAAAGAAAAATAGAATGAACTCCTGTTAGGTGAGCACCTGATGTTCAAATGCAATCCATCCTAAATATTATAACATACACTTCCAAAATTGCTGTTTAGTTCACAGAACTTCAACCTCAAAAGGGAAGCACTTACACATATATAAAACGCAGGTGCCAACCTTGAAGCTGTATTTCTGTGAGGTTCCAAGACATCTGAAATTCAAAACTGCAATGTTCAGCCAGTGGGTCTGCATCCCTGTTCTTGTCTGAGGCTGGTATGGGCACTGTGGAATAAGTGCTCGCCTTTTTATCCCTTGAAAGGCCCTGAAGGCACCAAACCATTAAGTAGCTCCTCCCACATTTTTCCCGCTCTTTTCTGAGCTTGCTTGGTGAAGATTTTGAAAGTATAGAGAGATGGTTTTCTGTAGTGGGGATATTGCAACAATTGCTCACCTAACATGGAAGCACTTACTAACTAAAGAAAAATAGAAAGAACTCCTGTTAGGTGAACACCTGATGCTCAAATGCAATCCATCCCTAAATATTATACCATGTACTTCCAGAGTTGTTGTTTATTTCACAGAACTTCAAACTCAAAAGGTAAGCACTTACAAGCTTGAAGCTGTATTTCTATGAGGTTTCAAGACATCTGAAATTCAAAACTGCAATGTTCAGCCAAAGGGTCTGCATCCCTGTTCTTGTCTGAGGCTGTTCCTGGTATGGGCACTGTGGAAGAAGTTCTAGCCTTTTTATCCCTTGAAAGTCCCTGAAGGCACCAAACCATTAAGAAGCTCCTCCCACATTTTTAAGCACTTATAACCATGAAGCTTGCTTGTCATCCGAGGCCGTTCCTGCTATGGGCACTGTGGAGAAGTGCCCACCTTTTTATCCCTTGAAAGGCCCTCAAGGCACCAGACCATTAAGTAGCTCCTCCCACATTTTTCCCGCTCTTTTCTGAGCTTGCTTGGTGAAGATTTTGAAAGTATAGAGAGATGGTTTTCTGTAGTGGGGATATTGCAACAATTGCTCACCTAACATGGAAGCACTTACTAACTAAAGAAAAATAGAAAGAACTCCTGTTAGGTGAGCACCTGATGTTCAAATGCAATCCATCCTAAATATTATAACATACACTTCCAAAATTGCTGTTTAGTTCACAGAACTTCAACCTCAAAAGGGAAGCACTTACACATATATAAAACGCAGGTGCCAACCTTGAAGCTGTATTTCTATGAGGTTTCAAGATATCTGAAATTCAAAACTGCAATGTTCAGCCAGTTGGCCTGCATCACTGTTCTCATCCGAGGCCATTCCTGCTATGGGCACTGTGGAAGAAGTGCCCACCTTTTTATCCCTTGAAAGGCCCTCAAGGCACCAAACCATTAAGTAGCTCCTCCCACATGTTTCCCGCACTTTTCCGAGCTTGCTTGGTGAAGATTTTGAAAGTATAGAGAGATGGTTTTCTGTAGTGGGGATAGTGCAACAATTGCTCACCTAACATAGAAGCACTTACTAACTAAAGAAAAATAGAAAGAACTCCTGTTAGGTGAACACCTGATGCTCAAATGCAATCCATCCCTAAATAGTATACCATGTACTTCCAGAGTTTTTGTTTATTTCACAGAACTTCAAACTCAAAAGGTAAGCACTTATAACCATGAAGCTGTATTTCTATGAGGTTTCAAGACATCTGAAATTCAAAACTGCAATGTTCAGCCAGTTGGCCTGCATCACTGTTGTCATCCGAGGCCGTTCCTGCTATGGGCACTGTGGAGAAGTGCCCACCTTTTTATCCCTTGAAAGGCCCTCAAGGCACCAGACCATTAAGTAGCTCCTCCCACATTTTTCCCGCTCTTTTCTGAGCTTGCTTGGTGAAGATTTTGAAAGTATAGAGAGATGGTTTTCTGTAGTGGGGATATTGCAACAATTGCTCACCTAACATGGAAGCACTTACTAACTAAAGAAAAATAGAAAGAACTCCTGTTAGGTGAACACCTGATGCTCAAATGCAATCCATCCCTAAATATTATACCATGTACTTCCAGAGTTGTTGTTTATTTCACAGAACTTCAAACTCAAAAGGTAAGCACTTACAAGCTTGAAGCTGTATTTCTATGAGGTTTCAAGGAATCTGAAATTCAAAACTGCAATGTTCAGCCAAAGGGTCTGCATCCCTGTTCTTGTCAGAGGCTGTTTCTGGTATGGGCACTGTGGAATAAGTGCTCGCCTTTTTATCCCTTGAAAGGCCCTGAAGGCACCAAACCATTAAGTAGCTCCTCCCACATTTTTCCCGCTCTTTTCTGAGCTTGCCTGGTGAAGATTTTGAAAGTATAGAGAGATGGTTTTCTGTAGTGGGGATATTGCAACAATTGCTCACCTAACATGGAAGCACTTACTAACTAAAGAAAAATAGAAAGAACTCCTGTTAGGTGAACACCTGATGCTCAAATGCAATCCATCCCTAAATATTATACCATGTACTTCCAGAGTTGTTGTTTATTTCACAGAACTTCAAACTCAAAAGGTAAGCACTTACAAGCTTGAAGCTGTATTTCTATGAGGTTTCAAGACATCTGAAATTCAAAACTGCAATGTTCAGCCAAAGGGTCTGCATCCCTGTTCTTGTCTGAGGCTGTTCCTGGTATGGGCACTGTGGAAGAAGTTCTAGCCTTTTTATCCCATTGAAAGTCCCTGAAGGCACCAAACCATTAAGAAGCTCCTCCCACATTTTTCCCGCTCTTTTCTGAGCTTGCTTGGTGAAGATTTTGAAAGTATAGAGAGATGGTTTTCTGTAGTGGAGATATTGCAACAATTGCTCACCTAACATGGAAGCACTTACTAACTAAAGAAAAATAGAAAGAACTCCTGTTAGGTGAGCACCTGATGTTCAAATGCAATCCATCCTAAATATTATAACATACACTTCCAAAATTGCTGTTTAGTTCACAGAACTTCAACCTCAAAAGGGAAGCACTTACACATATATAAAACGCAGGTGCCAACCTTGAAGCTGTATTTCTGTGAGGTTCCAAGACATCTGAAATTTAAAACTGCAATGTTCAGCCAGTGGGTCTGCATCCCTGTTCTTGTCTGAGGCTGGTATGGGCACTGTGGAATAAGTGCTCGCCTTTTTATCCCTTGAAAGGCCCTGAAGGCACCAAACCATTAAGAAGCTCCTCCCACATTTTTAAGCACTTATAACCATGAAGCTTGCTTTTCATCCGAGGCCGTTCCTGCTATGGGCACTGTGGAGAAGTGCCCACCTTTTTATCCCTTGAAAGGCCCTCAAGGCACCAGACCATTAAGTAGCTCCTCCCACATTTTTCCCGCTCTTTTCTGAGCTTGCTTGGTGAAGATTTTGAAAGTATAGAGAGATGGTTTTCTGTAGTGGGGATATTGCAACAATTGCTCACCTAACATAGAAGCACTTACTAACTAAAGAAAAATAGAAAGAACTCCTGTTAGGTGAACACCTGATGCTCAAATGCAATCCATCCCTAAATAGTATACCATGTACTTCCAGAGTTTTTGTTTATTTCACAGAACTTCAAACTCAAAAGGTAAGCACTTATAACCATGAAGCTGTATTTCTATGATGTTTCAAGACATCTGAAATTCAAAACTGCAATGTTCAGCCAAAGGGTCTGCATCCCTGTTCTTGTCTGAGGCTGTTCCTGGTATGGGCACTGTGGAAGAAGTTCTAGCCTTTTCATCCCATTGAAAGTCCCTGAAGGCACCAAACCATTAAGAAGCTCCTCCCACATGTTTCCCGCTCTTTTCTGAGCTTGCTTGGTGAAGATTTTGAAAGTATAGAGAGATGGTTTTCTGTAGTGGAGATATTGCAACAATTGCTCACCTAACACGGAAGCACTTACTAACTAAAGAAAAATAGAAAGAACTCCTGTTAGGTGAGCACCTGATGTTCAAATGCAATCCATCCTAAATATTATAACATACACTTCCAAAATTGCTGTTTAGTTCACAGAACTTCAACCTCAAAAGGGAAGCACTTACACATATATAAAACGCAGGTGCCAACCTTGAAGCTGTATTTCTGTGAGGTTCCAAGACATCTGAAATTCAAAACTGCAATGTTCAGCCAGTGGGTCTGCATCCCTGTTCTTGTCTGAGGCTGGTATGGGCACTGTGGAATAAGTGCTCGCCTTTTTATCCCTTGAAAGGCCCTGAAGGCACCAAACCATTAAGTAGCTCCTCCCACATTTTTCCCGCTCTTTTCTGAGCTTGCTTGGTGAAGATTTTGAAAGTATAGAGGGATGGTTTTCTGCAGTGGAGATATTGCAACAATTGCTCACCTAACATGGAAGCACTTACTAACTAAAGAAAAATAGAAAGAACTCCTGTTAGGTGAGCACCTGATGTTCAAATGCAACCCATCCCTAAATATTATACCATGTACTTCCAGAGTTGTTGTTTATTTCACAGAACTTCAAACTCAAAAGGTAAGCACTTACAACCATGAAGCTGTATTTCTATGAGGTTTCAAGATATCTGAAATTCAAAACTGCAATGTTCAGCCAGTTGGCCTGCATCACTGTTCTCATCCGAGGCCGTTCCTGCTATGGGCACTGTGGAAGAAGTGCCCACCTTTTTATCCCTTGAAAGGCCCTCAAGGCACCAAACCATTAAGTAGCTCCTCCCACATTTTTCCCGCTCTTTTCCGAGCTTGCTTGGTGAAGATTTTGAAAGTATAGAGAGATGGTTTTCTGTAGTGGGGATATTGCAACAATTGCTCACCTAACATAGAAGCACTTACTAACTAAAGAAAAATAGAAAGAACTCCTGTTAGGTGAGCACCTGATGTTCAAATGCAATCCATCCTAAATATTATAACATACACTTCCAAAGTTGCTGTTTAATTCACAGAACTTCAACCTCAAAAGGTAAGCACTTATAACCATGAAGCTGTATTTCTATGAGGTTTCAAGACATCTGAAATTCAAAACTGCAATGTTCAGCCAATGGGTCTGCATCCCTGTTCATGTCTGAGGCTGTTACTGTTATGGGCACTGTGGAAGAAGTGCTCGCCTTTTTATCCCTTGAAAGGCCCTGAAGGCACCAAACCATTAAGTAGCTCCTCCCACATTTTTCCCGCTCTTTTCTGAGCTTGCTTGGTGAAGATTTTGAAAGTATAGAGAGATGGTTTTCTGTAGTGGGGATATTGCAACAATTGCTCACCTAACATAGAAACACTTACTAACTAAAGAAAAATAGAAAGAACTCCTGTTAGGTGAACACCTGATGCTCAAATGCAATCCATCCCTAAATATTATACCATGTACTTCCAGAGTTGTTGTTTATTTCACAGAACTTCAAACTCAAAAGGTAAGCACTTACAAGCTTGAAGCTGTATTTCTATGAGGTTTCAAGACATCTGAAATTCAAAACTACAATGTTCAGCCAAAGGGTCTGCATCCCTGTTCTTGTCTGAGGCTGTTCCTGGTATGGGCACTGTGGAAGAAGTTCTAGCCTTTTTATCCCTTGAAAGTCCCTGAAGGCACCAAACCATTAAGACGCTCCTCCCACATTTTTCCCGCTCTTTTCTGAGCTTTCTTGGTGAAGATTTTGAAAGTATAGAGAGATGGTTTTCTGTAGTGGAGATATTGCAACAATTGCTCACCTAACATGGAAGCACTTACTAACTAAAGAAAAATAGAAAGAACTCCTGTTAGGTGAGCACCTGATGTTCAAATTCAACCCATCCCTAAATATTATACCATGTACTTCCAGAGTTGTTGTTTATTTCACAGAACTTCAAACTCAAAAGGTAAGCACTTACAACCATGAAGCTGTATTTCTATGAGGTTTCAAGATATCTGAAATTCAAAACTGCAATGTTCAGCCAGTTGGCCTGCATCACTGTTCTCATCCGAGGCCGTTCCTGCTATGGGCACTGTGGAAGAAGTGCCCACCTTTTTATCCCTTGAAAGGCCCTCAAGGCACCAAACCATTAAGTAGCTCCTCCCACATTTTTCCCGCTCTTTTCCGAGCTTGCTTGGTGAAGATTTTGAAAGTATAGAGAGATGGTTTTCTGTAGTGGGGATAGTGCAACAATTGCTCACCTAACATAGAAGCACTTACTAACTAAAGAAAAATAGAAAGAACTCCTGTTAGGTGAACACCTGATGCTCAAATGCAATCCATCCCTAAATAGTATACCATGTACTTCCAGAGTTGTTGTTTATTTCACAGAACTTCAAACTCAAAAGGTAAGCACTTATAACCATGAAGCTGTATTTCTATGAGGTTTCAAGACATCTGAAATTCAAAACTGCAATGTTCAGCCAGTTGGCCTGCATCACTGTTGTCATCTGAGGCCGTTCCTGCTATGGGCACTGTGGAGAAGTGCCCACCTTTTTATCCCTTGAAAGGCCCTCAAGGCACCAGACCATTAAGTAGCTCCTCCCACATTTTTCCCGCTCTTTTCTGAGCTTGCTTGGTGAAGATTTTGAAAGTATAGAGAGATGGTTTTCTGTAGTGGGGATATTGCAACAATTGCTCACCTAACATGGAAGCACTTACTAACTAAAGAAAAATAGAAAGAACTCCTGTTAGGTGAGCACCTGATGTTCAAATGCAATCCATCCTAAATATTATAACATACACTTCCAAAATTGCTGTTTAGTTCACAGAACTTCAACCTCAAAAGGGAAGCACTTACACATATATAAAACGCAGGTGCCAACCTTGAAGCTGTATTTCTGTGAGGTTCCAAGACATCTGAAATTCAAAACTGCAATGTTCAGCCAGTGGGTCTGCATCCCTGTTCTTGTCTGAGGCTGGTATGGGCACTGTGGAATAAGTGCTCGCCTTTTTATCCCTTGAAAGGCCCTGAAGGCACCAAAACATTAAGTAGCTCCTCCCACATTTTTCCCGCTCTTTTCTGAGCTTGCTTGGTGAAGATTTTGAAAGTATAGAGAGATGGTTTTCTGTAGTGGGGATATTGCAACAATTGCTCACCTAACATGGAAGCACTTACTAACTAAAGAAAAATAGAAAGAACTCCTGTTAGGTGAACACCTGATGCTCAAATGCAATCCATCCCTAAATATTATACCATGTACTTCCAGAGTTGTTGTTTATTTCACAGAACTTCAAACTCAAAAGGTAAGCACTTACAAGCTTGAAGCTGTATTTCTGTGAGGTTTCAAGACATCTGAAATTCAAAACTGCAATGTTCAGCCAAAGGGTCTGCATCCCTGTTCTTGTCTGAGGCTGTTCCTGGTATGGGCACTGTGGAAGAAGTTCTAGCCTTTTTATCCCTTGAAAGTCCCTGAAGGCACCAAACCATTAAGAAGCTCCTCCCACATTTTTAAGCACTTATAACCATGAAGCTTGCTTGTCATCCGAGGCCGTTCCTGCTATGGGCACTGTGGAGAAGTGCCCACCTTTTTATCCCTTGAAAGGCCCTCAAGGCACCAGACCATTAAGTAGCTCCTCCCACATTTTTCCCGCTCTTTTCTGAGCTTGCTTGGTGAAGATTTTGAAAGTATAGAGAGATGGTTTTCTGTAGTGGGGATATTGCAACAATTGCTCACCTAACATGGAAGCACTTACTAACTAAAGAAAAATAGAAAGAACTCCTGTTAGGTGAGCACCTGATGTTCAAATGCAATCCATCCTAAATATTATAACATACACTTCCAAAATTGCTGTTTAGTTCACAGAACTTCAACCTCAAAAGGGAAGCACTTACACATATATAAAACGCAGGTGCCAACCTTGAAGCTGTATTTCTATGAGGTTTCAAGATATCTGAAATTCAAAACTGCAATGTTCAGCCAGTTGGCCTGCATCACTGTTCTCATCCGAGGCCATTCCTGCTATGGGCACTGTGGAAGAAGTGCCCACCTTTTTATCCCTTGAAAGGCCCTCAAGGCACCAAACCATTAAGTAGCTCCTCCCACATGTTTCCCGCACTTTTCCGAGCTTGCTTGGTGAAGATTTTGAAAGTATAGAGAGATGGTTTTCTGTAGTGGGGATAGTGCAACAATTGCTCACCTAACATAGAAGCACTTACTAACTAAAGAAAAATAGAAAGAACTCCTGTTAGGTGAACACCTGATGCTCAAATGCAATCCATCCCTAAATAGTATACCATGTACTTCCAGAGTTTTTGTTTATTTCACAGAACTTCAAACTCAAAAGGTAAGCACTTATAACCATGAAGCTGTATTTCTATGAGGTTTCAAGACATCTGAAATTCAAAACTGCAATGTTCAGCCAGTTGGCCTGCATCACTGTTGTCATCCGAGGCCGTTCCTGCTATGGGCACTGTGGAGAAGTGCCCACCTTTTTATCCCTTGAAAGGCCCTCAAGGCACCAGACCATTAAGTAGCTCCTCCCACATTTTTCCCGCTCTTTTCTGAGCTTGCTTGGTGAAGATTTTGAAAGTATAGAGAGATGGTTTTCTGTAGTGGGGATATTGCAACAATTGCTCACCTAACATGGAAGCACTTACTAACTAAAGAAAAATAGAAAGAACTCCTGTTAGGTGAACACCTGATGCTCAAATGCAATCCATCCCTAAATATTATACCATGTACTTCCAGAGTTGTTGTTTATTTCACAGAACTTCAAACTCAAAAGGTAAGCACTTACAAGCTTGAAGCTGTATTTCTATGAGGTTTCAAGGAATCTGAAATTCAAAACTGCAATGTTCAGCCAAAGGGTCTGCATCCCTGTTCTTGTCAGAGGCTGTTTCTGGTATGGGCACTGTGGAATAAGTGCTCGCCTTTTTATCCCTTGAAAGGCCCTGAAGGCACCAAACCATTAAGTAGCTCCTCCCACATTTTTCCCGCTCTTTTCTGAGCTTGCCTGGTGAAGATTTTGAAAGTATAGAGAGATGGTTTTCTGTAGTGGGGATATTGCAACAATTGCTCACCTAACATGGAAGCACTTACTAACTAAAGAAAAATAGAAAGAACTCCTGTTAGGTGAACACCTGATGCTCAAATGCAATCCATCCCTAAATATTATACCATGTACTTCCAGAGTTGTTGTTTATTTCACAGAACTTCAAACTCAAAAGGTAAGCACTTACAAGCTTGAAGCTGTATTTCTATGAGGTTTCAAGACATCTGAAATTCAAAACTGCAATGTTCAGCCAAAGGGTCTGCATCCCTGTTCTTGTCTGAGGCTGTTCCTGGTATGGGCACTGTGGAAGAAGTTCTAGCCTTTTTATCCCATTGAAAGTCCCTGAAGGCACCAAACCATTAAGAAGCTCCTCCCACATTTTTCCCGCTCTTTTCTGAGCTTGCTTGGTGAAGATTTTGAAAGTATAGAGAGATGGTTTTCTGTAGTGGAGATATTGCAACAATTGCTCACCTAACATGGAAGCACTTACTAACTAAAGAAAAATAGAAAGAACTCCTGTTAGGTGAGCACCTGATGTTCAAATGCAATCCATCCTAAATATTATAACATACACTTCCAAAATTGCTGTTTAGTTCACAGAACTTCAACCTCAAAAGGGAAGCACTTACACATATATAAAACGCAGGTGCCAACCTTGAAGCTGTATTTCTGTGAGGTTCCAAGACATCTGAAATTTAAAACTGCAATGTTCAGCCAGTGGGTCTGCATCCCTGTTCTTGCCTGAGGCTGGTATGGGCACTGTGGAATAAGTGCTCGCCTTTTTATCCCTTGAAAGGCCCTGAAGGCACCAAACCATTAAGAAGCTCCTCCCACATTTTTAAGCACTTATAACCATGAAGCTTGCTTTTCATCCGAGGCCGTTCCTGCTATGGGCACTGTGGAGAAGTGCCCACCTTTTTATCCCTTGAAAGGCCCTCAAGGCACCAGACCATTAAGTAGCTCCTCCCACATTTTTCCCGCTCTTTTCTGAGCTTGCTTGGTGAAGATTTTGAAAGTATAGAGAGATGGTTTTCTGTAGTGGGGATATTGCAACAATTGCTCACCTAACATAGAAGCACTTACTAACTAAAGAAAAATAGAAAGAACTCCTGTTAGGTGAACACCTGATGCTCAAATGCAATCCATCCCTAAATAGTATACCATGTACTTCCAGAGTTTTTGTTTATTTCACAGAACTTCAAACTCAAAAGGTAAGCACTTATAACCATGAAGCTGTATTTCTATGATGTTTCAAGACATCTGAAATTCAAAACTGCAATGTTCAGCCAAAGGGTCTGCATCCCTGTTCTTGTCTGAGGCTGTTCCTGGTATGGGCACTGTGGAAGAAGTTCTAGCCTTTTCATCCCATTGAAAGTCCCTGAAGGCACCAAACCATTAAGAAGCTCCTCCCACATGTTTCCCGCTCTTTTCTGAGCTTGCTTGGTGAAGATTTTGAAAGTATAGAGAGATGGTTTTCTGTAGTGGAGATATTGCAACAATTGCTCACCTAACACGGAAGCACTTACTAACTAAAGAAAAATAGAAAGAACTCCTGTTAGGTGAGCACCTGATGTTCAAATGCAATCCATCCTAAATATTATAACATACACTTCCAAAATTGCTGTTTAGTTCACAGAACTTCAACCTCAAAAGGGAAGCACTTACACATATATAAAACGCAGGTGCCAACCCTGAAGCTGTATTTCTGTGAGGTTCCAAGACATCTGAAATTCAAAACTGCAATGTTCAGCCAGTGGGTCTGCATCCCTGTTCTTGTCTGAGGCTGGTATGGGCACTGTGGAATAAGTGCTCGCCTTTTTATCCCTTGAAAGGCCCTGAAGGCACCAAACCATTAAGTAGCTCCTCCCACATTTTTCCCGCTCTTTTCTGAGCTTGCTTGGTGAAGATTTTGAAAGTATAGAGGGATGGTTTTCTGCAGTGGAGATATTGCAACAATTGCTCACCTAACATGGAAGCACTTACTAACTAAAGAAAAATAGAAAGAACTCCTGTTAGGTGAGCACCTGATGTTCAAATGCAACCCATCCCTAAATATTATACCATGTACTTCCAGAGTTGTTGTTTATTTCACAGAACTTCAAACTCAAAAGGTAAGCACTTACAACCATGAAGCTGTATTTCTATGAGGTTTCAAGATATCTGAAATTCAAAACTGCAATGTTCAGCCAGTTGGCCTGCATCACTGTTCTCATCCGAGGCCGTTCCTGCTATGGGCACTGTGGAAGAAGTGCCCACCTTTTTATCCCTTGAAAGGCCCTCAAGGCACCAAACCATTAAGTAGCTCCTCCCACATTTTTCCCGCTCTTTTCCGAGCTTGCTTGGTGAAGATTTTGAAAGTATAGAGAGATGGTTTTCTGTAGTGGGGATATTGCAACAATTGCTCACCTAACATAGAAGCACTTACTAACTAAAGAAAAATAGAAAGAACTCCTGTTAGGTGAGCACCTGATGTTCAAATGCAATCCATCCTAAATATTATAACATACACTTCCAAAGTTGCTGTTTAATTCACAGAACTTCAACCTCAAAAGGTAAGCACTTATAACCATGAAGCTGTATTTCTATGAGGTTTCAAGACATCTGAAATTCAAAACTGCAATGTTCAGCCAATGGGTCTGCATCCCTGTTCATGTCTGAGGCTGTTACTGTTATGGGCACTGTGGAAGAAGTGCTCGCCTTTTTATCCCTTGAAAGGCCCTGAAGGCACCAAACCATTAAGTAGCTCCTCCCACATTTTTCCCGCTCTTTTCTGAGCTTGCTTGGTGAAGATTTTGAAAGTATAGAGAGATGGTTTTCTGTAGTGGGGATATTGCAACAATTGCTCACCTAACATAGAAGCACTTACTAACTAAAGAAAAATAGAAAGAACTCCTGTTAGGTGAACACCTGATGCTCAAATGCAATCCATCCCTAAATATTATACCATGTACTTCCAGAGTTGTTGTTTATTTCACAGAACTTCAAACTCAAAAGGTAAGCACTTACAAGCTTGAAGCTGTATTTCTATGAGGTTTCAAGACATCTGAAATTCAAAACTACAATGTTCAGCCAAAGGGTCTGCATCCCTGTTCTTGTCTGAGGCTGTTCCTGGTATGGGCACTGTGGAAGAAGTTCTAGCCTTTTTATCCCTTGAAAGTCCCTGAAGGCACCAAACCATTAAGAAGCTCCTCCCACATTTTTCCCGCTCTTTTCTGAGCTTTCTTGGTGAAGATTTTGAAAGTATAGAGAGATGGTTTTCTGTAGTGGAGATATTGCAACAATTGCTCACCTAACATGGAAGCACTTACTAACTAAAGAAAAATAGAAAGAACTCCTGTTAGGTGAGCACCTGATGTTCAAATTCAACCCATCCCTAAATATTATACCATGTACTTCCAGAGTTGTTGTTTATTTCACAGAACTTCAAACTCAAAAGGTAAGCACTTACAACCATGAAGCTGTATTTCTATGAGGTTTCAAGATATCTGAAATTCAAAACTGCAATGTTCAGCCAGTTGGCCTGCATCACTGTTCTCATCCGAGGCCGTTCCTGCTATGGGCACTGTGGAAGAAGTGCCCACCTTTTTATCCCTTGAAAGGCCCTCAAGGCACCAAACCATTAAGTAGCTCCTCCCACATTTTTCCCGCTCTTTTCCGAGCTTGCTTGGTGAAGATTTTGAAAGTATAGAGAGATGGTTTTCTGTAGTGGGGATAGTGCAACAATTGCTCACCTAACATAGAAGCACTTACTAACTAAAGAAAAATAGAAAGAACTCCTGTTAGGTGAACACCTGATGCTCAAATGCAATCCATCCCTAAATAGTATACCATGTACTTCCAGAGTTGTTGTTTATTTCACAGAACTTCAAACTCAAAAGGTAAGCACTTATAACCATGAAGCTGTATTTCTATGAGGTTTCAAGACATCTGAAATTCAAAACTGCAATGTTCAGCCAGTTGGCCTGCATCACTGTTGTCATCTGAGGCCGTTCCTGCTATGGGCACTGTGGAGAAGTGCCCACCTTTTTATCCCTTGAAAGGCCCTCAAGGCACCAGACCATTAAGTAGCTCCTCCCACATTTTTCCCGCTCTTTTCTGAGCTTGCTTGGTGAAGATTTTGAAAGTATAGAGAGATGGTTTTCTGTAGTGGGGATATTGCAACAATTGCTCACCTAACATGGAAGCACTTACTAACTAAAGAAAAATAGAAAGAACTCCTGTTAGGTGAGCACCTGATGTTCAAATGCAATCCATCCTAAATATTATAACATACACTTCCAAAATTGCTGTTTAGTTCACAGAACTTCAACCTCAAAAGGGAAGCACTTACACATATATAAAACGCAGGTGCCAACCTTGAAGCTGTATTTCTATGAGGTTTCAAGATATCTGAAATTCAAAACTGCAATGTTCAGCCAGTTGGCCTGCATCACTGTTCTCATCCGAGGCCGTTCCTGCTATGGGCACTGTGGAAGAAGTGCCCACCTTTTTATCCCTTGAAAGGCCCTCAAGGCACCAAACCATTAAGTAGCTCCTCCCACATTTTTCCCGCTCTTTTCCGAGCTTGCTTGGTGAAGATTTTGAAAGTATAGAGAGATGGTTTTCTGTAGTGGGGATAGTGCAACAATTGCTCACCTAACATAGAAGCACTTACTAACTAAAGAAAAATAGAAAGAACTCCTGTTAGGTGAACACCTGATGCTCAAATGCAATCCATCCCTAAATAGTATACCATGTACTTCCAGAGTTGTTGTTTATTTCACAGAACTTCAAACTCAAAAGGTAAGCACTTATAACCATGAAGCTGTATTTCTATGAGGTTTCAAGACATCTGAAATTCAAAACTGCAATGTTCAGCCAGTTGGCCTGCATCACTGTTGTCATCCGAGGCCGTTCCTGCTATGGGCACTGTGGAGAAGTGCCCACCTTTTTATCCCTTGAAAGGCCCTCAAGGCACCAGACCATTAAGTAGCTCCTCCCACATTTTTCCCGCTCTTTTCTGAGCTTGCTTGGTGAAGATTTTGAAAGTATAGAGAGATGGTTTTCTGTAGTGGGGATATTGCAACAATTGCTCACCTAACATGGAAGCACTTACTAACTAAAGAAAAATAGAAAGAACTCCTGTTAGGTGAACACCTGATGCTCAAATGCAATCCATCCCTAAATATTATACCATGTACTTCCAGAGTTGTTGTTTATTTCACAGAACTTCAAACTCAAAAGGTAAGCACTTACAAGCTTGAAGCTGTATTTCTATGAGGTTTCAAGGCATCTGAAATTCAAAACTGCAATGTTCAGCCAAAGGGTCTGCATCCCTGTTCTTGTCAGAGGCTGTTTCTGGTATGGGCACTGTGGAATAAGTGCTCGCCTTTTTATCCCTTGAAAGGCCCTGAAGGCACCAAACCATTAAGTAGCTCCTCCCACATTTTTCCCGCTCTTTTCTGAGCTTGCCTGGTGAAGATTTTGAAAGTATAGAGAGATGGTTTTCTGTAGTGGGGATATTGCAACAATTGCTCACCTAACATGGAAGCACTTACTAACTAAAGAAAAATAGAAAGAACTCCTGTTAGGTGAACACCTGATGCTCAAATGCAATCCATCCCTAAATATTATACCATGTACTTCCAGAGTTGTTGTTTATTTCACAGAACTTCAAACTCAAAAGGTAAGCACTTACAAGCTTGAAGCTGTATTTCTATGAGGTTTCAAGACATCTGAAATTCAAAACTGCAATGTTCAGCCAAAGGGTCTGCATCCCTGTTCTTGTCTGAGGCTGTTCCTGGTATGGGCACTGTGCAAGAAGTTCTAGCCTTTTTATCCCTTGAAAGTCCCTGAAGGCACCAAACCATTAAGTAGCTCCTCCCACATTTTTCCCGCTCTTTTCTGAGCTTGCTTGGTGAAGATTTTGAAAGTATAGAGAGATGGTTTTCTGTAGTGGAGATATTGCAACAATTTCTCACCTAACATGGAAGCACTTACTAACTAAAGAAAAATAGAAAGAACTCCTGTTAGGTGAGCACCTGATGTTCAAATGCAATCCATCCTAAATATTATAACATACACTTCCAAAATTGCTGTTTAGTTCACAGAACTTCAACCTCAAAAGGGAAGCACTTACACATATATAAAACGCAGGTGCCAACCTTGAAGCTGTATTTCTGTGAGGTTCCAAGACATCTGAAATTTAAAACTGCAATGTTCAGCCAGTGGGTCTGCATCCCTGTTCTTGCCTGAGGCTGGTATGGGCACTGTGGAATAAGTGCTCGCCTTTTTATCCCTTGAAAGGCCCTGAAGGCACCAAACCATTAAGAAGCTCCTCCCACATTTTTAAGCACTTATAACCATGAAGCTTGCTTTTCATCCGAGGCCGTTCCTGCTATGGGCACTGTGGAGAAGTGCCCACCTTTTTATCCCTTGAAAGGCCCTCAAGGCACCAGACCATTAAGTAGCTCCTCCCACATTTTTCCCGCTCTTTTCTGAGCTTGCTTGGTGAAGATTTTGAAAGTATAGAGAGATGGTTTTCTGTAGTGGGGATATTGCAACAATTGCTCACCTAACATAGAAGCACTTACTAACTAAAGAAAAATAGAAAGAACTCCTGTTAGGTGAACACCTGATGCTCAAATGCAATCCATCCCTAAATAGTATACCATGTACTTCCAGAGTTTTTGTTTATTTCACAGAACTTCAAACTCAAAAGGTAAGCACTTATAACCATGAAGCTGTATTTCTATGATGTTTCAAGACATCTGAAATTCAAAACTGCAATGTTCAGCCAAAGGGTCTGCATCCCTGTTCTTGTCTGAGGCTGTTCCTGGTATGGGCACTGTGGAAGAAGTTCTAGCCTTTTCATCCCATTGAAAGTCCCTGAAGGCACCAAACCATTAAGAAGCTCCTCCCACATGTTTCCCGCTCTTTTCTGAGCTTGCTTGGTGAAGATTTTGAAAGTATAGAGAGATGGTTTTCTGTAGTGGAGATATTGCAACAATTGCTCACCTAACACGGAAGCACTTACTAACTAAAGAAAAATAGAAAGAACTCCTGTTAGGTGAGCACCTGATGTTCAAATGCAATCCATCCTAAATATTATAACATACACTTCCAAAATTGCTGTTTAGTTCACAGAACTTCAACCTCAAAAGGGAAGCACTTACACATATATAAAACGCAGGTGCCAACCCTGAAGCTGTATTTCTGTGAGGTTCCAAGACATCTGAAATTCAAAACTGCAATGTTCAGCCAGTGGGTCTGCATCCCTGTTCTTGTCTGAGGCTGGTATGGGCACTGTGGAATAAGTGCTCGCCTTTTTATCCCTTGAAAGGCCCTGAAGGCACCAAACCATTAAGTAGCTCCTCCCACATTTTTCCCGCTCTTTTCTGAGCTTGCTTGGTGAAGATTTTGAAAGTATAGAGGGATGGTTTTCTGCAGTGGAGATATTGCAACAATTGCTCACCTAACATGGAAGCACTTACTAACTAAAGAAAAATAGAAAGAACTCCTGTTAGGTGAGCACCTGATGTTCAAATGCAACCCATCCCTAAATATTATACCATGTACTTCCAGAGTTGTTGTTTATTTCACAGAACTTCAAACTCAAAAGGTAAGCACTTACAACCATGAAGCTGTATTTCTATGAGGTTTCAAGATATCTGAAATTCAAAACTGCAATGTTCAGCCAGTTGGCCTGCATCACTGTTCTCATCCGAGGCCGTTCCTGCTATGGGCACTGTGGAAGAAGTGCCCACCTTTTTATCCCTTGAAAGGCCCTCAAGGCACCAAACCATTAAGTAGCTCCTCCCACATTTTTCCCGCTCTTTTCCGAGCTTGCTTGGTGAAGATTTTGAAAGTATAGAGAGATGGTTTTCTGTAGTGGGGATATTGCAACAATTGCTCACCTAACATAGAAGCACTTACTAACTAAAGAAAAATAGAAAGAACTCCTGTTAGGTGAGCACCTGATGTTCAAATGCAATCCATCCTAAATATTATAACATACACTTCCAAAGTTGCTGTTTAATTCACAGAACTTCAACCTCAAAAGGTAAGCACTTATAACCATGAAGCTGTATTTCTATGAGGTTTCAAGACATCTGAAATTCAAAACTGCAATGTTCAGCCAATGGGTCTGCATCCCTGTTCATGTCTGAGGCTGTTACTGTTATGGGCACTGTGGAAGAAGTGCTCGCCTTTTTATCCCTTGAAAGGCCCTGAAGGCACCAAACCATTAAGTAGCTCCTCCCACATTTTTCCCGCTCTTTTCTGAGCTTGCTTGGTGAAGATTTTGAAAGTATAGAGAGATGGTTTTCTGTAGTGGGGATATTGCAACAATTGCTCACCTAACATAGAAGCACTTACTAACTAAAGAAAAATAGAAAGAACTCCTGTTAGGTGAACACCTGATGCTCAAATGCAATCCATCCCTAAATATTATACCATGTACTTCCAGAGTTGTTGTTTATTTCACAGAACTTCAAACTCAAAAGGTAAGCACTTACAAGCTTGAAGCTGTATTTCTATGAGGTTTCAAGACATCTGAAATTCAAAACTACAATGTTCAGCCAAAGGGTCTGCATCCCTGTTCTTGTCTGAGGCTGTTCCTGGTATGGGCACTGTGGAAGAAGTTCTAGCCTTTTTATCCCTTGAAAGTCCCTGAAGGCACCAAACCATTAAGAAGCTCCTCCCACATTTTTCCCGCTCTTTTCTGAGCTTTCTTGGTGAAGATTTTGAAAGTATAGGGAGATGGTTTTCTGTAGTGGAGATATTGCAACAATTGCTCACCTAACATGGAAGCACTTACTAACTAAAGAAAAATAGAAAGAACTCCTGTTAGGTGAGCACCTGATGTTCAAATTCAACCCATCCCTAAATATTATACCATGTACTTCCAGAGTTGTTGTTTATTTCACAGAACTTCAAACTCAAAAGGTAAGCACTTACAACCATGAAGCTGTATTTCTATGAGGTTTCAAGATATCTGAAATTCAAAACTGCAATGTTCAGCCAGTTGGCCTGCATCACTGTTCTCATCCGAGGCCGTTCCTGCTATGGGCACTGTGGAAGAAGTGCCCACCTTTTTATCCCTTGAAAGGCCCTCAAGGCACCAAACCATTAAGTAGCTCCTCCCACATTTTTCCCGCTCTTTTCCGAGCTTGCTTGGTGAAGATTTTGAAAGTATAGAGAGATGGTTTTCTGTAGTGGGGATAGTGCAACAATTGCTCACCTAACATAGAAGCACTTACTAACTAAAGAAAAATAGAAAGAACTCCTGTTAGGTGAACACCTGATGCTCAAATGCAATCCATCCCTAAATAGTATACCATGTACTTCCAGAGTTGTTGTTTATTTCACAGAACTTCAAACTCAAAAGGTAAGCACTTATAACCATGAAGCTGTATTTCTATGAGGTTTCAAGACATCTGAAATTCAAAACTGCAATGTTCAGCCAGTTGGCCTGCATCACTGTTGTCATCTGAGGCCGTTCCTGCTATGGGCACTGTGGAGAAGTGCCCACCTTTTTATCCCTTGAAAGGCCCTCAAGGCACCAGACCATTAAGTAGCTCCTCCCACATTTTTCCCGCTCTTTTCTGAGCTTGCTTGGTGAAGATTTTGAAAGTATAGAGAGATGGTTTTCTGTAGTGGGGATATTGCAACAATTGCTCACCTAACATGGAAGCACTTACTAACTAAAGAAAAATAGAAAGAACTCCTGTTAGGTGAGCACCTGATGTTCAAATGCAATCCATCCTAAATATTATAACATACACTTCCAAAATTGCTGTTTAGTTCACAGAACTTCAACCTCAAAAGGGAAGCACTTACACATATATAAAACGCAGGTGCCAACCTTGAAGCTGTATTTCTATGAGGTTTCAAGATATCTGAAATTCAAAACTGCAATGTTCAGCCAGTTGGCCTGCATCACTGTTCTCATCCGAGGCCGTTCCTGCTATGGGCACTGTGGAAGAAGTGCCCACCTTTTTATCCCTTGAAAGGCCCTCAAGGCACCAAACCATTAAGTAGCTCCTCCCACATTTTTCCCGCTCTTTTCCGAGCTTGCTTGGTGAAGATTTTGAAAGTATAGAGAGATGGTTTTCTGTAGTGGGGATAGTGCAACAATTGCTCACCTAACATAGAAGCACTTACTAACTAAAGAAAAATAGAAAGAACTCCTGTTAGGTGAACACCTGATGCTCAAATGCAATCCATCCCTAAATAGTATACCATGTACTTCCAGAGTTGTTGTTTATTTCACAGAACTTCAAACTCAAAAGGTAAGCACTTATAACCATGAAGCTGTATTTCTATGAGGTTTCAAGACATCTGAAATTCAAAACTGCAATGTTCAGCCAGTTGGCCTGCATCACTGTTGTCATCCGAGGCCGTTCCTGCTATGGGCACTGTGGAGAAGTGCCCACCTTTTTATCCCTTGAAAGGCCCTCAAGGCACCAGACCATTAAGTAGCTCCTCCCACATTTTTCCCGCTCTTTTCTGAGCTTGCTTGGTGAAGATTTTGAAAGTATAGAGAGATGGTTTTCTGTAGTGGGGATATTGCAACAATTGCTCACCTAACATGGAAGCACTTACTAACTAAAGAAAAATAGAAAGAACTCCTGTTAGGTGAACACCTGATGCTCAAATGCAATCCATCCCTAAATATTATACCATGTACTTCCAGAGTTGTTGTTTATTTCACAGAACTTCAAACTCAAAAGGTAAGCACTTACAAGCTTGAAGCTGTATTTCTATGAGGTTTCAAGGCATCTGAAATTCAAAACTGCAATGTTCAGCCAAAGGGTCTGCATCCCTGTTCTTGTCAGAGGCTGTTTCTGGTATGGGCACTGTGGAATAAGTGCTCGCCTTTTTATCCCTTGAAAGGCCCTGAAGGCACCAAACCATTAAGTAGCTCCTCCCACATTTTTCCCGCTCTTTTCTGAGCTTGCCTGGTGAAGATTTTGAAAGTATAGAGAGATGGTTTTCTGTAGTGGGGATATTGCAACAATTGCTCACCTAACATGGAAGCACTTACTAACTAAAGAAAAATAGAAAGAACTCCTGTTAGGTGAACACCTGATGCTCAAATGCAATCCATCCCTAAATATTATACCATGTACTTCCAGAGTTGTTGTTTATTTCACAGAACTTCAAACTCAAAAGGTAAGCACTTACAAGCTTGAAGCTGTATTTCTATGAGGTTTCAAGACATCTGAAATTCAAAACTGCAATGTTCAGCCAAAGGGACTGCATCCCTGTTCTTGTCTGAGGCTGTTCCTGGTATGGGCACTGTGCAAGAAGTTCTAGCCTTTTTATCCCTTGAAAGTCCCTGAAGGCACCAAACCATTAAGTAGCTCCTCCCACATTTTTCCCGCTCTTTTCTGAGCTTGCTTGGTGAAGATTTTGAAAGTATAGAGAGATGGTTTTCTGTAGTGGAGATATTGCAACAATTTCTCACCTAACATGGAAGCACTTACTAACTAAAGAAAAATAGAAAGAACTCCTGTTAGGTGAGCACCTGATGTTCAAATGCAATCCATCCTAAATATTATAACATACACTTCCAAAATTGCTGTTTAGTTCACAGAACTTCAACCTCAAAAGGGAAGCACTTACACATATATAAAACGCAGGTGCCAACCTTGAA
Source organism: Ambystoma mexicanum (assembly GCF_040938575.1). Classification (NCBI taxonomy): domain Eukaryota; kingdom Metazoa; phylum Chordata; class Amphibia; order Caudata; family Ambystomatidae; genus Ambystoma; species Ambystoma mexicanum. The sequence continues at coordinate 1,146,815,054 of NC_090941.1, read as the reverse complement.
GCTGTATTTCTGTGAGGTTCCAAGACATCTGAAATTCAAAACTGCAATGTTCAGCCAGTGGGTCTGCATCCCTGTTCTTGTCTGAGGCTGGTATGGGCACTGTGGAATAAGTGCTCGCCTTTTTATCCCTTGAAAGGCCCTGAAGGCACCAAACCATTAAGTAGCTCCTCCCACATTTTTCCCGCTCTTTTCTGAGCTTGCTTGGTGAAGATTTTGAAAGTATAGAGGGATGGTTTTCTGCAGTGGAGATATTGCAACAATTGCTCACCTAACATGGAAGCACTTACTAACTAAAGAAAAATAGAAAGAACTCCTGTTAGGTGAGCACCTGATGCTCAAATGCAATTATTCTCTAAATATTATAACATACACTTCCAGAGCTGTTGTTTAGTTAACAGAACTTCAACCTCAATAGGTAAGCACTTACAAGCTTGAAGCTGTATTTCTATGAGGTTTCAAGACATCTGAAATTCAAAACTGCAATGTTCAGCCAGTTGGCCTGCATCACTGTTCTCATCCGAGGCCGTTCCTGCTATGGGCACTGTGGAAGAAGTGCCCACCTTTTTATCCCTTGAAAGGCCCTCAAGGCACCAAACCATTAAGTAGCTCCTCCTACATTTTTCCCGCTCTTTTCTGAGCTTGCTTGGTGAAGATTTTGAAAGTATAGAGAGATGGTTTTCTGTAGTGGGGATATTGCAACAATTGCTCACCTAACATGGAAGCACTTACTAACTAAAGAAAAACAGAAAGAACTCCTGTTAGGTGAGCACCTGATGTTCAAATGCAATCCATCCTAAATATTATAACATACACTTCCAAAGTTGCTGTTTAGTTCACAGAACTTCAACCTCAAAAGGTAAGCACTTATAACCATGAAGCTGTATTTCTATGAGGTTTCAAGACATCTGAAATTCAAAACTGCAATGTTCAGCCAATGGGTCAGCATCCCTGTTCATGTCTGAGGCTGTTACTGTTATGGGCACTGTGGAAGAAGTGCTCGCCTTTTTATCCCTTGAAAGGCCCTGAAGGCACCAAACCATTAAGAAGCTCCTCCCACATTTTTCCCGCTCTTTTCTGAGCTTGCTTGGTGAAGATTTTGAAAGTAAAGAGATGGTTTTCTGTAGTGGAGATATTGCAACAATTGCTCACCTAACATGGAAGCACTTACTAACTAAAGAAAAATAGAAAGAACTCCTGTTAGGTGAGCACCTGATGTTCAAATGCAACCCATCCCTAAATATTATACCATGTACTTCCAGAGTTGTTGTTTATTTCACAGAACTTCAAACTCAAAAGGTAAGCACTTACAACCATGAAGCTGTATTTCTATGAGGTTTCAAGATATCTGAAATTCAAAACTGCAATGTTCAGCCAGTTGGCCTGCATCACTGTTCTCATCCGAGGCCGTTCCTGCTATGGGCACTGTGGAAGAAGTGCCCACCTTTTTATCCCTTGAAAGGCCCTCAAGGCACCAAACCATTAAGTAGCTCCTCCCACATTTTTCCCGCTCTTTTCTGAGCTTGCTTGGTGAAGATTTTGAAAGTATAGAGAGATGGTTTTCTGTAGTGGGGATATTGCAACAATTGCTCACCTAACATGGAAGCACTTACTAACTAAAGAAAAATAGAAAGAACTCCTGTTAGGTGAACACCTGATGCTCAAATGCAATCCATCCCTAAATATTATACCATGTACTTCCAGAGTTGTTGTTTATTTCACAGAACTTCAAACTCAAAAGGTAAGCACTTACAAGCTTGAAGCTGTATTTCTATGAGGTTTCAAGGAATCTGAAATTCAAAACTGCAATGTTCAGCCAAAGGGTCTGCATCCCTGTTCTTGTCAGAGGCTGTTTCTGGTATGGGCACTGTGGAATAAGTGCTCGCCTTTTTATCCCTTGAAAGGCCCTGAAGGCACCAAACCATTAAGTAGCTCCTCCCACATTTTTCCCACTCTTTTCTGAGCTTGCCTGGTGAAGATTTTGAAAGTATAGAGAGATGGTTTTCTGTAGTGGGGATATTGCAACAATTGCTCACCTAACATGGAAGCACTTACTAACTAAAGAAAAATAGAAAGAACTCCTGTTAGGTGAACACCTGATGCTCAAATGCAATCCATCCCTAAATATTATACCATGTACTTCCAGAGTTGTTGTTTATTTCACAGAACTTCAAACTCAAAAGGTAAGCACTTACAAGCTTGAAGCTGTATTTCTATGAGGTTTCAAGACATCTGAAATTCAAAACTGCAATGTTCAGCCAAAGGGTCTGCATCCCTGTTCTTGTCTGAGGCTGTTCCTGGTATGGGCACTGTGGAAGAAGTTCTAGCCTTTTTATCCCTTGAAAGTCCCTGAAGGCACCAAACCATTAAGAAGCTCCTCCCACATTTTTCCCGCTCTTTTCTGAGATTGCTTGGTGAAGATTTTGAAAGTATAGAGAGATGGTTTTCTGTAGTGGAGATATTGCAACAATTGCTCACCTAACATGGAAGCACTTACTAACTAAAGAAAAATAGAAAGAACTCCTGTTAGGTGAGCACCTGATGTTCAAATGCAATCCATCCTAAATATTATAACATACACTTCCAAAATTGCTGTTTAGTTCACAGAACTTCAACCTCAAAAGGGAAGCACTTACACATATATAAAACGCAGGTGCCAACCTTGAAGCTGTATTTCTGTGAGGTTCCAAGACATCTGAAATTCAAAACTGCAATGTTCAGCCAGTGGGTCTGCATCCCTGTTCTTGTCTGAGGCTGGTATGGGCACTGTGGAATAAGTGCTCGCCTTTTTATCCCTTGAAAGGCCCTGAAGGCACCAAACCATTAAGTAGCTCCTCCCACATTTTTCCCGCTCTTTTCTGAGCTTGCTTGGTGAAGATTTTGAAAGTATAGAGGGATGGTTTTCTGCAGTGGAGATATTGCAACAATTGCTCACCTAACATGGAAGCACTTACTAACTAAAGAAAAATAGAAAGAACTCCTGTTAGGTGAGCACCTGATGCTCAAATGCAATTATTCTCTAAATATTATAACATACACTTCCAGAGCTGTTGTTTAGTTAACAGAACTTCAACCTCAATAGGTAAGCACTTACAAGCTTGAAGCTGTATTTCTATGAGGTTTCAAGACATCTGAAATTCAAAACTGCAATGTTCAGCCAGTTGGCCTGCATCACTGTTCTCATCCGAGGCCGTTCCTGCTATGGGCACTGTGGAAGAAGTGCCCACCTTTTTATCCCTTGAAAGGCCCTCAAGGCACCAAACCATTAAGTAGCTCCTCCTACATTTTTCCCGCTCTTTTCTGAGCTTGCTTGGTGAAGATTTTGAAAGTATAGAGAGATGGTTTTCTGTAGTGGGGATATTGCAACAATTGCTCACCTAACATGGAAGCACTTACTAACTAAAGAAAAACAGAAAGAACTCCTGTTAGGTGAGCACCTGATGTTCAAATGCAATCCATCCTAAATATTATAACATACACTTCCAAAGTTGCTGTTTAGTTCACAGAACTTCAACCTCAAAAGGTAAGCACTTATAACCATGAAGCTGTATTTCTATGAGGTTTCAAGACATCTGAAATTCAAAACTGCAATGTTCAGCCAATGGGTCTGCATCCCTGTTCATGTCTGAGGCTGTTACTGTTATGGGCACTGTGGAAGAAGTGCTCGCCTTTTTATCCCTTCAAAGGCCCTGAAGGCACCAAACCATTAAGAAGCTCCTCCCACATTTTTCCCGCTCTTTTCTGAGCTTGCTTGGTGAAGATTTTGAAAGTAAAGAGATGGTTTTCTGTAGTGGAGATATTGCAACAATTGCTCACCTAACATGGAAGCACTTACTAACTAAAGAAAAATAGAAAGAACTCCTGTTAGGTGAGCACCTGATGTTCAAATGCAACCCATCCCTAAATATTATACCATGTACTTCCAGAGTTGTTGTTTATTTCACAGAACTTCAAACTCAAAAGGTAAGCACTTATAACCATGAAGCTGTATTTCTATGAGGTTTCAAGACATCTGAAATTCAAAACTGCAATGTTCAGCCAATGGGTCTGCATCACTGTTGTCATCTGAGGCCGTTCCTGCTATGGGCACTGTGGAGAAGTGCCCACCTTTTTATCCCTTGAAAGGCCCTCAAGGCACCAAACCATTAAGTAGCTCCTCCTACATTTTTCCCGCTCTTTTCTGAGCTTGCTTGGTGAAGATTTTGAAAGTATAGAGAGATGGTTTTCTGTAGTGGGGATATTGCAACAATTGCTCACCTAACATGGAAGCACTTACTAACTAAAGAAAAACAGAAAGAACTCCTGTTAGGTGAGCACCTGATGTTCAAATGCAATCCATCCTAAATATTATAACATACACTTCCAAAGTTGCTGTTTAGTTCACAGAACTTCAACCTCAAAAGGTAAGCACTTATAACCATGAAGCTGTATTTCTATGAGGTTTCAAGACATCTGAAATTCAAAACTGCAATGTTCAGCCAATGGGTCAGCATCCCTGTTCATGTCTGAGGCTGTTACTGTTATGGGCACTGTGGAAGAAGTGCTCGCCTTTTTATCCCTTGAAAGGCCCTGAAGGCACCAAACCATTAAGAAGCTCCTCCCACATTTTTCCCGCTCTTTTCTGAGCTTGCTTGGTGAAGATTTTGAAAGTAAAGAGATGGTTTTCTGTAGTGGAGATATTGCAACAATTGCTCACCTAACATGGAAGCACTTACTAACTAAAGAAAAATAGAAAGAACTCCTGTTAGGTGAGCACCTGATGTTCAAATGCAACCCATCCCTAAATATTATACCATGTACTTCCAGAGTTGTTGTTTATTTCACAGAACTTCAAACTCAAAAGGTAAGCACTTACAACCATGAAGCTGTATTTCTATGAGGTTTCAAGATATCTGAAATTCAAAACTGCAATGTTCAGCCAGTTGGCCTGCATCACTGTTCTCATCCGAGGCCGTTCCTGCTATGGGCACTGTGGAAGAAGTGCCCACCTTTTTATCCCTTGAAAGGCCCTCAAGGCACCAAACCATTAAGTAGCTCCTCCCACATTTTTCCCGCTCTTTTCTGAGCTTGCTTGGTGAAGATTTTGAAAGTATAGAGAGATGGTTTTCTGTAGTGGGGATATTGCAACAATTGCTCACCTAACATGGAAGCACTTACTAACTAAAGAAAAATAGAAAGAACTCCTGTTAGGTGAACACCTGATGCTCAAATGCAATCCATCCCTAAATATTATACCATGTACTTCCAGAGTTGTTGTTTATTTCACAGAACTTCAAACTCAAAGGTAAGCACTTACAAGCTTGAAGCTGTATTTCTATGAGGTTTCAAGGAATCTGAAATTCAAAACTGCAATGTTCAGCCAAAGGGTCTGCATCCCTGTTCTTGTCAGAGGCTGTTTCTGGTATGGGCACTGTGGAATAAGTGCTCGCCTTTTTATCCCTTGAAAGGCCCTGAAGGCACCAAACCATTAAGTAGCTCCTCCCACATTTTTCCCACTCTTTTCTGAGCTTGCCTGGTGAAGATTTTGAAAGTATAGAGAGATGGTTTTCTGTAGTGGGGATATTGCAACAATTGCTCACCTAACATGGAAGCACTTACTAACTAAAGAAAAATAGAAAGAACTCCTGTTAGGTGAGCACCTGATGTTCAAATGCAACCCATCCCTAAATATTATACCATGTACTTCCAGAGTTGTTGTTTATTTCACAGAACTTCAAACTCAAAAGGTAAGCACTTACAACCATGAAGCTGTATTTCTATGAGGTTTCAAGATATCTGAAATTCAAAACTGCAATGTTCAGCCAGTTGGCCTGCATCACTGTTCTCATCCGAGGCCGTTCCTGCTATGGGCACTGTGGAAGAAGTGCCCACCTTTTTATCCCTTGAAAGGCCCTCAAGGCACCAAACCATTAAGTAGCTCCTCCCACATTTTTCCCGCTCTTTTCTGAGCTTGCTTGGTGAAGATTTTGAAAGTATAGAGAGATGGTTTTCTGTAGTGGGGATATTGCAACAATTGCTCACCTAACATGGAAGCACTTACTAACTAAAGAAAAATAGAAAGAACTCCTGTTAGGTGAACACCTGATGCTCAAATGCAATCCATCCCTAAATATTATACCATGTACTTCCAGAGTTGTTGTTTATTTCACAGAACTTCAAACTCAAAGGTAAGCACTTACAAGCTTGAAGCTGTATTTCTATGAGGTTTCAAGGAATCTGAAATTCAAAACTGCAATGTTCAGCCAAAGGGTCTGCATCCCTGTTCTTGTCAGAGGCTGTTTCTGGTATGGGCACTGTGGAATAAGTGCTCGCCTTTTTATCCCTTGAAAGGCCCTGAAGGCACCAAACCATTAAGTAGCTCCTCCCACATTTTTCCCACTCTTTTCTGAGCTTGCCTGGTGAAGATTTTGAAAGTATAGAGAGATGGTTTTCTGTAGTGGGGATATTGCAACAATTGCTCACCTAACATGGAAGCACTTACTAACTAAAGAAAAATAGAAAGAACTCCTGTTAGGTGAACACCTGATGCTCAAATGCAATCCATCCCTAAATATTATACCATGTACTTCCAGAGTTGTTGTTTATTTCACAGAACTTCAAACTCAAAAGGTAAGCACTTACAAGCTTGAAGCTGTATTTCTATGAGGTTTCAAGACATCTGAAATTCAAAACTGCAATGTTCAGCCAAAGGGTCTGCATCCCTGTTCTTGTCTGAGGCTGTTCCTGGTATGGGCACTGTGGAAGAAGTTCTAGCCTTTTCATCCCTTGAAAGTCCCTGAAGGCACCAAACCATTAAGAAGCTCCTCCCACATTTTTCCCGCTCTTTTCTGAGATTGCTTGGTGAAGATTTTGAAAGTATAGAGAGATGGTTTTCTGTAGTGGAGATATTGCAACAATTGCTCACCTAACATGGAAGCACTTACTAACTAAAGAAAAATAGAAAGAACTCCTGTTAGGTGAGCACCTGATGTTCAAATGCAATCCATCCTAAATATTATAACATACACTTCCAAAATTGCTGTTTAGTTCACAGAACTTCAACCTCAAAAGGGAAGCACTTACACATATATAAAACGCAGGTGCCAACCTTGAAGCTGTATTTCTGTGAGGTTCCAAGACATCTGAAATTCAAAACTGCAATGTTCAGCCAGTGGGTCTGCATCCCTGTTCTTGTCTGAGGCTGGTATGGGCACTGTGGAATAAGTGCTCGCCTTTTTATCCCTTGAAAGGCCCTGAAGGCACCAAACCATTAAGTAGCTCCTCCCACATTTTTCCCGCTCTTTTCTGAGCTTGCTTGGTGAAGATTTTGAAAGTATAGAGGGATGGTTTTCTGCAGTGGAGATATTGCAACAATTGCTCACCTAACATGGAAGCACTTACTAACTAAAGAAAAATAGAAAGAACTCCTGTTAGGTGAGCACCTGATGCTCAAATGCAATTATTCTCTAAATATTATAACATACACTTCCAGAGCTGTTGTTTAGTTAACAGAACTTCAACCTCAATAGGTAAGCACTTACAAGCTTGAAGCTGTATTTCTATGAGGTTTCAAGACATCTGAAATTCAAAACTGCAATGTTCAGCCAGTTGGCCTGCATCACTGTTCTCATCCGAGGCCGTTCCTGCTATGGGCACTGTGGAAGAAGTGCCCACCTTTTTATCCCTTGAAAGGCCCTCAAGGCACCAAACCATTAAGTAGCTCCTCCTACATTTTTCCCGCTCTTTTCTGAGCTTGCTTGGTGAAGATTTTGAAAGTATAGAGAGATGGTTTTCTGTAGTGGGGATATTGCAACAATTGCTCACCTAACATGGAAGCACTTACTAACTAAAGAAAAACAGAAAGAACTCCTGTTAGGTGAGCACCTGATGTTCAAATGCAATCCATCCTAAATATTATAACATACACTTCCAAAGTTGCTGTTTAGTTCACAGAACTTCAACCTCAAAAGGTAAGCACTTATAACCATGAAGCTGTATTTCTATGAGGTTTCAAGACATCTGAAATTCAAAACTGCAATGTTCAGCCAATGGGTCTGCATCCCTGTTCATGTCTGAGGCTGTTACTGTTATGGGCACTGTGGAAGAAGTGCTCGCCTTTTTATCCCTTCAAAGGCCCTGAAGGCACCAAACCATTAAGAAGCTCCTCCCACATTTTTCCCGCTCTTTTCTGAGCTTGCTTGGTGAAGATTTTGAAAGTATAGAGAGATGGTTTTCTGTAGTGGAGATATTGCAACAATTGCTCACCTAACATGGAAGCACTTACTAACTAAAGAAAAATAGAAAGAACCCCTGTTAGGTGAGCACCTGATGTTCAAATGCAACCCATCCCTAAATATTATACCATGTACTTCCAGAGTTGTTGTTTATTTCACAGAACTTCAAACTCAAAAGGTAAGCACTTACAACCATGAAGCTGTATTTCTATGAGGTTTCAAGACATCTGAAATTCAAAACTGCAATGTTCAGCCAGTTGGCCTGCATCACTGTTGTCATCTGAGGCCGTTCCTGCTATGGGCACTGTGGAGAAGTGCCCACCTTTTTATCCCTCGAAAGGCCCTCAAGGCACCAGACCATTAAGTAGCTCCTCCCACATTTTTCCCGCTCTTTTCTGAGCTTGCTTGGTGAAGATTTTGAAAGTATAGAGAGATGGTTTTCTGTAGTGGGGATATTGCAACAATTGCTCACCTAACATGGAAGCACTTACTAACTAAAGAAAAATAGAAAGAACTCCTGTTAGGTGAACACCTGATGCTCAAATGCAATCCATCCCTAAATATTATTCCATGTACTTCCAGAGTTGTTGTTTATTTCACAGAACTTCAAACTCAAAAGGTAAGCACTTACAAGCTTGAAGCTGTATTTCTATGAGGTTTCAAGGCATCTGAAATTCAAAACTGCAATGTTCAGCCAAAGGGTCTGCATCCCTGTTCTTGTCAGAGGCTGTTTCTGGTATGGGCACTGTGGAATAAGTGCTCGCCTTTTTATCCCTTGAAAGGCCCTGAAGGCACCAAACCATTAAGTAGCTCCTCCCACATTTTTCCCGCTCTTTTCTGAGCTTGCCTGGTGAAGATTTTGAAAGTATAGAGAGATGGTTTTCTGTAGTGGGGATATTGCAACAATTGCTCACCTAACATGGAAGCACTTACTAACTAAAGAAAAATAGAAAGAACTCCTGTTAGGTGAACACCTGATGCTCAAATGCAATCCATCCCTAAATATTATACCATGTACTTCCAGAGTTGTTGTTTATTTCACAGAACTTCAAACTCAAAAGGTAAGCACTTACAAGCTTGAAGCTGTATTTCTATGAGGTTTCAAGACATCTGAAATTCAAAACTGCAATGTTCAGCCAAAGGGTCTGCATCCCTGTTCTTGTCTGAGGCTGTTCCTGGTATGGGCACTGTGGAAGAAGTTCTAGCCTTTTTATCCCTTGAAAGTCCCTGAAGGCACCAAACCATTAAGAAGCTCCTCCCATATTTTTCCCGCTCTTTTCTGAGCTTGCTTGGTGAAGATTTTGAAAGTATAGAGAGATGGTTTTCTGTAGTGGAGATATTGCAACAATTGCTCACCTAACATGGAAGCACTTACTAACTAAAGAAAAATAGAAAGAACTCCTGTTAGGTGAGCACCTGATGTTCAAATGCAATCCATCCTAAATATTATAACATACACTTCCAAAATTGCTGTTTAGTTCACAGAACTTCAACCTCAAAAGGGAAGCACTTACACATATATAAAACGCAGGTGCCAACCATGAAGCTGTATTTCTGTGAGGTTCCAAGACATCTGAAATTCAAAACTGCAATGTTCAGCCAGTGGGTCTGCATCCCTGTTCTTGTCTGAGGCTGGTATGGGCACTGTGGAATAAGTGCTTGCCCTTTTATCCCTTGAAAGGCCCTGAAGGCACCAAACCATTAAGTAGCTCGTCCCACACTTTTCCCGCTCTTTTCTGAGCTTGCTTGGTGAAGATTTTGAAAGTATAGAGGGATGGTTTTCTGCAGTGGAGATATTGCAACAATTGCTCACCTAACATGGAAGCACTTACTAACTAAAGAAAAATAGAAAGAACTCCTGTTAGGTGAGCACCTGATGCTCAAATGCAATTATTCTCTAAATATTATAACATACACTTCCAGAGCTGTTGTTTAGTTAACAGAACTTCAACCTCAATAGGTAAGCACTTACAAGCTTGAAGCTGTATTTCTATGAGGTTTCAAGACATCTGAAATTCAAAACTGCAATGTTCAGCCAATGGGTCTGCATCCCTGTTCATGTCTGAGGCTGTTACTGTTATGGGCACTGTGGAAGAAGTGCTCGCCTTTTTATCCCTTGAAAGGCCCTGAAGGCACCAAACCATTAAGAAGCTCCTCCCACATTTTTCCCGCTCTTTTCTGAGCTTGCTTGGTGAAGATTTTGAAAGTATAGAGAGATGGTTTTCTGTAGTGGGGATATTGCAACAATTGCTCACCTAACATGGAAGCACTTACTAACTAAAGAAAAATAGAAAGAACTCCTGTTAGGTGAACACCTGATGCTCAAATGCAATCCATCCCTAAATATTATACCATGTACTTCCAGAGTTGTTGTTTATTTCACAGAACTTCAAACTCAAAAGGTAAGCACTTACAAGCTTGAAGCTGTATTTCTATGAGGTTTCAAGGCATCTGAAATTCAAAACTGCAATGTTCAGCCAAAGGGTCTGCATCCCTGTTCTTGTCAGAGGCTGTTTCTGGTATGGGCACTGTGGAATAAGTGCTCGCCTTTTTATCCCTTGAAAGGCCCTGAAGGCACCAAACCATTAAGTAGCTCCTCCCACATTTTTCCCGCTCTTTTCTGAGATTGCTTGGTGAAGATTTTGAAAGTATAGAGAGATGGTTTTCTGTAGTGGGGATATTGCAACAATTGCTCACCTAACATGGAAGCACTTACTAACTAAAGAAAAACAGAAAGAACTCCTGTTAGGTGAGCACCTGATGTTCAAATGCAATCCATCCTAAATATTATAACATACACTTCCAAAGTTGCTGTTTAGTTCACAGAACTTCAACCTCAAAAGGTAAGCACTTATAACCATGAAGCTGTATTTCTATGAGGTTTCAAGACATCTGAAATTCAAAACTGCAATGTTCAGCCAAAGGGTCTGCATCCCTGTTCTTGTCTGAGGCTGTTCCTGGTATGGGCACTGTGGAAGAAGTTCTAGCCTTTTTATCCCTTGAAAGTCCCTGAAGGCACCAAACCATTAAGTAGCTCCTCCCACATTTTTCCCGCTCTTTTCTGAGCTTGCTTGGTGAAGATTTTGAAAGTATAGAGAGATGGTTTTCTGTAGTGGGGATATTGCAACAATTGCTCACCTAACATGGAAGCACTTACTAACTAAAGAAAAATAGAAAGAACTCCTGTTAGGTGAACACCTGATGCTCAAATGCAATCCATCCCTAAATATTATACCATGTACTTCCAGAGTTGTTGTTTATTTCACAGAACTTCAAACTCAAAAGGTAAGCACTTACAAGCTTGAAGCTGTATTTCTATGAGGTTTCAAGACATCTGAAATTCAAAACTGCAATGTTCAGCCAAAGGGTCTGCATCCCTGTTCTTGTCAGAGGCTGTTTCTGGTATGGGCACTGTGGAATAAGTGCTCGCCTTTTTATCCCTTGAAAGGCCCTGAAGGCACCAAACCATTAAGTAGCTCCTCCTACATTTTTCCCGCTCTTTTCTGAGCTTGCTTGGTGAAGATTTTGAAAGTATAGAGAGATGGTTTTCTGTAGTGGGGATATTGCAACAATTGCTCACCTAACATGGAAGCACTTACTAACTAAAGAAAAACAGAAAGAACTCCTGTTAGGTGAGCACCTGATGTTCAAATGCAATCCATCCTAAATATTATAACATACACTTCCAAAGTTGCTGTTTAGTTCACAGAACTTCAACCTCAAAAGGTAAGCACTTATAACCATGAAGCTGTATTTCTATGAGGTTTCAAGACATCTGAAATTCAAAACTGCAATGTTCAGCCAATGGGTCTGCATCCCTGTTCATGTCTGAGGCTGTTACTGTTATGGGCACTGTGGAAGAAGTGCTCGCCTTTTTATCCCTTGAAAGGCCCTGAAGGCACCAAACCATTAAGAAGCTCCTCCCACATTTTTCCCGCTCTTTTCTGAGCTTGCTTGGTGAAGATTTTGAAAGTAAAGAGATGGTTTTCTGTAGTGGAGATATTGCAACAATTGCTCACCTAACATGGAAGCACTTACTAACTAAAGAAAAATAGAAAGAACTCCTGTTAGGTGAGCACCTGATGTTCAAATGCAACCCATCCCTAAATATTATACCATGTACTTCCAGAGTTGTTGTTTATTTCACAGAACTTCAAACTCAAAAGGTAAGCACTTACAACCATGAAGCTGTATTTCTATGAGGTTTCAAGATATCTGAAATTCAAAACTGCAATGTTCAGCCAGTTGGCCTGCATCACTGTTCTCATCCGAGGCCGTTCCTGCTATGGGCACTGTGGAAGAAGTGCCCACCTTTTTATCCCTTGAAAGGCCCTCAAGGCACCAAACCATTAAGTAGCTCCTCCCACATTTTTCCCGCTCTTTTCTGAGCTTGCCTGGTGAAGATTTTGAAAGTATAGAGAGATGGTTTTCTGTAGTGGGGATATTGCAACAATTGCTCACCTAACATGGAAGCACTTACTAACTAAAGAAAAATAGAAAGAACTCCTGTTAGGTGAACACCTGATGCTCAAATGCAATATATCCCTAAATATTATACCATGTACTTCCAGAGTTGTTGTTTATTTCACAGAACTTCAAACTCAAAAGGTAAGCACTTACAAGCTTGAAGCTGTATTTCTATGAGGTTTCAAGACATCTGAAATTCAAAACTGCAATGTTCAGCCAAAGGGTCTGCATCCCTGTTCTTGTCTGAGACTGTTCCTGGTATGGGCACTGTGGAAGAAGTTCTAGCCTTTTTATCCCTTGAAAGTCCCTGAAGGCACCAAACCATTAAGAAGCTCCTCCCATATTTTTCCCGCTCTTTTCTGAGCTTGCTTGGTGAAGATTTTGAAAGTATAGAGAGATGGTTTTCTGTAGTGGAGATATTGCAACAATTGCTCACCTAACATGGAAGCACTTACTAACTAAAGAAAAATAGAAAGAACTCCTGTTAGGTGAGCACCTGATGTTCAAATGCAATCCATCCTAAATATTATAACATACACTTCCAAAATTGCTGTTTAGTTCACAGAACTTCAACCTCAAAAGGGAAGCACTTACACATATATAAAACGCAGGTGCCAACCTTGAAGCTGTATTTCTGTGAGGTTCCAAGACATCTGAAATTCAAAACTGCAAAGTTCAGCCAGTGGGTCTGCATCCCTGTTCTTGTCTGAGGCTGGTATGGGCACTGTGGAATAAGTGCTCGCCTTTTTATCCCTTGAAAGGCCCTGAAGGCACCAAACCATTAAGTAGCTCCTCCCACATTTTTCCCGCTCTTTTCTGAGCTTGCTTGGTGAAGATTTTGAAAGTATAGAGGGATGGTTTTCTGCAGTGGAGATATTGCAACAATTGCTCACCTAACATGGAAGCACTTACTAACTAAAGAAAAATAGAAAGAACTCCTGTTAGGTGAGCACCTGATGCTCAAATGCAATTATTCTCTAAATATTATAACATACACTTCCAGAGCTGTTGTTTAGTTAACAGAACTTCAACCTCAATAGGTAAGCACTTACAAGCTTGAAGCTGTATTTCTATGAGGTTTCAAGACATCTGAAATTCAAAACTGCAATGTTCAGCCAGTTGGCCTGCATCACTGTTCTCATCCAAGGCCGTTCCTGCTATGGGCACTGTGGAAGAAGTGCCCACCTTTTTATCCCTTGAAAGGCCCTCAAGGGACCAAACCATTAAGTAGCTCCTCCTACATTTTTCCCGCTCTTTTCTGAGCTTGCTTGGTGAAGATTTTGAAAGTATAGAGAGATGGTTTTCTGTAGTGGGGATATTGCAACAATTGCTCACCTAACATGGAAGCACTTACTAACTAAAGAAAAACAGAAAGAACTCCTGTTAGGTGAGCACCTGATGTTCAAATGCAATCCATCCTAAATATTATAACATACACTTCCAAAGTTGCTGTTTAGTTCACAGAACTTCAACCTCAAAAGGTAAGCACTTATAACCATGAAGCTGTATTTCTATGAGGTTTCAAGACATCTGAAATTCAAAACTGCAATGTTCAGCCAATGGGTCTGCATCCCTGTTCATGTCTGAGGCTGTTACTGTTATGGGCACTGTGGAAGAAGTGCTCGCCTTTTTATCCCTTGAAAGGCCCTGAAGGCACCAAACCATTAAGAAGCTCCTCCCACATTTTTCCCGCTCTTTTCTGAGCTTGCTTGGTGAAGATTTTGAAAGTAAAGAGATGGTTTTCTGTAGTGGAGATATTGCAACAATTGCTCACCTAACATGGAAGCACTTACTAACTAAAGAAAAATAGAAAGAACTCCTGTTAGGTGAGCACCTGATGTTCAAATGCAACCCATCCCTAAATATTATACCATGTACTTCCAGAGTTGTTGTTTATTTCACAGAACTTCAAACTCAAAAGGTAAGCACTTACAACCATGAAGCTGTATTTCTATGAGGTTTCAAGATATCTGAAATTCAAAACTGCAATGTTCAGCCAGTTGGCCTGCATCACTGTTCTCATCCGAGGCCGTTCCTGCTATGGGCACTGTGGAAGAAGTGCCCACCTTTTTATCCCTTGAAAGGCCCTCAAGGCACCAAACCATTAAGTAGCTCCTCCCACATTTTCCCCGCTCTTTTCCGAGCTTGCTTGGTGAAGATTTTGAAAGTATAGAGAGATGGTTTTCTGTAGTGGGGATATTGCAACAATTGCTCACCTAACATAGAAGCACTTACTAACTAAAGAAAAATAGAAAGAACTCCTGTTAGGTGAGCACCTGATGTTCAAATGCAATCCATCCTAAATATTATAACATACACTTCCAAAGTTGCTGTTTAATTCACAGAACTTCAACCTCAAAAGGTAAGCACTTATAACCATGAAGCTGTATTTCTATGAGGTTTCAAGACATCTGAAATTCAAAACTGCAATGTTCAGCCGATTGGTCTGCATCCCTGTTCATGTCTGAGGCTGTTACTGTTATGGGCACTGTGGAAGAAGTGCTCGCCTTTTTATCCCTTGAAAGGCCCTGAAGGCACCAAACCATTAAGTAGCTCCTCCCACATTTTTCCCGCTCTTTTCTGAGCTTGCTTGGTGAAGATTTTGAAAGTATAGAGAGATGGTTTTCTGTAGTGGGGATATTGCAACAATTGCTCACCTAACATAGAAGCACTTACTAACTAAAGAAAAATAGAAAGAACTCCTGTTAGGTGAACACCTGATGCTCAAATGCAATCCATCCCTAAATATTATACCATGTACTTCCAGAGTTGTTGTTTATTTCACAGAACTTCAAACTCAAAAGGTAAGCACTTACAAGCTTGAAGCTGTATTTCTATGAGGTTTCAAGACATCTGAAATTCAAAACTACAATGTTCAGCCAAAGGGTCTGCATCCCTGTTCTTGTCTGAGGCTGTTCCTGGTATGGGCACTGTGGAAGAAGTTCTAGCCTTTTTATCCCTTGAAAGTCCCTGAAGGCACCAAACCATTAAGAAGCTCCTCCCACATTTTTCCCGCTCTTTTCTGAGCTTGCTTGGTGAAGATTTTGAAAGTATAGAGAGATGGTTTTCTGTAGTGGAGATATTGCAACAATTGCTCACCTAACATGGAAGCACTTACTAACTAAAGAAAAATAGAAAGAACCCCTGTTAGGTGAGCACCTGATGTTCAAATGCAACCCATCCCTAAATATTATACCATGTACTTCCAGAGTTGTTGTTTATTTCACAGAACTTCAAACTCAAAAGGTAAGCACTTACAACCATGAAGCTGTATTTCTATGAGGTTTCAAGATATCTGAAATTCAAAACTGCAATGTTCAGCCAGTTGGCCTGCATCACTGTTCTCATCCGAGGCCGTTCCTGCTATGGGCACTGTGGAAGACGTGCCCACCTTTTTATCCCTTGAAAGGCCCTCAAGGCACCAAACCATTAAGTAGCTCCTCCCACATTTTTCCCGCTCTTTTCCGAGCTTGCTTGGTGAAGATTTTGAAAGTATAGAGAGATGGTTTTCTGTAGTGGGGATAGTGCAACAATTGCTCACCTAACATAGAAGCACTTACTAACTAAAGAAAAATAGAAAGAACTCCTGTTAGGTGAACACCTGATGCTCAAATGCAATCCATCCCTAAATAGTATACCATGTACTTCCAGAGTTGTTGTTTATTTCACAGAACTTCAAACTCAAAAGGTAAGCACTTATAACCATGAAGCTGTATTTCTATGAGGTTTCAAGACATCTGAAATTCAAAACTGCAATGTTCATCCAGTTGGCCTGCATCACTGTTGTCATCTGAGGCCGTTCCTGCTATGGGCACTGTGGAGAAGTGCCCACCTTTTTATCCCTTGAAAGGCCCTCAAGGCACCAGACCATTAAGTAGCTCCTCCCACATTTTTCCCGCTCTTTTCTGAGCTTGCTTGGTGAAGATTTTGAAAGTATAGAGAGATGGTTTTCTGTAGTGGGGATATTGCAACAATTGCTCACCTAACATGGAAGCACTTACTAACTAAAGAAAAATAGAAAGAACTCCTGTTAGGTGAACACCTGATGCTCAAATGCAATCCATCCCTAAATATTATACCATGTACTTCCAGAGTTGTTGTTTATTTCACAGAACTTCAAACTCAAAAGGTAAGCACTTACAAGCTTGAAGCTGTATTTCTATGAGGTTTCAAGGCATCTGAAATTCAAAACTGCAATGTTCAGCCAAAGGGTCTGCATCCCTGTTCTTGTCAGAGGCTGTTTCTGGTATGGGCACTGTGGAATAAGTTCTCGCCTTTTTATCCCTTGAAAGGCCCTGAAGGCACCAAACCATTAAGTAGCTCCTCCCACATTTTTCCCGCTCTTTTCTGAGCTTGCCTGGTGAAGATTTTGAAAGTATAGAGAGATGGTTTTCTGTAGTGGGGATATTGCAACAATTGCTCACCTAACATGGAAGCACTTACTAACTAAAGAAAAATAGAAAGAACTCCTGTTAGGTGAACACCTGATGCTCAAATGCAATCCATCCCTAAATATTATACCATGTACTTCCAGAGTTGTTGTTTATTTCACAGAACTTAAAACTCAAAAGGTAAGCACTTACAAGCTTGAAGCTGTATTTCTATGAGGTTTCAAGACATCTGAAATTCAAAACTGCAATGTTCAGCCAAAGGGTCTGCATCCCTGTTCTTGTCTGAGGCTGTTCCTGGTATGGGCACTGTGGAAGAAGTTCTAGCCTTTTTATCCCTTGAAAGTCCCTGAAGGCACCAAACCATTAAGAAGCTCCTCCCATATTTTTCCCGCTCTTTTCTGAGCTTGCTTGGTGAAGATTTTGAAAGTATAGAGAGATGGTTTTCTGTAGTGGAGATATTGCAACAATTGCTCACCTAACATGGAAGCACTTACTAACTAAAGAAAAATAGAAAGAACTCCTGTTAGGTGAGCACCTGATGTTCAAATGCAATCCATCCTAAATATTATAACATACACTTCCAAAATTGCTGTTTAGTTCACAGAACTTCAACCTCAAAAGGGAAGCACTTACACATATATAAAACGCAGGTGCCAACCTTGAAGCTGTATTTCTGTGAGGTTCCAAGACATCTGAAATTCAAAACTGCAATGTTCAGCCAGTGGGTCTGCATCCCTGTTCTTGTTTGAGGCTGGTATGGGCACTGTGGAATAAGTGCTTGCCTTTTTATCCCTTGAAAGGCCCTGAAGGCACCAAACCATTAAGTAGCTCGTCCCACATTTTTCCCGCTCTTTTCTGAGCTTGCTTGGTGAAGATTTTGAAAGTATAGAGGGATGGTTTTCTGCAGTGGAGATATTGCAACAATTGCTCACCTAACATGGAAGCACTTACTAACTAAAGAAAAATAGAAAGAACTCCTGTTAGGTGAGCACCTGATGCTCAAATGCAATTATTCTCTAAATATTATAACATACACTTCCAGAGCTGTTGTTTAGTTAACAGAACTTCAACCTCAATAGGTAAGCACTTACAAGCTTGAAGCTGTATTTCTATGAGGTTTCAAGACATCTGAAATTCAAAACTGCAATGTTCAGCCAAAGGGTCTGCATCCCTGTTCTTGTCAGAGGCTGTTTCTGGTATGGGCACTGTGGAATAAGTGCTCGCCTTTTTATCCCTTGAAAGGCCCTGAAGGCACCAAACCATTAAGAAGCTCCTCCCACATTTTTCCCGCTCTTTTCTGAGCTTGCTTGGTGAAGATTTTGAAAGTATAGAGAGATGGTTTTCTGTAGTGGGGATATTGCAACAATTGCTCACCTAACATGGAAGCACTTACTAAATAAAGAAAAATAGAAAGAACTCCTGTTAGGTGAACACCTGATGCTCAAATGCAATCCATCCCTAAATATTATTCCATGTACTTCCAGAGTTGTTGTTTATTTCACAGAACTTCAAACTCAAAAGGTAAGCACTTACAAGCTTGAAGCTGTATTTCTATGAGGTTTCAAGGCATCTGAAATTCAAAACTGCAATGTTCAGCCAAAGGGTCTGCATCCCTGTTCTTGTCAGAGGCTGTTTCTGGTATGGGCACTGTGGAATAAGTGCTCGCCTTTTTATCCCTTGAAAGGCCCTGAAGGCACCAAACCATTAAGTAGCTCCTCCCACATTTTTCCCGCTCTTTTCTGAGCTTGCCTGGTGAAGATTTTGAAAGTATAGAGAGATGGTTTTCTGTAGTGGGGATATTGCAACAATTGCTCACCTAACATGGAAGCACTTACTAACTAAAGAAAAATAGAAAGAACTCCTGTTAGGTGAACACCTGATGCTCAAATGCAATCCATCCCTAAATATTATACCATGTACTTCCAGAGTTGTTGTTTATTTCACAGAACTTCAAACTCAAAAGGTAAGCACTTACAAGCTTGAAGCTGTATTTCTATGAGGTTTCAAGACATCTGAAATTCAAAACTGCAATGTTCAGCCAAAGGGTCTGCATCCCTGTTCTTGTCTGAGGCTGTTCCTGGTATGGGCACTGTGGAAGAAGTTCTAGCCTTTTTATCCCTTGAAAGTCCCTGAAGGCACCAAACCATTAAGAAGCTCCTCCCATATTTTTCCCGCTCTTTTCTGAGCTTGCTTGGTGAAGATTTTGAAAGTATAGAGAGATGGTTTTCTGTAGTGGAGATATTGCAACAATTGCTCACCTAACATGGAAGCACTTACTAACTAAAGAAAAATAGAAAGAACTCCTGTTAGGTGAGCACCTGATGTTCAAATGCAATCCATCCTAAATATTATAACATACACTTCCAAAATTGCTGTTTAGTTCACAGAACTTCAACCTCAAAAGGGAAGCACTTACACATATATAAAACGCAGGTGCCAACCATGAAGCTGTATTTCTGTGAGGTTCCAAGACATCTGAAATTCAAAACTGCAATGTTCAGCCAGTGGGTCTGCATCCCTGTTCTTGTCTGAGGCTGGTATGGGCACTGTGGAATAAATGCTTGCCCTTTTATCCCTTGAAAGGCCCTGAAGGCACCAAACCATTAAGTAGCTCGTCCCACACTTTTCCCGCTCTTTTCTGAGCTTGCTTGGTGAAGATTTTGAAAGTATAGAGGGATGGTTTTCTGCAGTGGAGATATTGCAACAATTGCTCACCTAACATGGAAGCACTTACTAACTAAAGAAAAATAGAAAGAACTCCTGTTAGGTGAGCACCTGATGCTCAAATGCAATTATTCTCTAAATATTATAACATACACTTCCAGAGCTGTTGTTTAGTTAACAGAACTTCAACCTCAATAGGTAAGCACTTACAAGCTTGAAGCTGTATTTCTATGAGGTTTCAAGACATCTGAAAT
Organism: Ambystoma mexicanum; assembly: GCF_040938575.1. Lineage (NCBI taxonomy): Eukaryota > Metazoa > Chordata > Amphibia > Caudata > Ambystomatidae > Ambystoma > Ambystoma mexicanum. The sequence goes on along the minus strand of NC_090941.1, from coordinate 1,146,795,068 downwards.
TCAAAACTGCAATGTTCAGCCAATGGGTCTGCATCCCTGTTCATGTCTGAGGCTGTTACTGTTATGGGCACTGTGGAAGAAGTGCTCGCCTTTTTATCCCTTGAAAGGCCCTGAAGGCACCAAACCATTAAGAAGCTCCTCCCACATTTTTCCCGCTCTTTTCTGAGCTTGCTTGGTGAAGATTTTGAAAGTATAGAGAGATGGTTTTCTGTAGTGGGGATATTGCAACAATTGCTCACCTAACATGGAAGCACTTACTAACTAAAGAAAAATAGAAAGAACTCCTGTTAGGTGAACACCTGATGCTCAAATGCAATCCATCCCTAAATATTATACCATGTACTTCCAGAGTTGTTGTTTATTTCACAGAACTTCAAACTCAAAAGGTAAGCACTTACAAGCTTGAAGCTGTATTTCTATGAGGTTTCAAGGCATCTGAAATTCAAAACTGCAATGTTCAGCCAAAGGGTCTGCATCCCTGTTCTTGTCAGAGGCTGTTTCTGGTATGGGCACTGTGGAATAAGTGCTCGCCTTTTTATCCCTTGAAAGGCCCTGAAGGCACCAAACCATTAAGTAGCTCCTCCCACATTTTTCCCGCTCTTTTCTGAGATTGCTTGGTGAAGATTTTGAAAGTATAGAGAGATGGTTTTCTGTAGTGGGGATATTGCAACAATTGCTCACCTAACATGGAAGCACTTACTAACTAAAGAAAAACAGAAAGAACTCCTGTTAGGTGAGCACCTGATGTTCAAATGCAATCCATCCTAAATATTATAACATACACTTCCAAAGTTGCTGTTTAGTTCACAGAACTTCAACCTCAAAAGGTAAGCACTTATAACCATGAAGCTGTATTTCTATGAGGTTTCAAGACATCTGAAATTCAAAACTGCAATGTTCAGCCAAAGGGTCTGCATCCCTGTTCTTGTCTGAGGCTGTTCCTGGTATGGGCACTGTGGAAGAAGTTCTAGCCTTTTTATCCCTTGAAAGTCCCTGAAGGCACCAAACCATTAAGTAGCTCCTCCCACATTTTTCCCGCTCTTTTCTGAGCTTGCTTGGTGAAGATTTTGAAAGTATAGAGAGATGGTTTTCTGTAGTGGGGATATTGCAACAATTGCTCACCTAACATGGAAGCACTTACTAACTAAAGAAAAATAGAAAGAACTCCTGTTAGGTGAACACCTGATGCTCAAATGCAATCCATCCCTAAATATTATACCATGTACTTCCAGAGTTGTTGTTTATTTCACAGAACTTCAAACTCAAAAGGTAAGCACTTACAAGCTTGAAGCTGTATTTCTATGAGGTTTCAAGACATCTGAAATTCAAAACTGCAATGTTCAGCCAAAGGGTCTGCATCCCTGTTCTTGTCAGAGGCTGTTTCTGGTATGGGCACTGTGGAATAAGTGCTCGCCTTTTTATCCCTTGAAAGGCCCTGAAGGCACCAAACCATTAAGTAGCTCCTCCTACATTTTTCCCGCTCTTTTCTGAGCTTGCTTGGTGAAGATTTTGAAAGTATAGAGAGATGGTTTTCTGTAGTGGGGATATTGCAACAATTGCTCACCTAACATGGAAGCACTTACTAACTAAAGAAAAACAGAAAGAACTCCTGTTAGGTGAGCACCTGATGTTCAAATGCAATCCATCCTAAATATTATAACATACACTTCCAAAGTTGCTGTTTAGTTCACAGAACTTCAACCTCAAAAGGTAAGCACTTATAACCATGAAGCTGTATTTCTATGAGGTTTCAAGACATCTGAAATTCAAAACTGCAATGTTCAGCCAATGGGTCTGCATCCCTGTTCATGTCTGAGGCTGTTACTGTTATGGGCACTGTGGAAGAAGTGCTCGCCTTTTTATCCCTTGAAAGGCCCTGAAGGCACCAAACCATTAAGAAGCTCCTCCCACATTTTTCCCGCTCTTTTCTGAGCTTGCTTGGTGAAGATTTTGAAAGTAAAGAGATGGTTTTCTGTAGTGGAGATATTGCAACAATTGCTCACCTAACATGGAAGCACTTACTAACTAAAGAAAAATAGAAAGAACTCCTGTTAGGTGAGCACCTGATGTTCAAATGCAACCCATCCCTAAATATTATACCATGTACTTCCAGAGTTGTTGTTTATTTCACAGAACTTCAAACTCAAAAGGTAAGCACTTACAACCATGAAGCTGTATTTCTATGAGGTTTCAAGATATCTGAAATTCAAAACTGCAATGTTCAGCCAGTTGGCCTGCATCACTGTTCTCATCCGAGGCCGTTCCTGCTATGGGCACTGTGGAAGAAGTGCCCACCTTTTTATCCCTTGAAAGGCCCTCAAGGCACCAAACCATTAAGTAGCTCCTCCCACATTTTTCCCGCTCTTTTCTGAGCTTGCTTGGTGAAGATTTTGAAAGTATAGAGAGATGGTTTTCTGTAGTGGGGATATTGCAACAATTGCTCACCTAACATGGAAGCACTTACTAACTAAAGAAAAATAGAAAGAACTCCTGTTAGGTGAACACCTGATGCTCAAATGCAATCCATCCCTAAATATTATACCATGTACTTCCAGAGTTGTTGTTTATTTCACAGAACTTCAAACTCAAAAGGTAAGCACTTACAAGCTTGAAGCTGTATTTCTATGAGGTTTCAAGGAATCTGAAATTCAAAACTGCAATGTTCAGCCAAAGGGTCTGCATCCCTGTTCTTGTCAGAGGCTGTTTCTGGTATGGGCACTGTGGAATAAGTGCTCGCCTTTTTATCCCTTGAAAGGCCCTGAAGGCACCAAACCATTAAGTAGCTCCTCCTACATTTTTCCCGCTCTTTTCTGAGCTTGCTTGGTGAAGATTTTGAAAGTATAGAGAGATGGTTTTCTGTAGTGGGGATATTGCAACAATTGCTCACCTAACATGGAAGCACTTACTAACTAAAGAAAAACAGAAAGAACTCCTGTTAGGTGAGCACCTGATGTTCAAATGCAATCCATCCTAAATATTATAACATACACTTCCAAAGTTGCTGTTTAGTTCACAGAACTTCAACCTCAAAAGGTAAGCACTTATAACCATGAAGCTGTATTTCTATGAGGTTTCAAGACATCTGAAATTCAAAACTGCAATGTTCAGCCAATGGGTCTGCATCCCTGTTCATGTCTGAGGCTGTTACTGTTATGGGCACTGTGGAAGAAGTGCTCGCCTTTTTATCCCTTGAAAGGCCCTGAAGGCACCAAACCATTAAGAAGCTCCTCCCACATTTTTCCCGCTCTTTTCTGAGCTTGCTTGGTGAAGATTTTGAAAGTAAAGAGATGGTTTTCTGTAGTGGAGATATTGCAACAATTGCTCACCTAACATGGAAGCACTTACTAACTAAAGAAAAATAGAAAGAACTCCTGTTAGGTGAGCACCTGATGTTCAAATGCAACCCATCCCTAAATATTATACCATGTACTTCCAGAGTTGTTGTTTATTTCACAGAACTTCAAACTCAAAAGGTAAGCACTTACAACCATGAAGCTGTATTTCTATGAGGTTTCAAGATATCTGAAATTCAAAACTGCAATGTTCAGCCAGTTGGCCTGCATCACTGTTCTCATCCGAGGCCGTTCCTGCTATGGGCACTGTGGAAGAAGTGCCCACCTTTTTATCCCTTGAAAGGCCCTCAAGGCACCAAACCATTAAGTAGCTCCTCCCACATTTTTCCCGCTCTTTTCTGAGCTTGCTTGGTGAAGATTTTGAAAGTATAGAGAGATGGTTTTCTGTAGTGGGGATATTGCAACAATTGCTCACCTAACATGGAAGCACTTACTAACTAAAGAAAAATAGAAAGAACTCCTGTTAGGTGAACACCTGATGCTCAAATGCAATCCATCCCTAAATATTATACCATGTACTTCCAGAGTTGTTGTTTATTTCACAGAACTTCAAACTCAAAAGGTAAGCACTTACAAGCTTGAAGCTGTATTTCTATGAGGTTTCAAGACATCTGAAATTCAAAACTGCAATGTTCAGCCAAAGGGTCTGCATCCCTTTTCTTGTCAGAGGCTGTTTCTGGTATGGGCACTGTGGAATAAGTGCTCGCCTTTTTATCCCTTGAAAGGCCCTGAAGGCACCAAACCATTAAGTAGCTCCTCCCACATTTTTCCCGCTCTTTTCTGAGCTTGCCTGGTGAAGATTTTGAAAGTATAGAGAGATGGTTTTCTGTAGTGGGGATATTGCAACAATTGCTCACCTAACATGGAAGCACTTACTAACTAAAGAAAAATAGAAAGAACTCCTGTTAGGTGAACACCTGATGCTCAAATGCAATCCATCCTAAATATTATAACATACACTTCCAAAATTGCTGTTTAGTTCACAGAACTTCAACCTCAAAAGGGAAGCACTTACACATATATAAAACGAAGGTGCCAACCTTGAAGCTGTATTTCTGTGAGGTTCCAAGACATCTGAAATTCAAAACTGCAATGTTCAGCCAGTGGGTCTGCATCCCTGTTCTTGTCTGAGGCTGGTATGGGCACTGTGGAATAAGTGCTCGCCTTTTTATCCCTTGAAAGGCCCTGAAGGCACCAAACCATTAAGTAGCTCCTCCCACATTTTTCCCGCTCTTTTCTGAGCTTGCTTGGTGAAGATTTTGAAAGTATAGAGGGATGGTTTTCTGCAGTGGAGATATTGCAACAATTGCTCACCTAACATGGAAGCACTTACTAACTAAAGAAAAATAGAAAGAACTCCTGTTAGGTGAGCACCTGGTGCTCAAATGCAATTATTCTCTAAATATTATAACATACACTTCCAGAGCTGTTGTTTAGTTAACAGAACTTCAACCTCAATAGGTAAGCACTTACAAGCTTGAAGCTGTATTTCTATGAGGTTTCAAGACATCTGAAATTCAAAACTGCAATGTTCAGCCAGTTGGCCTGCATCACTGTTCTCATCCGAGGCCGTTCCTGCTATGGGCACTGTGGAAGAAGTGCCCACCTTTTTATCCCTTGAAAGGCCCTCAAGGCACCAAACCATTAAGTAGCTCCTCCTACATTTTTCCCGCTCTTTTCTGAGCTTGCTTGGTGAAGATTTTGAAAGTATAGAGAGATGGTTTTCTGTAGTGGGGATATTGCAACAATTGCTCACCTAACATGGAAGCACTTACTAACTAAAGAAAAACAGAAAGAACTCCTGTTAGGTGAGCACCTGATGTTCAAATGCAATCCATCCTAAATATTATAACATACACTTCCAAAGTTGCTGTTTAGTTCACAGAACTTCAACCTCAAAAGGTAAGCACTTATAACCATGAAGCTGTATTTCTATGAGGTTTCAAGACATCTGAAATTCAAAACTGCAATGTTCAGCCAATGGGTCTGCATCACTGTTGTCATCTGAGGCCGTTCCTGCTATGGGCACTGTGGAGAAGTGCCCACCTTTTTATCCCTTGAAAGGCCCTCAAGGCACCAGACCATTAAGTAGCTCCTCCCACATTTTTCCCGCTCTTTTCTGAGCTTGCTTGGTGAAGATTTTGAAAGTATAGAGAGATGGTTTTCTGTAGTGGGGATATTGCAACAATTGCTCACCTAACATGGAAGCACTTACTAACTAAAGAAAAATAGAAAGAACTCCTGTTAGGTGAACACCTGATGCTCAAATGCAATCCATCCCTAAATATTATACCATGTACTTCCAGAGTTGTTGTTTATTTCACAGAACTTCAAACTCAAAAGGTAAGCACTTACAAGCTTGAAGCTGTATTTCTATGAGGTTTCAAGGCATCTGAAATTCAAAACTGCAATGTTCAGCCAAAGGGTCTGCATCCCTGTTCTTGTCAGAGGCTGTTTCTGGTATGGGCACTGTGGAATAAGTGCTCGCCTTTTTATCCCTTGAAAGGCCCTGAAGGCACCAAACCATTAAGTAGCTCCTCCCACATTTTTCCCGCTCTTTTCTGAGCTTGCCTGGTGAAGATTTTGAAAGTATAGAGAGATGGTTTTCTGTAGTGGGGATATTGCAACAATTGCTCACCTAACATGGAAGCACTTACTAACTAAAGAAAAATAGAAAGAACTCCTGTTAGGTGAACACCTGATGCTCAAATGCAATCCATCCCTAAATATTATACCATGTACTTCCAGAGTTGTTGTTTATTTCACAGAACTTCAAACTCAAAAGGTAAGCACTTACAAGCTTGAAGCTGTATTTCTATGAGGTTTCAAGACATCTGAAATTCAAAACTGCAATGTTCAGCCAAAGGGTCTGCATCCCTGTTCTTGTCTGAGGCTGTTCCCGGTATGGGCACTGTGGAAGAAGTTCTAGCCTTTTTATCCCTTGAAAGTCCCTGAAGGCACCAAACCATTAAGTAGCTCCTCCCACATTTTTCCCACTTTTTCTGAGCTTGCTTGGTGAAGATTTTGAAAGTATAGAGAGATGGTTTTCTGTAGTGGGGATATTGCAACAATTGCTCACCTAACATGGAAGCACTTACTAACTAAAGAAAAATAGAAAGAACTCCTGTTAGGTGAACACCTGATGCTCAAATGCAATCCATCCCTAAATATTATACCATGTACTTCCAGAGTTGTTGTTTATTTCACAGAACTTCAAACTCAAAAGGTAAGCACTTACAAGCTTGAAGCTGTATTTCTATGAGGTTTCAAGACATCTGAAATTCAAAACTGCAATGTTCAGCCAAAGGGTCTGCATCCCTTTTCTTGTCAGAGGCTGTTTCTGGTATGGGCACTGTGGAATAAGTGCTCGCCTTTTTATCCCTTGAAAGGCCCTGAAGGCACCAAACCATTAAGTAGCTCCTCCCACATTTTTCCCGCTCTTTTCTGAGCTTGCCTGGTGAAGATTTTGAAAGTATAGAGAGATGGTTTTCTGTAGTGGGGATATTGCAACAATTGCTCACCTAACATGGAAGCACTTACTAACTAAAGAAAAATAGAAAGAACTCCTGTTAGGTGAACACCTGATGCTCAAATTCAATCCATCCCTAAATATTATACCATGTACTTCCAGAGTTGTTGTTTATTTCACAGAACTTCAAACTCAAAAGGTAAGCACTTACAAGCTTGAAGCTGTATTTCTATGAGGTTTCAAGACATCTGAAATTCAAAACTGCAATGTTCAGCCAAAGGGTCTGCATCCCTGTTCTTGTCTGAGGCTGTTCCTGGTATGGGCACTGTGGAAGAAGTTCTAGCCTTTTTATCCCTTGAAAGTCCCTGAAGGCACCAAACCATTAAGTAGCTCCTCCCACATTTTTCCCGCTCTTTTCTGAGCTTGCTTGGTGAAGATTTTGAAAGTATAGAGAGATGGTTTTCTGTAGTGGGGATATTGCAACAATTGCTCACCTAACATGGAAGCACTTACTAACTAAAGAAAAATAGAAAGAACTCCTGTTAGGTGAACACCTGATGCTCAAATGCAATCCATCCCTAAATATTATACCATGTACTTCCAGAGTTGTTGTTTATTTCACAGAACTTCAAACTCAAAAGGTAAGCACTTACAAGCTTGAAGCTGTATTTCTATGAGGTTTCAAGGAATCTGAAATTCAAAACTGCAATGTTCAGCCAAAGGGTCTGCATCCCTGTTCTTGTCAGAGGCTGTTTCTGGTATGGGCACTGTGGAATAAGTGCTCGCCTTTTTATCCCTTGAAAGGCCCTGAAGGCACCAAACCATTAAGTAGCTCCTCCCACATTTTTCCCGCTCTTTTCTGAGCTTGCCTGGTGAAGATTTTGAAAGTATAGAGAGATGGTTTTCTGTAGTGGGGATATTGCAACAATTGCTCACCTAACATGGAAGCACTTACTAACTAAAGAAAAATAGAAAGAACTCCTGTTAGGTGAACACCTGATGCTCAAATGCAATATATCCCTAAATATTATACCATGTACTTCCAGAGTTGTTGTTTATTTCACAGAACTTCAAACTCAAAAGGTAAGCACTTACAAGCTTGAAGCTGTATTTCTATGAGGTTTCAAGACATCTGAAATTCAAAACTGCAATGTTCAGCCTAAGGGTCTGCATCCCTGTTCTTGTCTGAGGCTGTTCCTGGTATGGGCACTGTGGAAGAAGTTCTAGCCTTTTTATCCCTTGAAAGTCCCTGAAGGCACCAAACCATTAAGAAGCTCCTCCCACATTTTTCCCGCTCTTTTCTGAGCTTGCTTGGTGAAGATTTTGAAAGTATAGAGAGATGGTTTTCTGTAGTGGAGATATTGCAACAATTGCTCACCTAACATGGAAGCACTTACTAACTAAAGAAAAATAGAAAGAACTCCTGTTAGGTGAGCACCTGATGTTCAAATGCAATCCATCCTAAATATTATAACATACACTTCCAAAATTGCTGTTTAGTTCACAGAACTTCAACCTCAAAAGGGAAGCACTTACACATATATAAAACGCAGGTGCCAACCTTGAAGCTGTATTTCTGTGAGGTTCCAAGACATCTGAAATTCAAAACTGCAATGTTCAGCCAGTGGGTCTGCATCCCTGTTCTTGTCTGAGGCTGGTATGGGCACTGTGGAATAAGTGCTCGCCTTTTTATCCCTTGAAAGGCCCTGAAGGCACCAAACCATTAAGTAGCTCCTCCCACATTTTTCCCGCTCTTTTCTGAGCTTGCTTGGTGAAGATTTTGAAAGTATAGAGGGATGGTTTTCTGCAGTGGAGATATTGCAACAATTGCTCACCTAACATGGAAGCACTTACTAACTAAAGAAAAATAGAAAGAACTCCTGTTAGGTGAGCACCTGATGCTCAAATGCAATTATTCTCTAAATATTATAACATACACTTCCAGAGCTGTTGTTTAGTTAACAGAACTTCAACCTCAATAGGTAAGCACTTACAAGCTTGAAGCTGTATTTCTATGAGGTTTCAAGACATCTGAAATTCAAAACTGCAATGTTCAGCCAGTTGGCCTGCATCACTGTTCTCATCCGAGGCCGTTCCTGCTATGGGCACTGTGGAAGAAGTGCCCACCTTTTTATCCCTTGAAAGGCCCTCAAGGGACCAAACCATTAAGTAGCTCCTCCTACATTTTTCCCGCTCTTTTCTGAGCTTGCTTGGTGAAGATTTTGAAAGTATAGAGAGATGGTTTTCTGTAGTGGGGATATTGCAACAATTGCTCACCTAACATGGAAGCACTTACTAACTAAAGAAAAACAGAAAGAACTCCTGTTAGGTGAGCACCTGATGTTCAAATGCAATCCATCCTAAATATTATAACATACACTTCCAAAGTTGCTGTTTAGTTCACAGAACTTCAACCTCAAAAGGTAAGCACTTATAACCATGAAGCTGTATTTCTATGAGGTTTCAAGACATCTGAAATTCAAAACTGCAATGTTCAGCCAATGGGTCTGCATCCCTGTTCATGTCTGAGGCTGTTACTGTTATGGGCACTGTGGAAGAAGTGCTCGCCTTTTTATCCCTTGAAAGGCCCTGAAGGCACCAAACCATTAAGAAGCTCCTCCCACATTTTTCCCGCTCTTTTCTGAGCTTGCTTGGTGAAGATTTTGAAAGTAAAGAGATGGTTTTCTGTAGTGGAGATATTGCAACAATTGCTCACCTAACATGGAAGCACTTACTAACTAAAGAAAAATAGAAAGAACTCCTGTTAGGTGAGCACCTGATGTTCAAATGCAACCCATCCCTAAATATTATACCATGTACTTCCAGAGTTGTTGTTTATTTCACAGAACTTCAAACTCAAAAGGTAAGCACTTACAACCATGAAGCTGTATTTCTATGAGGTTTCAAGATATCTGAAATTCAAAACTGCAATGTTCAGCCAGTTGGCCTGCATCACTGTTCTCATCCGAGGCCGTTCCTGCTATGGGCACTGTGGAAGAAGTGCCCACCTTTTTATCCCTTGAAAGGCCCTCAAGGCACCAAACCATTAAGTAGCTCCTCCCACATTTTCCCCGCTCTTTTCCGAGCTTGCTTGGTGAAGATTTTGAAAGTATAGAGAGATGGTTTTCTGTAGTGGGGATATTGCAACAATTGCTCACCTAACATAGAAGCACTTACTAACTAAAGAAAAATAGAAAGAACTCCTGTTAGGTGAGCACCTGATGTTCAAATGCAATCCATCCTAAATATTATAACATACACTTCCAAAGTTGCTGTTTAATTCACAGAACTTCAACCTCAAAAGGTAAGCACTTATAACCATGAAGCTGTATTTCTATGAGGTTTCAAGACATCTGAAATTCAAAACTGCAATGTTCAGCAGATTGGTCTGCATCCCTGTTCATGTCTGAGGCTGTTACTGTTATGGGCACTGTGGAAGAAGTGCTCGCCTTTTTATCCCTTGAAAGGCCCTGAAGGCACCAAACCATTAAGTAGCTCCTCCCACATTTTTCCCGCTCTTTTCTGAGCTTGCTTGGTGAAGATTTTGAAAGTATAGAGAGATGGTTTTCTGTAGTGGGGATATTGCAACAATTGCTCACCTAACATAGAAGCACTTACTAACTAAAGAAAAATAGAAAGAACTCCTGTTAGGTGAACACCTGATGCTCAAATGCAATCCATCCCTAAATATTATACCATGTACTTCCAGAGTTGTTGTTTATTTCACAGAACTTCAAACTCAAAAGGTAAGCACTTACAAGCTTGAAGCTGTATTTCTATGAGGTTTCAAGACATCTGAAATTCAAAACTACAATGTTCAGCCAAAGGGTCTGCATCCCTGTTCTTGTCTGAGGCTGTTCCTGGTATGGGCACTGTGGAAGAAGTTCTAGCCTTTTTATCCCTTGAAAGTCCCTGAAGGCACCAAACCATTAAGAAGCTCCTCCCACATTTTTCCCGCTCTTTTCTGAGCTTGCTTGGTGAAGATTTTGAAAGTATAGAGAGATGGTTTTCTGTAGTGGAGATATTGCAACAATTGCTCACCTAACATGGAAGCACTTACTAACTAAAGAAAAATAGAAAGAACCCCTGTTAGGTGAGCACCTGATGTTCAAATGCAACCCATCCCTAAATATTATACCATGTACTTCCAGAGTTGTTGTTTATTTCACAGAACTTCAAACTCAAAAGGTAAGCACTTACAACCATGAAGCTGTATTTCTATGAGGTTTCAAGATATCTGAAATTCAAAACTGCAATGTTCAGCCAGTTGGCCTGCATCACTGTTCTCATCCGAGGCCGTTCCTGCTATGGGCACTGTGGAAGAAGTGCCCACCTTTTTATCCCTTGAAAGGCCCTCAAGGCACCAAACCATTAAGTAGCTCCTCCCACATTTTTCCCGCTCTTTTCCGAGCTTGCTTGGTGAAGATTTTGAAAGTATAGAGAGATGGTTTTCTGTAGTGGGGATAGTGCAACAATTGCTCACCTAACATAGAAGCACTTACTAACTAAAGAAAAATAGAAAGAACTCCTGTTAGGTGAACACCTGATGCTCAAATGCAATCCATCCCTAAATAGTATACCATGTACTTCCAGAGTTGTTGTTTATTTCACAGAACTTCAAACTCAAAAGGTAAGCACTTATAACCATGAAGCTGTATTTCTATGAGGTTTCAAGACATCTGAAATTCAAAACTGCAATGTTCATCCAGTTGGCCTGCATCACTGTTGTCATCTGAGGCCGTTCCTGCTATGGGCACTGTGGAGAAGTGCCCACCTTTTTATCCCTTGAAAGGCCCTCAAGGCACCAGACCATTAAGTAGCTCCTCCCACATTTTTCCCGCTCTTTTCTGAGCTTGCTTGGTGAAGATTTTGAAAGTATAGAGAGATGGTTTTCTGTAGTGGGGATATTGCAACAATTGCTCACCTAACATGGAAGCACTTACTAACTAAAGAAAAATAGAAAGAACTCCTGTTAGGTGAACACCTGATGCTCAAATGCAATCCATCCCTAAATATTATTCCATGTACTTCCAGAGTTGTTGTTTATTTCACAGAACTTCAAACTCAAAAGGTAAGCACTTACAAGCTTGAAGCTGTATTTCTATGAGGTTTCAAGGCATCTGAAATTCAAAACTGCAATGTTCAGCCAAAGGGTCTGCATCCCTGTTCTTGTCAGAGGCTGTTTCTGGTATGGGCACTGTGGAATAAGTTCTCGCCTTTTTATCCCTTGAAAGGCCCTGAAGGCACCAAACCATTAAGTAGCTCCTCCCACATTTTTCCCGCTCTTTTCTGAGCTTGCCTGGTGAAGATTTTGAAAGTATAGAGAGATGGTTTTCTGTAGTGGGGATATTGCAACAATTGCTCACCTAACATGGAAGCACTTACTAACTAAAGAAAAATAGAAAGAACTCCTGTTAGGTGAACACCTGATGCTCAAATGCAATCCATCCCTAAATATTATACCATGTACTTCCAGAGTTGTTGTTTATTTCACAGAACTTCAAACTCAAAAGGTAAGCACTTACAAGCTTGAAGCTGTATTTCTATGAGGTTTCAAGACATCTGAAATTCAAAACTGCAATGTTCAGCCAAAGGGTCTGCATCCCTGTTCTTGTCTGAGGCTGTTCCTGGTATGGGCACTGTGGAAGAAGTTCTAGCCTTTTTATCCCTTGAAAGTCCCTGAAGGCACCAAACCATTAAGAAGCTCCTCCCATATTTTTCCCGCTCTTTTCTGAGCTTGCTTGGTGAAGATTTTGAAAGTATAGAGAGATGGTTTTCTGTAGTGGAGATATTGCAACAATTGCTCACCTAACATGGAAGCACTTACTAACTAAAGAAAAATAGAAAGAACTCCTGTTAGGTGAGCACCTGATGTTCAAATGCAATCCATCCTAAATATTATAACATACACTTCCAAAATTGCTGTTTAGTTCACAGAACTTCAACCTCAAAAGGGAAGCACTTACACATATATAAAACGCAGGTGCCAACCTTGAAGCTGTATTTCTGTGAGGTTCCAAGATATCTGAAATTCAAAACTGCAATGTTCAGCCAGTGGGTCTGCATCCCTGTTCTTGTCTGAGGCTGGTATGGGCACTGTGGAATAAGTGCTTGCCTTTTTATCCCTTGAAAGGCCCTGAAGGCACCAAACCATTAAGTAGCTCGTCCCACATTTTTCCCGCTCTTTTCTGAGCTTGCTTGGTGAAGATTTTGAAAGTATAGAGGGATGGTTTTCTGCAGTGGAGATATTGCAACAATTGCTCACCTAACATGGAAGCACTTACTAACTAAAGAAAAATAGAAAGAACTCCTGTTAGGTGAACACCTGATGCTCAAATGCAATCCATCCCTAAATAGTATACCATGTACTTCCAGAGTTGTTGTTTATTTCACAGAACTTCAAACTCAAAAGGTAAGCACTTATAACCATGAAGCTGTATTTCTATGAGGTTTCAAGACATCTGAAATTCAAAACTGCAATGTTCATCCAGTTGGCCTGCATCACTGTTGTCATCTGAGGCCGTTCCTGCTATGGGCACTGTGGAGAAGTGCCCACCTTTTTATCCCTTGAAAGGCCCTCAAGGCACCAGACCATTAAGTAGCTCCTCCCACATTTTTCCCGCTCTTTTCTGAGCTTGCTTGGTGAAGATTTTGAAAGTATAGAGAGATGGTTTTCTGTAGTGGGGATATTGCAACAATTGCTCACCTAACATGGAAGCACTTACTAACTAAAGAAAAATAGAAAGAACTCCTGTTAGGTGAACACCTGATGCTCAAATGCAATCCATCCCTAAATATTATTCCATGTACTTCCAGAGTTGTTGTTTATTTCACAGAACTTCAAACTCAAAAGGTAAGCACTTACAAGCTTGAAGCTGTATTTCTATGAGGTTTCAAGGCATCTGAAATTCAAAACTGCAATGTTCAGCCAAAGGGTCTGCATCCCTGTTCTTGTCAGAGGCTGTTTCTGGTATGGGCACTGTGGAATAAGTTCTCGCCTTTTTATCCCTTGAAAGGCCCTGAAGGCACCAAACCATTAAGTAGCTCCTCCCACATTTTTCCCGCTCTTTTCTGAGCTTGCCTGGTGAAGATTTTGAAAGTATAGAGAGATGGTTTTCTGTAGTGGGGATATTGCAACAATTGCTCACCTAACATGGAAGCACTTACTAACTAAAGAAAAATAGAAAGAACTCCTGTTAGGTGAACACCTGATGCTCAAATGCAATCCATCCCTAAATATTATACCATGTACTTCCAGAGTTGTTGTTTATTTCACAGAACTTCAAACTCAAAAGGTAAGCACTTACAAGCTTGAAGCTGTATTTCTATGAGGTTTCAAGACATCTGAAATTCAAAACTGCAATGTTCAGCCAAAGGGTCTGCATCCATGTTCTTGTCTGAGGCTGTTCCTGGTATGGGCACTGTGGAAGAAGTTCTAGCCTTTTTATCCCTTGAAAGTCCCTGAAGGCACCAAACCATTAAGAAGCTCCTCCCATATTTTTCCCGCTCTTTTCTGAGCTTGCTTGGTGAAGATTTTGAAAGTATAGAGAGATGGTTTTCTGTAGTGGAGATATTGCAACAATTGCTCACCTAACATGGAAGCACTTACTAACTAAAGAAAAATAGAAAGAACTCCTGTTAGGTGAGCACCTGATGTTCAAATGCAATCCATCCTAAATATTATAACATACACTTCCAAAATTGCTGTTTAGTTCACAGAACTTCAACCTCAAAAGGGAAGCACTTACACATATATAAAACGCAGGTGCCAACCTTGAAGCTGTATTTCTGTGAGGTTCCAAGATATCTGAAATTCAAAACTGCAATGTTCAGCCAGTGGGTCTGCATCCCTGTTCTTGTCTGAGGCTGGTATGGGCACTGTGGAATAAGTGCTTGCCTTTTTATCCCTTGAAAGGCCCTGAAGGCACCAAACCATTAAGTAGCTCGTCCCACATTTTTCCCGCTCTTTTCTGAGCTTGCTTGGTGAAGATTTTGAAAGTATAGAGGGATGGTTTTCTGCAGTGGAGATATTGCAACAATTGCTCACCTAACATGGAAGCACTTACTAACTAAAGAAAAATAGAAAGAACTCCTGTTAGGTGAGCACCTGATGCTCAAATGCAATTATTCTCTAAATATTATAACATACACTTCCAGAGCTGTTGTTTAGTTAACAGAACTTCAACCTCAATAGGTAAGCACTTACAAGCTTGAAGCTGTATTTCTATGAGGTTTCAAGACATCTGAAATTCAAAACTGCAATGTTCAGCCAAAGGGTCTGCATCCCTGTTCTTGTCAGAGGCTGTTTCTGGTATGGGCACTGTGGAATAAGTGCCCACCTTTTTATCCCTTGAAAGGCCCTCAAGGCACCAAACCATTAAGTAGCTCCTCCTACATTTTTCCCGCTCTTTTCTGAGCTTGCTTGGTGAAGATTTTGAAAGTATAGAGAGATGGTTTTCTGTAGTGGGGATATTGCAACAATTGCTCACCTAACATGGAAGCACTTACTAACTAAAGAAAAACAGAAAGAACTCCTGTTAGGTGAGCACCTGATGTTCAAATGCAATCCATCCTAAATATTATAACATACACTTCCAAAGTTGCTGTTTAGTTCACAGAACTTCAACCTCAAAAGGTAAGCACTTATAACCATGAAGCTGTATTTCTATGAGGTTTCAAGACATCTGAAATTCAAAACTGCAATGTTCAGCCAATGGGTCTGCATCACTGTTGTCATCTGAGGCCGTTCCTGCTATGGGCACTGTGGAGAAGTGCCCACCTTTTTATCCCTTGAAAGGCCCTCAAGGCACCAGACCATTAAGTAGCTCCTCCCACATTTTTCCCGCTCTTTTCTGAGCTTGCTTGGTGAAGATTTTGAAAGTATAGAGAGATGGTTTTCTGTAGTGGGGATATTGCAACAATTGCTCACCTAACATGGAAGCACTTACTAACTAAAGAAAAATAGAAAGAACTCCTGTTAGGTGAACACCTGATGCTCAAATGCAATCCATCCCTAAATATTATACCATGTACTTCCAGAGTTGTTGTTTATTTCACAGAACTTCAAACTCAAAAGGTAAGCACTTACAAGCTTGAAGCTGTATTTCTATGAGGTTTCAAGGCATCTGAAATTCAAAACTGCAATGTTCAGCCAAAGGGTCTGCATCCCTGTTCTTGTCAGAGGCTGTGTCTGGTATGGGCACTGTGGAATAAGTGCTCGCCTTTTTATCCCTTGAAAGGCCCTGAAGGCACCAAACCATTAAGTAGCTCCTCCCACATTTTTCCCGCTCTTTTCTGAGCTTGCCTGGTGAAGATTTTGAAAGTATAGAGAGATGGTTTTCTGTAGTGGGGATATTGCAACAATTGCTCACCTAACATGGAAGCACTTACTAACTAAAGAAAAATAGAAAGAACTCCTGTTAGGTGAACACCTGATGCTCAAATGCAATCCATCCCTAAATATTATACCATGTACTTCCAGAGTTGTTGTTTATTTCACAGAACTTCAAACTCAAAAGGTAAGCACTTACAAGCTTGAAGCTGTATTTCTATGAGGTTTCAAGACATCTGAAATTCAAAACTGCAATGTTCAGCCAAAGGGTCTGCATCCCTGTTCTTGTCTGAGGCTGTTCCCGGTATGGGCACTGTGGAAGAAGTTCTAGCCTTTTTATCCCTTGAAAGTCCCTGAAGGCACCAAACCATTAAGTAGCTCCTCCCACATTTTTCCCACTTTTTCTGAGCTTGCTTGGTGAAGATTTTGAAAGTATAGAGAGATGGTTTTCTGTAGTGGGGATATTGCAACAATTGCTCACCTAACATGGAAGCACTTACTAACTAAAGAAAAATAGAAAGAACTCCTGTTAGGTGAACACCTGATGCTCAAATGCAATCCATCCCTAAATATTATACCATGTACTTCCAGAGTTGTTGTTTATTTCACAGAACTTCAAACTCAAAAGGTAAGCACTTACAAGCTTGAAGCTGTATTTCTATGAGGTTTCAAGACATCTGAAATTCAAAACTGCAATGTTCAGCCAAAGGGTCTGCATCCCTTTTCTTGTCAGAGGCTGTTTCTGGTATGGGCACTGTGGAATAAGTGCTCGCCTTTTTATCCCTTGAAAGGCCCTGAAGGCACCAAACCATTAAGTAGCTCCTCCCACATTTTTCCCGCTCTTTTCTGAGCTTGCCTGGTGAAGATTTTGAAAGTATAGAGAGATGGTTTTCTGTAGTGGGGATATTGCAACAATTGCTCACCTAACATGGAAGCACTTACTAACTAAAGAAAAATAGAAAGAACTCCTGTTAGGTGAACACCTGATGCTCAAATTCAATCCATCCCTAAATATTATACCATGTACTTCCAGAGTTGTTGTTTATTTCACAGAACTTCAAACTCAAAAGGTAAGCACTTACAAGCTTGAAGCTGTATTTCTATGAGGTTTCAAGACATCTGAAATTCAAAACTGCAATGTTCAGCCAAAGGGTCTGCATCCCTGTTCTTGTCTGAGGCTGTTCCTGGTATGGGCACTGTGGAAGAAGTTCTAGCCTTTTTATCCCTTGAAAGTCCCTGAAGGCACCAAACCATTAAGTAGCTCCTCCCACATTTTTCCCGCTCTTTTCTGAGCTTGCTTGGTGAAGATTTTGAAAGTATAGAGAGATGGTTTTCTGTAGTGGGGATATTGCAACAATTGCTCACCTAACATGGAAGCACTTACTAACTAAAGAAA
Organism: Ambystoma mexicanum; assembly: GCF_040938575.1. Classification (NCBI taxonomy): domain Eukaryota; kingdom Metazoa; phylum Chordata; class Amphibia; order Caudata; family Ambystomatidae; genus Ambystoma; species Ambystoma mexicanum. Next base: position 1,146,777,519 of record NC_090941.1, on the reverse strand, counting down.
AATAGAAAGAACTCCTGTTAGGTGAACACCTGATGCTCAAATGCAATCCATCCCTAAATATTATACCATGTACTTCCAGAGTTGTTGTTTATTTCACAGAACTTCAAACTCAAAAGGTAAGCACTTACAAGCTTGAAGCTGTATTTCTATGAGGTTTCAAGGAATCTGAAATTCAAAACTGCAATGTTCAGCCAAAGGGTCTGCATCCCTGTTCTTGTCAGAGGCTGTTTCTGGTATGGGCACTGTGGAATAAGTGCTCGCCTTTTTATCCCTTGAAAGGCCCTGAAGGCACCAAACCATTAAGTAGCTCCTCCCACATTTTTCCCGCTCTTTTCTGAGCTTGCCTGGTGAAGATTTTGAAAGTATAGAGAGATGGTTTTCTGTAGTGGGGATATTGCAACAATTGCTCACCTAACATGGAAGCACTTACTAACTAAAGAAAAATAGAAAGAACTCCTGTTAGGTGAACACCTGATGCTCAAATGCAATATATCCCTAAATATTATACCATGTACTTCCAGAGTTGTTGTTTATTTCACAGAACTTCAAACTCAAAAGGTAAGCACTTACAAGCTTGAAGCTGTATTTCTATGAGGTTTCAAGACATCTGAAATTCAAAACTGCAATGTTCAGCCTAAGGGTCTGCATCCCTGTTCTTGTCTGAGGCTGTTCCTGGTATGGGCACTGTGGAAGAAGTTCTAGCCTTTTTATCCCTTGAAAGTCCCTGAAGGCACCAAACCATTAAGAAGCTCCTCCCACATTTTTCCCGCTCTTTTCTGAGCTTGCTTGGTGAAGATTTTGAAAGTATAGAGAGATGGTTTTCTGTAGTGGAGATATTGCAACAATTGCTCACCTAACATGGAAGCACTTACTAACTAAAGAAAAATAGAAAGAACTCCTGTTAGGTGAGCACCTGATGTTCAAATGCAATCCATCCTAAATATTATAACATACACTTCCAAAATTGCTGTTTAGTTCACAGAACTTCAACCTCAAAAGGGAAGCACTTACACATATATAAAACGCAGGTGCCAACCTTGAAGCTGTATTTCTGTGAGGTTCCAAGACATCTGAAATTCAAAACTGCAATGTTCAGCCAGTGGGTCTGCATCCCTGTTCTTGTCTGAGGCTGGTATGGGCACTGTGGAATAAGTGCTCGCCTTTTTATCCCTTGAAAGGCCCTGAAGGCACCAAACCATTAAGTAGCTCCTCCCACATTTTTCCCGCTCTTTTCTGAGCTTGCTTGGTGAAGATTTTGAAAGTATAGAGGGATGGTTTTCTGCAGTGGAGATATTGCAACAATTGCTCACCTAACATGGAAGCACTTACTAACTAAAGAAAAATAGAAAGAACTCCTGTTAGGTGAGCACCTGATGCTCAAATGCAATTATTCTCTAAATATTATAACATACACTTCCAGAGCTGTTGTTTAGTTAACAGAACTTCAACCTCAATAGGTAAGCACTTACAAGCTTGAAGCTGTATTTCTATGAGGTTTCAAGACATCTGAAATTCAAAACTGCAATGTTCAGCCAGTTGGCCTGCATCACTGTTCTCATCCGAGGCCGTTCCTGCTATGGGCACTGTGGAAGAAGTGCCCACCTTTTTATCCCTTGAAAGGCCCTCAAGGGACCAAACCATTAAGTAGCTCCTCCTACATTTTTCCCGCTCTTTTCTGAGCTTGCTTGGTGAAGATTTTGAAAGTATAGAGAGATGGTTTTCTGTAGTGGGGATATTGCAACAATTGCTCACCTAACATGGAAGCACTTACTAACTAAAGAAAAACAGAAAGAACTCCTGTTAGGTGAGCACCTGATGTTCAAATGCAATCCATCCTAAATATTATAACATACACTTCCAAAGTTGCTGTTTAGTTCACAGAACTTCAACCTCAAAAGGTAAGCACTTATAACCATGAAGCTGTATTTCTATGAGGTTTCAAGACATCTGAAATTCAAAACTGCAATGTTCAGCCAATGGGTCTGCATCCCTGTTCATGTCTGAGGCTGTTACTGTTATGGGCACTGTGGAAGAAGTGCTCGCCTTTTTATCCCTTGAAAGGCCCTGAAGGCACCAAACCATTAAGAAGCTCCTCCCACATTTTTCCCGCTCTTTTCTGAGCTTGCTTGGTGAAGATTTTGAAAGTAAAGAGATGGTTTTCTGTAGTGGAGATATTGCAACAATTGCTCACCTAACATGGAAGCACTTACTAACTAAAGAAAAATAGAAAGAACTCCTGTTAGGTGAGCACCTGATGTTCAAATGCAACCCATCCCTAAATATTATACCATGTACTTCCAGAGTTGTTGTTTATTTCACAGAACTTCAAACTCAAAAGGTAAGCACTTACAACCATGAAGCTGTATTTCTATGAGGTTTCAAGATATCTGAAATTCAAAACTGCAATGTTCAGCCAGTTGGCCTGCATCACTGTTCTCATCCGAGGCCGTTCCTGCTATGGGCACTGTGGAAGAAGTGCCCACCTTTTTATCCCTTGAAAGGCCCTCAAGGCACCAAACCATTAAGTAGCTCCTCCCACATTTTCCCCGCTCTTTTCCGAGCTTGCTTGGTGAAGATTTTGAAAGTATAGAGAGATGGTTTTCTGTAGTGGGGATATTGCAACAATTGCTCACCTAACATAGAAGCACTTACTAACTAAAGAAAAATAGAAAGAACTCCTGTTAGGTGAGCACCTGATGTTCAAATGCAATCCATCCTAAATATTATAACATACACTTCCAAAGTTGCTGTTTAATTCACAGAACTTCAACCTCAAAAGGTAAGCACTTATAACCATGAAGCTGTATTTCTATGAGGTTTCAAGACATCTGAAATTCAAAACTGCAATGTTCAGCAGATTGGTCTGCATCCCTGTTCATGTCTGAGGCTGTTACTGTTATGGGCACTGTGGAAGAAGTGCTCGCCTTTTTATCCCTTGAAAGGCCCTGAAGGCACCAAACCATTAAGTAGCTCCTCCCACATTTTTCCCGCTCTTTTCTGAGCTTGCTTGGTGAAGATTTTGAAAGTATAGAGAGATGGTTTTCTGTAGTGGGGATATTGCAACAATTGCTCACCTAACATAGAAGCACTTACTAACTAAAGAAAAATAGAAAGAACTCCTGTTAGGTGAACACCTGATGCTCAAATGCAATCCATCCCTAAATATTATACCATGTACTTCCAGAGTTGTTGTTTATTTCACAGAACTTCAAACTCAAAAGGTAAGCACTTACAAGCTTGAAGCTGTATTTCTATGAGGTTTCAAGACATCTGAAATTCAAAACTACAATGTTCAGCCAAAGGGTCTGCATCCCTGTTCTTGTCTGAGGCTGTTCCTGGTATGGGCACTGTGGAAGAAGTTCTAGCCTTTTTATCCCTTGAAAGTCCCTGAAGGCACCAAACCATTAAGAAGCTCCTCCCACATTTTTCCCGCTCTTTTCTGAGCTTGCTTGGTGAAGATTTTGAAAGTATAGAGAGATGGTTTTCTGTAGTGGAGATATTGCAACAATTGCTCACCTAACATGGAAGCACTTACTAACTAAAGAAAAATAGAAAGAACCCCTGTTAGGTGAGCACCTGATGTTCAAATGCAACCCATCCCTAAATATTATACCATGTACTTCCAGAGTTGTTGTTTATTTCACAGAACTTCAAACTCAAAAGGTAAGCACTTACAACCATGAAGCTGTATTTCTATGAGGTTTCAAGATATCTGAAATTCAAAACTGCAATGTTCAGCCAGTTGGCCTGCATCACTGTTCTCATCCGAGGCCGTTCCTGCTATGGGCACTGTGGAAGAAGTGCCCACCTTTTTATCCCTTGAAAGGCCCTCAAGGCACCAAACCATTAAGTAGCTCCTCCCACATTTTTCCCGCTCTTTTCCGAGCTTGCTTGGTGAAGATTTTGAAAGTATAGAGAGATGGTTTTCTGTAGTGGGGATAGTGCAACAATTGCTCACCTAACATAGAAGCACTTACTAACTAAAGAAAAATAGAAAGAACTCCTGTTAGGTGAACACCTGATGCTCAAATGCAATCCATCCCTAAATAGTATACCATGTACTTCCAGAGTTGTTGTTTATTTCACAGAACTTCAAACTCAAAAGGTAAGCACTTATAACCATGAAGCTGTATTTCTATGAGGTTTCAAGACATCTGAAATTCAAAACTGCAATGTTCATCCAGTTGGCCTGCATCACTGTTGTCATCTGAGGCCGTTCCTGCTATGGGCACTGTGGAGAAGTGCCCACCTTTTTATCCCTTGAAAGGCCCTCAAGGCACCAGACCATTAAGTAGCTCCTCCCACATTTTTCCCGCTCTTTTCTGAGCTTGCTTGGTGAAGATTTTGAAAGTATAGAGAGATGGTTTTCTGTAGTGGGGATATTGCAACAATTGCTCACCTAACATGGAAGCACTTACTAACTAAAGAAAAATAGAAAGAACTCCTGTTAGGTGAACACCTGATGCTCAAATGCAATCCATCCCTAAATATTATTCCATGTACTTCCAGAGTTGTTGTTTATTTCACAGAACTTCAAACTCAAAAGGTAAGCACTTACAAGCTTGAAGCTGTATTTCTATGAGGTTTCAAGGCATCTGAAATTCAAAACTGCAATGTTCAGCCAAAGGGTCTGCATCCCTGTTCTTGTCAGAGGCTGTTTCTGGTATGGGCACTGTGGAATAAGTTCTCGCCTTTTTATCCCTTGAAAGGCCCTGAAGGCACCAAACCATTAAGTAGCTCCTCCCACATTTTTCCCGCTCTTTTCTGAGCTTGCCTGGTGAAGATTTTGAAAGTATAGAGAGATGGTTTTCTGTAGTGGGGATATTGCAACAATTGCTCACCTAACATGGAAGCACTTACTAACTAAAGAAAAATAGAAAGAACTCCTGTTAGGTGAACACCTGATGCTCAAATGCAATCCATCCCTAAATATTATACCATGTACTTCCAGAGTTGTTGTTTATTTCACAGAACTTCAAACTCAAAAGGTAAGCACTTACAAGCTTGAAGCTGTATTTCTATGAGGTTTCAAGACATCTGAAATTCAAAACTGCAATGTTCGGCCAAAGGGTCTGCATCCCTGTTCTTGTCTGAGGCTGTTCCTGGTATGGGCACTGTGGAAGAAGTTCTAGCCTTTTTATCCCTTGAAAGTCCCTGAAGGCACCAAACCATTAAGAAGCTCCTCCCATATTTTTCCCGCTCTTTTCTGAGCTTGCTTGGTGAAGATTTTGAAAGTATAGAGAGATGGTTTTCTGTAGTGGAGATATTGCAACAATTGCTCACCTAACATGGAAGCACTTACTAACTAAAGAAAAATAGAAAGAACTCCTGTTAGGTGAGCACCTGATGTTCAAATGCAATCCATCCTAAATATTATAACATACACTTCCAAAATTGCTGTTTAGTTCACAGAACTTCAACCTCAAAAGGGAAGCACTTACACATATATAAAACGCAGGTGCCAACCTTGAAGCTGTATTTCTGTGAGGTTCCAAGATATCTGAAATTCAAAACTGCAATGTTCAGCCAGTGGGTCTGCATCCCTGTTCTTGTCTGAGGCTGGTATGGGCACTGTGGAATAAGTGCTTGCCTTTTTATCCCTTGAAAGGCCCTGAAGGCACCAAACCATTAAGTAGCTCGTCCCACATTTTTCCCGCTCTTTTCTGAGCTTGCTTGGTGAAGATTTTGAAAGTATAGAGGGATGGTTTTCTGCAGTGGAGATATTGCAACAATTGCTCACCTAACATGGAAGCACTTACTAACTAAAGAAAAATAGAAAGAACTCCTGTTAGGTGAACACCTGATGCTCAAATGCAATCCATCCCTAAATAGTATACCATGTACTTCCAGAGTTGTTGTTTATTTCACAGAACTTCAAACTCAAAAGGTAAGCACTTATAACCATGAAGCTGTATTTCTATGAGGTTTCAAGACATCTGAAATTCAAAACTGCAATGTTCATCCAGTTGGCCTGCATCACTGTTGTCATCTGAGGCCGTTCCTGCTATGGGCACTGTGGAGAAGTGCCCACCTTTTTATCCCTTGAAAGGCCCTCAAGGCACCAGACCATTAAGTAGCTCCTCCCACATTTTTCCCGCTCTTTTCTGAGCTTGCTTGGTGAAGATTTTGAAAGTATAGAGAGATGGTTTTCTGTAGTGGGGATATTGCAACAATTGCTCACCTAACATGGAAGCACTTACTAACTAAAGAAAAATAGAAAGAACTCCTGTTAGGTGAACACCTGATGCTCAAATGCAATCCATCCCTAAATATTATTCCATGTACTTCCAGAGTTGTTGTTTATTTCACAGAACTTCAAACTCAAAAGGTAAGCACTTACAAGCTTGAAGCTGTATTTCTATGAGGTTTCAAGGCATCTGAAATTCAAAACTGCAATGTTCAGCCAAAGGGTCTGCATCCCTGTTCTTGTCAGAGGCTGTTTCTGGTATGGGCACTGTGGAATAAGTTCTCGCCTTTTTATCCCTTGAAAGGCCCTGAAGGCACCAAACCATTAAGTAGCTCCTCCCACATTTTTCCCGCTCTTTTCTGAGCTTGCCTGGTGAAGATTTTGAAAGTATAGAGAGATGGTTTTCTGTAGTGGGGATATTGCAACAATTGCTCACCTAACATGGAAGCACTTACTAACTAAAGAAAAATAGAAAGAACTCCTGTTAGGTGAACACCTGATGCTCAAATGCAATCCATCCCTAAATATTATACCATGTACTTCCAGAGTTGTTGTTTATTTCACAGAACTTCAAACTCAAAAGGTAAGCACTTACAAGCTTGAAGCTGTATTTCTATGAGGTTTCAAGACATCTGAAATTCAAAACTGCAATGTTCAGCCAAAGGGTCTGCATCCCTGTTCTTGTCTGAGGCTGTTCCTGGTATGGGCACTGTGGAAGAAGTTCTAGCCTTTTTATCCCTTGAAAGTCCCTGAAGGCACCAAACCATTAAGAAGCTCCTCCCATATTTTTCCCGCTCTTTTCTGAGCTTGCTTGGTGAAGATTTTGAAAGTATAGAGAGATGGTTTTCTGTAGTGGAGATATTGCAACAATTGCTCACCTAACATGGAAGCACTTACTAACTAAAGAAAAATAGAAAGAACTCCTGTTAGGTGAGCACCTGATGTTCAAATGCAATCCATCCTAAATATTATAACATACACTTCCAAAATTGCTGTTTAGTTCACAGAACTTCAACCTCAAAAGGGAAGCACTTACACATATATAAAACGCAGGTGCCAACCTTGAAGCTGTATTTCTGTGAGGTTCCAAGATATCTGAAATTCAAAACTGCAATGTTCAGCCAGTGGGTCTGCATCCCTGTTCTTGTCTGAGGCTGGTATGGGCACTGTGGAATAAGTGCTTGCCTTTTTATCCCTTGAAAGGCCCTGAAGGCACCAAACCATTAAGTAGCTCGTCCCACATTTTTCCCGCTCTTTTCTGAGCTTGCTTGGTGAAGATTTTGAAAGTATAGAGGGATGGTTTTCTGCAGTGGAGATATTGCAACAATTGCTCACCTAACATGGAAGCACTTACTAACTAAAGAAAAATAGAAAGAACTCCTGTTAGGTGAGCACCTGATGCTCAAATGCAATTATTCTCTAAATATTATAACATACACTTCCAGAGCTGTTGTTTAGTTAACAGAACTTCAACCTCAATAGGTAAGCACTTACAAGCTTGAAGCTGTATTTCTATGAGGTTTCAAGACATCTGAAATTCAAAACTGCAATGTTCAGCCAAAGGGTCTGCATCCCTGTTCTTGTCAGAGGCTGTTTCTGGTATGGGCACTGTGGAATAAGTGCTCGCCTTTTTATCCCTTGAAAGGCCCTGAAGGCACCAAACCATTAAGTAGCTCCTCCCACATTTTTCCCGCTCTTTTCTGAGCTTGCTTGGTGAAGATTTTGAAAGTATAGAGAGATGGTTTTCTGTAGTGGGGATATTGCAACAATTGCTCACCTAACATAGAAGCACTTACTAACTAAAGAAAAATAGAAAGAACTCCTGTTAGGTGAACACCTGATGCTCAAATGCAATCCATCCCTAAATATTATAACATACACTTCCAAAGTTGCTGTTTATTTCACAGAACTTCAAACTCAAAAGGTAAGCACTTACAAGCTTGAAGCTGTATTTCTATGAGGTTTCAAGACATCTGAAATTCAAAACTACAATGTTCAGCCAAAGGGTCTGCATCCCTGTTCTTGTCTGAGGCTGTTCCTGGTATGGGCACTGTGGAAGAAGTTCTAGCCTTTTTATCCCTTGAAAGTCCCTGAAGGCACCAAACCATTAAGAAGCTCCTCCCACATTTTTCCCGCTCTTTTCTGAGCTTGCTTGGTGAAGATTTTGAAAGTATAGAGAGATGGTTTTCTGTAGTGGAGATATTGCAACAATTGCTCACCTAACATGGAAGCACTTACTAACTAAAGAAAAATAGAAAGAACTCATGTTAGGTGAGCACCTGATGTTCAAATGCAATCCATCCTAAATATTATAACATACACTTCCAAAATTGCTGTTTAGTTCACAGAACTTCAACCTCAAAAGGGAAGCACTTACACATATATAAAACGCAGGTGCCAACCTTGAAGCTGTATTTCTGTGAGGTTCCAAGACATCTGAAATTCAAAACTGCAATGTTCAGCCAGTGGGTCTGCATCCCTGTTCTTGTCTGAGGCTGGTATGGGCACTGTGGAATAAGTGCTCGCCTTTTTATCCCTTGAAAGGCCCTGAAGGCACCAAACCATTAAGTAGCTCCTCCCACATTTTTCCCGCTCTTTTCTGAGCTTGCTTGGTGAAGATTTTGAAAGTATAGAGGGATGGTTTTCTGCAGTGGAGATATTGCAACAATTGCTCACCTAACATGGAAGCACTTACTAACTAAAGAAAAATAGAAAGAACTCCTGTTAGGTGAGCACCTGATGCTCAAATGCAATTATTCTCTAAATATTATAACATACACTTCCAGAGCTGTTGTTTAGTTAACAGAACTTCAACCTCAATAGGTAAGCACTTACAAGCTTGAAGCTGTATTTCTATGAGGTTTCAAGACATCTGAAATTCAAAACTGCAATGTTCAGCCAGTTGGCCTGCATCACTGTTCTCATCCGAGGCCGTTCCTGCTATGGGCACTGTGGAAGAAGTGCCCACCTTTTTATCCCTTGAAAGGCTCTCAAGGGACCAAACCATTAAGTAGCTCCTCCTACATTTTTCCTGCTCTTTTCTGAGCTTGCTTGGTGAAGATTTTGAAAGTATAGAGAGATGGTTTTCTGTAGTGGGGATATTGCAACAATTGCTCACCTAACATGGAAGCACTTACTAACTAAAGAAAAACAGAAAGAACTCCTGTTAGGTGAGCACCTGATGTTCAAATGCAATCCATCCTAAATATTATAACATACACTTCCAAAGTTGCTGTTTAGTTCACAGAACTTCAACCTCAAAAGGTAAGCACTTATAACCATGAAGCTGTATTTCTATGAGGTTTCAAGACATCTGAAATTCAAAACTGCAATGTTCAGCCAATGGGTCTGCATCCCTGTTCATGTCTGAGGCTGTTACTGTTATGGGCACTGTGGAAGAAGTGCTCGCCTTTTTATCCCTTGAAAGGCCCTGAAGGCACCAAACCATTAAGAAGCTCCTCCCACATTTTTCCCGCTCTTTTCTGAGCTTGCTTGGTGAAGATTTTGAAAGTAAAGAGATGGTTTTCTGTAGTGGAGATATTGCAACAATTGCTCACCTAACATGGAAGCACTTACTAACTAAAGAAAAATAGAAAGAACTCCTGTTAGGTGAGCACCTGATGTTCAAATGCAACCCATCCCTAAATATTATACCATGTACTTCCAGAGTTGTTGTTTATTTCACAGAACTTCAAACTCAAAAGGTAAGCACTTACAACCATGAAGCTGTATTTCTATGAGGTTTCAAGATATCTGAAATTCAAAACTGCAATGTTCAGCCAGTTGGCCTGCATCACTGTTCTCATCCGAGGCCGTTCCTGCTATGGGCACTGTGGAAGAAGTGCCCACCTTTTTATCCCTTGAAAGGCCCTCAAGGCACCAAACCATTAAGTAGCTCCTCCCACATTTTCCCCGCTCTTTTCCGAGCTTGCTTGGTGAAGATTTTGAAAGTATAGAGAGATGGTTTTCTGTAGTGGGGATATTGCAACAATTGCTCACCTAACATAGAAGCACTTACTAACTAAAGAAAAATAGAAAGAACTCCTGTTAGGTGAGCACCTGATGTTCAAATGCAATCCATCCTAAATATTATAACATACACTTCCAAAGTTGCTGTTTAATTCACAGAACTTCAACCTCAAAAGGTAAGCACTTATAACCATGAAGCTGTATTTCTATGAGGTTTCAAGACATCTGAAATTCAAAACTGCAATGTTCAGCCGATTGGTCTGCATCCCTGTTCATGTCTGAGGCTGTTACTGTTATGGGCACTGTGGAAGAAGTGCTCGCCTTTTTATCCCTTGAAAGGCCCTGAAGGCACCAAACCATTAAGTAGCTCCTCCCACATTTTTCCCGCTCTTTTCTGAGCTTGCTTGGTGAAGATTTTGAAAGTATAGAGAGATGGTTTTCTGTAGTGGGGATATTGCAACAATTGCTCACCTAACATAGAAGCACTTACTAACTAAAGAAAAATAGAAAGAACTCCTGTTAGGTGAACACCTGATGCTCAAATGCAATCCATCCCTAAATATTATACCATGTACTTCCAGAGTTGTTGTTTATTTCACAGAACTTCAAACTCAAAAGGTAAGCACTTACAAGCTTGAAGCTGTATTTCTATGAGGTTTCAAGACATCTGAAATTCAAAACTACAATGTTCAGCCAAAGGGTCTGCATCCCTGTTCTTGTCTGAGGCTGTTCCTGGTATGGGCACTGTGGAAGAAGTTCTAGCCTTTTTATCCCTTGAAAGTCCCTGAAGGCACCAAACCATTAAGAAGCTCCTCCCACATTTTTCCCCGCTCTTTTCTGAGCTTGCTTGGTGAAGATTTTGAAAGTATAGAGAGATGGTTTTCTGTAGTGGAGATATTGCAACAATTGCTCACCTAACATGGAAGCACTTACTAACTAAAGAAAAATAGAAAGAACCCCTGTTAGGTGAGCACCTGATGTTCAAATGCAACCCATCCCTAAATATTATACCATGTACTTCCAGAGTTGTTGTTTATTTCACAGAACTTCAAACTCAAAAGGTAAGCACTTACAACCATGAAGCTGTATTTCTATGAGGTTTCAAGATATCTGAAATTCAAAACTGCAATGTTCATCCAGTTGGCCTGCATCACTGTTCTCATCCGAGGCCGTTCCTGCTATGGGCACTGTGGAAGAAGTGCCCACCTTTTTATCCCTTGAAAGGCCCTCAAGGCACCAAACCATTAAGTAGCTCCTCCCACATTTTTCCCGCTCTTTTCCGAGCTTGCTTGGTGAAGATTTTGAAAGTATAGAGAGATGGTTTTCTGTAGTGGGGATAGTGCAACAATTGCTCACCTAACATAGAAGCACTTACTAACTAAAGAAAAATAGAAAGAACTCCTGTTAGGTGAACACCTGATGCTCAAATGCAATCCATCCCTAAATAGTATACCATGTACTTCCAGAGTTGTTGTTTATTTCACAGAACTTCAAACTCAAAAGGTAAGCACTTATAACCATGAAGCTGTATTTCTATGAGGTTTCAAGACATCTGAAATTCAAAACTGCAATGTTCATCCAGTTGGCCTGCATCACTGTTGTCATCTGAGGCCGTTCCTGCTATGGGCACTGTGGAGAAGTGCCCACCTTTTTATCCCTTGAAAGGCCCTCAAGGCACCAGACCATTAAGTAGCTCCTCCCACATTTTTCCCGCTCTTTTCTGAGCTTGCTTGGTGAAGATTTTGAAAGTATAGAGAGATGGTTTTCTGTAGTGGGGATATTGCAACAATTGCTCACCTAACATGGAAGCACTTACTAACTAAAGAAAAATAGAAAGAACTCCTGTTAGGTGAACACCTGATGCTCAAATGCAATCCATCCCTAAATATTATTCCATGTACTTCCAGAGTTGTTGTTTATTTCACAGAACTTCAAACTCAAAAGGTAAGCACTTACAAGCTTGAAGCTGTATTTCTATGAGGTTTCAAGGCATCTGAAATTCAAAACTGCAATGTTCAGCCAAAGGGTCTGCATCCCTGTTCTTGTCAGAGGCCGTTCCTGCTATGGGCACTGTGGAGAAGTGCCCACCTTTTTATCCCTTGAAAGGCCCTCAAGGCACCAGACCATTAAGTAGCTCCTCCCACATTTTTCCCGCTCTTTTCTGAGCTTGCTTGGTGAAGATTTTGAAAGTATAGAGAGATGGTTTTCTGTAGTGGGGATATTGCAACAATTGCTCACCTAACATGGAAGCACTTACTAACTAAAGAAAAATAGAAAGAACTCCTGTTAGGTGAACACCTGATGCTCAAATGCAATCCATCCCTAAATATTATACCATGTACTTCCAGAGTTGTTGTTTATTTCACAGAACTTCAAACTCAAAAGGTAAGCACTTACAAGCTTGAAGCTGTATTTCTATGAGGTTTCAAGGCATCTGAAATTCAAAACTGCAATGTTCAGCCAAAGGGTCTGCATCCCTGTTCTTGTCAGAGGCTGTTTCTGGTATGGGCACTGTGGAATAAGTGCTCGCCTTTTTATCCCTTGAAAGGCCCTGAAGGCACCAAACCATTAAGTAGCTCCTCCCACATTTTTCCTGCTCTTTTCTGAGCTTGCCTGGTGAAGATTTTGAAAGTATAGAGAGATGGTTTTCTGTAGTGGGGATATTGCAACAATTGCTCACCTAACATGGAAGCACTTACTAACTAAAGAAAAATAGAAAGAACTCCTGTTAGGTGAACACCTGATGCTCAAATGCAATCCATCCCTAAATATTATACCATGTACTTCCAGAGTTGTTGTTTATTTCACAGAACTTCAAACTCAAAAGGTAAGCACTTACAAGCTTGAAGCTGTATTTCTATGAGGTTTCAAGACATCTGAAATTCAAAACTGCAATGTTCAGCCAAAGGGTCTGCATCCCTGTTCTTGTCTGAGGCTGTTCCTGGTATGGGCACTGTGGAAGAAGTTCTAGCCTTTTTATCCCTTGAAAGTCCCTGAAGGCACCAAACCATTAAGTAGCTCCTCCCACATTTTTCCCGCTCTTTTCTGAGCTTGCTTGGTGAAGATTTTGAAAGTATAGAGAGATGGTTTTCTGTAGTGGGGATATTGCAACAATTGCTCACCTAACATGGAAGCACTTACTAACTAAAGAAAAATAGAAAGAACTCCTGTTAGGTGAACACCTGATGCTCAAATGCAATCCATCCCTAAATATTATACCATGTACTTCCAGAGTTGTTGTTTATTTCACAGAACTTCAAACTCAAAAGGTAAGCACTTACAAGCTTGAAGCTGTATTTCTATGAGGTTTCAAGACATCTGAAATTCAAAACTGCAATGTTCAGCCAAAGGGTCTGCATCCCTTTTCTTGTCAGAGGCTGTTTCTGGTATGGGCACTGTGGAATAAGTGCTCGCCTTTTTATCCCTTGAAAGGCCCTGAAGGCACCAAACCATTAAGTAGCTCCTCCCACATTTTTCCCGCTCTTTTCTGAGCTTGCCTGGTGAAGATTTTGAAAGTATAGAGAGATGGTTTTCTGTAGTGGGGATATTGCAACAATTGCTCACCTAACATGGAAGCACTTACTAACTAAAGAAAAATAGAAAGAACTCCTGTTAGGTGAACACCTGATGCTCAAATTCAATCCATCCCTAAATATTATACCATGTACTTCCAGAGTTGTTGTTTATTTCACAGAACTTCAAACTCAAAAGGTAAGCACTTACAAGCTTGAAGCTGTATTTCTATGAGGTTTCAAGACATCTGAAATTCAAAACTGCAATGTTCAGCCAAAGGGTCTGCATCCCTGTTCTTGTCTGAGGCTGTTCCTGGTATGGGCACTGTGGAAGAAGTTCTAGCCTTTTTATCCCTTGAAAGTCCCTGAAGGCACCAAACCATTAAGTAGCTCCTCCCACATTTTTCCCGCTCTTTTCTGAGCTTGCTTGGTGAAGATTTTGAAAGTATAGAGAGATGGTTTTCTGTAGTGGGGATATTGCAACAATTGCTCACCTAACATGGAAGCACTTACTAACTAAAGAAAAATAGAAAGAACTCCTGTTAGGTGAACACCTGATGCTCAAATGCAATCCATCCCTAAATATTATACCATGTACTTCCAGAGTTGTTGTTTATTTCACAGAACTTCAAACTCAAAAGGTAAGCACTTACAAGCTTGAAGCTGTATTTCTATGAGGTTTCAAGGAATCTGAAATTCAAAACTGCAATGTTCAGCCAAAGGGTCTGCATCCCTGTTCTTGTCAGAGGCTGTTTCTGGTATGGGCACTGTGGAATAAGTGCTCGCCTTTTTATCCCTTGAAAGGCCCTGAAGGCACCAAACCATTAAGTAGCTCCTCCCACATTTTTCCCGCTCTTTTCTGAGCTTGCCTGGTGAAGATTTTGAAAGTATAGAGAGATGGTTTTCTGTAGTGGGGATATTGCAACAATTGCTCACCTAACATGGAAGCACTTACTAACTAAAGAAAAATAGAAAGAACTCCTGTTAGGTGAACACCTGATGCTCAAATGCAATATATCCCTAAATATTATACCATGTACTTCCAGAGTTGTTGTTTATTTCACAGAACTTCAAACTCAAAAGGTAAGCACTTACAAGCTTGAAGCTGTATTTCTATGAGGTTTCAAGACATCTGAAATTCAAAACTGCAATGTTCAGCCTAAGGGTCTGCATCCCTGTTCTTGTCTGAGGCTGTTCCTGGTATGGGCACTGTGGAAGAAGTTCTAGCCTTTTTATCCCTTGAAAGTCCCTGAAGGCACCAAACCATTAAGAAGCTCCTCCCACATTTTTCCCGCTCTTTTCTGAGCTTGCTTGGTGAAGATTTTGAAAGTATAGAGAGATGGTTTTCTGTAGTGGAGATATTGCAACAATTGCTCACCTAACATGGAAGCACTTACTAACTAAAGAAAAATAGAAAGAACTCCTGTTAGGTGAGCACCTGATGTTCAAATGCAATCCATCCTAAATATTATAACATACACTTCCAAAATTGCTGTTTAGTTCACAGAACTTCAACCTCAAAAGGGAAGCACTTACACATATATAAAACGCAGGTGCCAACCTTGAAGCTGTATTTCTGTGAGGTTCCAAGACATCTGAAATTCAAAACTGCAATGTTCAGCCAGTGGGTCTGCATCCCTGTTCTTGTCTGAGGCTGGTATGGGCACTGTGGAATAAGTGCTCGCCTTTTTATCCCTTGAAAGGCCCTGAAGGCACCAAACCATTAAGTAGCTCCTCCCACATTTTTCCCGCTCTTTTCTGAGCTTGCTTGGTGAAGATTTTGAAAGTATAGAGGGATGGTTTTCTGCAGTGGAGATATTGCAACAATTGCTCACCTAACATGGAAGCACTTACTAACTAAAGAAAAATAGAAAGAACTCCTGTTAGGTGAGCACCTGATGCTCAAATGCAATTATTCTCTAAATATTATAACATACACTTCCAGAGCTGTTGTTTAGTTAACAGAACTTCAACCTCAATAGGTAAGCACTTACAAGCTTGAAGCTGTATTTCTATGAGGTTTCAAGACATCTGAAATTCAAAACTGCAATGTTCAGCCAGTTGGCCTGCATCACTGTTCTCATCCGAGGCCGTTCCTGCTATGGGCACTGTGGAAGAAGTGCCCACCTTTTTATCCCTTGAAAGGCCCTCAAGGGACCAAACCATTAAGTAGCTCCTCCTACATTTTTCCCGCTCTTTTCTGAGCTTGCTTGGTGAAGATTTTGAAAGTATAGAGAGATGGTTTTCTGTAGTGGGGATATTGCAACAATTGCTCACCTAACATGGAAGCACTTACTAACTAAAGAAAAACAGAAAGAACTCCTGTTAGGTGAGCACCTGATGTTCAAATGCAATCCATCCTAAATATTATAACATACACTTCCAAAGTTGCTGTTTAGTTCACAGAACTTCAACCTCAAAAGGTAAGCACTTATAACCATGAAGCTGTATTTCTATGAGGTTTCAAGACATCTGAAATTCAAAACTGCAATGTTCAGCCAATGGGTCTGCATCCCTGTTCATGTCTGAGGCTGTTACTGTTATGGGCACTGTGGAAGAAGTGCTCGCCTTTTTATCCCTTGAAAGGCCCTGAAGGCACCAAACCATTAAGAAGCTCCTCCCACATTTTTCCCGCTCTTTTCTGAGCTTGCTTGGTGAAGATTTTGAAAGTAAAGAGATGGTTTTCTGTAGTGGAGATATTGCAACAATTGCTCACCTAACATGGAAGCACTTACTAACTAAAGAAAAATAGAAAGAACTCCTGTTAGGTGAGCACCTGATGTTCAAATGCAACCCATCCCTAAATATTATACCATGTACTTCCAGAGTTGTTGTTTATTTCACAGAACTTCAAACTCAAAAGGTAAGCACTTACAACCATGAAGCTGTATTTCTATGAGGTTTCAAGATATCTGAAATTCAAAACTGCAATGTTCAGCCAGTTGGCCTGCATCACTGTTCTCATCCGAGGCTGTTCCTGCTATGGGCACTGTGGAAGAAGTGCCCACCTTTTTATCCCTTGAAAGGCCCTCAAGGCACCAAACCATTAAGTAGCTCCTCCCACATTTTCCCCGCTCTTTTCCGAGCTTGCTTGGTGAAGATTTTGAAAGTATAGAGAGATGGTTTTCTGTAGTGGGGATATTGCAACAATTGCTCACCTAACATAGAAGCACTTACTAACTAAAGAAAAATAGAAAGAACTCCTGTTAGGTGAGCACCTGATGTTCAAATGCAATCCATCCTAAATATTATAACATACACTTCCAAAGTTGCTGTTTAATTCACAGAACTTCAACCTCAAAAGGTAAGCACTTATAACCATGAAGCTGTATTTCTATGAGGTTTCAAGACATCTGAAATTCAAAACTGCAATGTTCAGCCGATTGGTCTGCATCCCTGTTCATGTCTGAGGCTGTTACTGTTATGGGCACTGTGGAAGAAGTGCTCGCCTTTTTATCCCTTGAAAGGCCCTGAAGGCACCAAACCATTAAGTAGCTCCTCCCACATTTTTCCCGCTCTTTTCTGAGCTTGCTTGGTGAAGATTTTGAAAGTATAGAGAGATGGTTTTCTGTAGTGGGGATATTGCAACAATTGCTCACCTAACATAGAAGCACTTACTAACTAAAGAAAAATAGAAAGAACTCCTGTTAGGTGAACACCTGATGCTCAAATGCAATCCATCCCTAAATATTATACCATGTACTTCCAGAGTTGTTGTTTATTTCACAGAACTTCAAACTCAAAAGGTAAGCACTTACAAGCTTGAAGCTGTATTTCTATGAGGTTTCAAGACATCTGAAATTCAAAACTACAATGTTCAGCCAAAGGGTCTGCATCCCTGTTCTTGTCTGAGGCTGTTCCTGGTATGGGCACTGTGGAAGAAGTTCTAGCCTTTTTATCCCTTGAAAGTCCCTGAAGGCACCAAACCATTAAGAAGCTCCTCCCACATTTTTCCCGCTCTTTTCTGAGCTTGCTTGGTGAAGATTTTGAAAGTATAGAGAGATGGTTTTCTGTAGTGGGGATAGTGCAACAATTGCTCACCTAACATAGAAGCACTTACTAACTAAAGAAAAATAGAAAGAACTCCTGTTAGGTGAACACCTGATGCTCAAATGCAATCCATCCCTAAATAGTATACCATGTACTTCCAGAGTTGTTGTTTATTTCACAGAACTTCAAACTCAAAAGGTAAGCACTTATAACCATGAAGCTGTATTTCTATGAGGTTTCAAGATATCTGAAATTCAAAACTGCAATGTTCAGCCAGTTGGCCTGCATCACTGTTCTCATCCGAGGCCGTTCCTGCTATGGGCACTGTGGAAGAAGTGCCCACCTTTTTATCCCTTGAAAGGCCCTCAAGGCACCAAACCATTAAGTAGCTCCTCCCACATTTTTCCCGCTCTTTTCCGAGCTTGCTTGGTGAAGATTTTGAAAGTATAGAGAGATGGTTTTCTGTAGTGGGGATAGTGCAACAATTGCTCACCTAACATAGAAGCACTTACTAACTAAAGAAAAATAGAAAGAACTCCTGTTAGGTGAACACCTGATGCTCAAATGCAATCCATCCCTAAATAGTATACCATGTACTTCCAGAGTTGTTGTTTATTTCACAGAACTTCAAACTCAAAAGGTAAGCACTTATAACCATGAAGCTGTATTTCTATGAGGTTTCAAGACATCTGAAATTCAAAACTGCAATGTTCATCCAGTTGGCCTGCATCACTGTTGTCATCTGAGGCCGTTCCTGCTATGGGCACTGTGGAGAAGTGCCCACCTTTTTATCCCTTGAAAGGCCCTCAAGGCACCAGACCATTAAGTAGCTCCTCCCACATTTTTCCCGCTCTTTTCTGAGCTTGCTTGGTGAAGATTTTGAAAGTATAGAGAGATGGTTTTCTGTAGTGGGGATATTGCAACAATTGCTCACCTAACATGGAAGCACTTACTAACTAAAGAAAAATAGAAAGAACTCCTGTTAGGTGAACACCTGATGCTCAAATGCAATCCATCCCTAAATATTATTCCATGTACTTCCAGAGTTGTTGTTTATTTCACAGAACTTCAAACTCAAAAGGTAAGCACTTACAAGCTTGAAGTTGTATTTCTATGAGGTTTCAAGGCATCTGAAATTCAAAACTGCAATGTTCAGCCAAAGGGTCTGCATCCCTGTTCTTGTCAGAGGCTGTTTCTGGTATGGGCACTGTGGAATAAGTTCTCGCCTTTTTATCCCTTGAAAGGCCCTGAAGGCACCAAACCATTAAGTAGCTCCTCCCACATTTTTCCCGCTCTTTTCTGAGCTTGCCTGGTGAAGATTTTGAAAGTATAGAGAGATGGTTTTCTGTAGTGGGGATATTGCAACAATTGCTCACCTAACATGGAAGCACTTACTAACTAAAGAAAAATAGAAAGAACTCCTGTTAGGTGAACACCTGATGCTCAAATTCAATCCATCCCTAAATATTATACCATGTACTTCCAGAGTTGTTGTTTATTTCACAGAACTTCAAACTCAAAAGGTAAGCACTTACAAGCTTGAAGCTGTATTTCTATGAGGTTTCAAGACATCTGAAATTCAAAACTGCAATGTTCAGCCAAAGGGTCTGCATCCCTGTTCTTGTCTGAGGCTGTTCCTGGTATGGGCACTGTGGAAGAAGTTCTAGCCTTTTTATCCCTTGAAAGTCCCTGAAGGCACCAAACCATTAAGTAGCTCCTCCCACATTTTTCCCGCTCTTTTCTGAGCTTGCTTGGTGAAGATTTTGAAAGTATAGAGAGATGGTTTTCTGTAGTGGGGATATTGCAACAATTGCTCACCTAACATGGAAGCACTTACTAACTAAAGAAAAATAGAAAGAACTCCTGTTAGGTGAACACCTGATGCTCAAATGCAATCCATCCCTAAATATTATACCATGTACTTCCAGAGTTGTTGTTTATTTCACAGAACTTCAAACTCAAAAGGTAAGCACTTACAAGCTTGAAGCTGTATTTCTATGAGGTTTCAAGGAATCTGAAATTCAAAACTGCAATGTTCAGCCAAAGGGTCTGCATCCCTGTTCTTGTCAGAGGCTGTTTCTGGTATGGGCACTGTGGAATAAGTGCTCGCCTTTTTATCCCTTGAAAGGCCCTGAAGGCACCAAACCATTAAGTAGCTCCTCCCACATTTTTCCCGCTCTTTTCTGAGCTTGCCTGGTGAAGATTTTGAAAGTATAGAGAGATGGTTTTCTGTAGTGGGGATATTGCAACAATTGCTCACCTAACATGGAAGCACTTACTAACTAAAGAAAAATAGAAAGAACTCCTGTTAGGTGAACACCTGATGCTCAAATGCAATCCATCCCTAAATATTATACCATGTACTTCCAGAGTTGTTGTTTATTTCACAGAACTTCAAACTCAAAAGGTAAGCACTTACAAGCTTGAAGCTGTATTTCTATGAGGTTTCAAGACATCTGAAATTCAAAACTGCAATGTTCAGCCAAAGGGTCTGCATCCCTTTTCTTGTCAGAGGCTGTTTCTGGTATGGGCACTGTGGAATAAGTGCTCGCCTTTTTATCCCTTGAAAGGCCCTGAAGGCACCAAACCATTAAGTAGCTCCTCCCACATTTTTCCCGCTCTTTTCTGAGCTTGCCTGGTGAAGATTTTGAAAGTATAGAGAGATGGTTTTCTGTAGTGGGGATATTGCAACAATTGCTCACCTAACATGGAAGCACTTACTAACTAAAGAAAAATAGAAAGAACTCCTGTTAGGTGAACACCTGATGCTCAAATTCAATCCATCCCTAAATATTATACCATGTACTTCCAGAGTTGTTGTTTATTTCACAGAACTTCAAACTCAAAAGGTAAGCACTTACAAGCTTGAAGCTGTATTTCTATGAGGTTTCAAGACATCTGAAATTCAAAACTGCAATGTTCAGCCAAAGGGTCTGCATCCCTGTTCTTGTCTGAGGCTGTTCCTGGTATGGGCACTGTGGAAGAAGTTCTAGCCTTTTTATCCCTTGAAAGTCCCTGAAGGCACCAAACCATTAAGTAGCTCCTCCCACATTTTTCCCGCTCTTTTCTGAGCTTGCTTGGTGAAGATTTTGAAAGTATAGAGAGATGGTTTTCTGTAGTGGGGATATTGCAACAATTGCTCACCTAACATGGAAGCACTTACTAACTAAAGAAAAATAGAAAGAACTCCTGTTAGGTGAACACCTGATGCTCAAATGCAATCCATCCCTAAATATTATACCATGTACTTCCAGAGTTGTTGTTTATTTCACAGAACTTCAAACTCAAAAGGTAAGCACTTACAAGCTTGAAGCTGTATTTCTATGAGGTTTCAAGGAATCTGAAATTCAAAACTGCAATGTTCAGCCAAAGGGTCTGCATCCCTGTTCTTGTCAGAGGCTGTTTCTGGTATGGGCACTGTGGAATAAGTGCTCGCCTTTTTATCCCTTGAAAGGCCCTGAAGGCACCAAACCATTAAGTAGCTCCTCCCACATTTTTCCCGCTCTTTTCTGAGCTTGCCTGGTGAAGATTTTGAAAGTATAGAGAGATGGTTTTCTGTAGTGGGGATATTGCAACAATTGCTCACCTAACATGGAAGCACTTACTAACTAAAGAAAAATAGAAAGAACTCCTGTTAGGTGAACACCTGATGCTCAAATGCAATATATCCCTAAATATTATACCATGTACTTCCAGAGTTGTTGTTTATTTCACAGAACTTCAAACTCAAAAGGTAAGCACTTACAAGCTTGAAGCTGTATTTCTATGAGGTTTCAAGACATCTGAAATTCAAAACTGCAATGTTCAGCCTAAGGGTCTGCATCCCTGTTCTTGTCTGAGGCTGTTCCTGGTATGGGCACTGTGGAAGAAGTTCTAGCCTTTTTATCCCTTGAAAGTCCCTGAAGGCACCAAACCATTAAGAAGCTCCTCCCACATTTTTCCCGCTCTTTTCTGAGCTTGCTTGGTGAAGATTTTGAAAGTATAGAGAGATGGTTTTCTGTAGTGGAGATATTGCAACAATTGCTCACCTAACATGGAAGCACTTACTAACTAAAGAAAAATAGAAAGAACTCCTGTTAGGTGAGCACCTGATGTTCAAATGCAATCCATCCTAAATATTATAACATACACTTCCAAAATTGCTGTTTAGTTCACAGAACTTCAACCTCAAAAGGGAAGCACTTACACATATATAAAACGCAGGTGCCAACCTTGAAGCTGTATTTCTGTGAGGTTCCAAGACATCTGAAATTCAAAACTGCAATGTTCAGCCAGTGGGTCTGCATCCCTGTTCTTGTCTGAGGCTGGTATGGGCACTGTGGAATAAGTGCTCGCCTTTTTATCCCTTGAAAGGCCCTGAAGGCACCAAACCATTAAGTAGCTCCTCCCACATTTTTCCCGCTCTTTTCTGAGCTTGCTTGGTGAAGATTTTGAAAGTATAGAGGGATGGTTTTCTGCAGTGGAGATATTGCAACAATTGCTCACCTAACATGGAAGCACTTACTAACTAAAGAAAAATAGAAAGAACTCCTGTTAGGTGAGCACCTGATGCTCAAATGCAATTATTCTCTAAATATTATAACATACACTTCCAGAGCTGTTGTTTAGTTAACAGAACTTCAACCTCAATAGGTAAGCACTTACAAGCTTGAAGCTGTATTTCTATGAGGTTTCAAGACATCTGAAATTCAAAACTGCAATGTTCAGCCAGTTGGCCTGCATCACTGTTCTCATCCGAGGCCGTTCCTGCTATGGGCACTGTGGAAGAAGTGCCCACCTTTTTATCCCTTGAAAGGCCCTCAAGGGACCAAACCATTAAGTAGCTCCTCCTACATTTTTCCCGCTCTTTTCTGAGCTTGCTTGGTGAAGATTTTGAAAGTATAGAGAGATGGTTTTCTGTAGTGGGGATATTGCAACAATTGCTCACCTAACATGGAAGCACTTACTAACTAAAGAAAAACAGAAAGAACTCCTGTTAGGTGAGCACCTGATGTTCAAATGCAATCCATCCTAAATATTATAACATACACTTCCAAAGTTGCTGTTTAGTTCACAGAACTTCAACCTCAAAAGGTAAGCACTTATAACCATGAAGCTGTATTTCTATGAGGTTTCAAGACATCTGAAATTCAAAACTGCAATGTTCAGCCAATGGGTCTGCATCCCTGTTCATGTCTGAGGCTGTTACTGTTATGGGCACTGTGGAAGAAGTGCTCGCCTTTTTATCCCTTGAAAGGCCCTGAAGGCACCAAACCATTAAGAAGCTCCTCCCACATTTTTCCCGCTCTTTTCTGAGCTTGCTTGGTGAAGATTTTGAAAGTAAAGAGATGGTTTTCTGTAGTGGAGATATTGCAACAATTGCTCACCTAACATGGAAGCACTTACTAACTAAAGAAAAATAGAAAGAACTCCTGTTAGGTGAGCACCTGATGTTCAAATGCAACCCATCCCTAAATATTATACCATGTACTTCCAGAGTTGTTGTTTATTTCACAGAACTTCAAACTCAAAAGGTAAGCACTTACAACCATGAAGCTGTATTTCTATGAGGTTTCAAGATATCTGAAATTCAAAACTGCAATGTTCAGCCAGTTGGCCTGCATCACTGTTCTCATCCGAGGCTGTTCCTGCTATGGGCACTGTGGAAGAAGTGCCCACCTTTTTATCCCTTGAAAGGCCCTCAAGGCACCAAACCATTAAGTAGCTCCTCCCACATTTTCCCCGCTCTTTTCCGAGCTTGCTTGGTGAAGATTTTGAAAGTATAGAGAGATGGTTTTCTGTAGTGGGGATATTGCAACAATTGCTCACCTAACATAGAAGCACTTACTAACTAAAGAAAAATAGAAAGAACTCCTGTTAGGTGAGCACCTGATGTTCAAATGCAATCCATCCTAAATATTATAACATACACTTCCAAAGTTGCTGTTTAATTCACAGAACTTCAACCTCAAAAGGTAAGCACTTATAACCATGAAGCTGTATTTCTATGAGGTTTCAAGACATCTGAAATTCAAAACTGCAATGTTCAGCCGATTGGTCTGCATCCCTGTTCATGTCTGAGGCTGTTACTGTTATGGGCACTGTGGAAGAAGTGCTCGCCTTTTTATCCCTTGAAAGGCCCTGAAGGCACCAAACCATTAAGTAGCTCCTCCCACATTTTTCCCGCTCTTTTCTGAGCTTGCTTGGTGAAGATTTTGAAAGTATAGAGAGATGGTTTTCTGTAGTGGGGATATTGCAACAATTGCTCACCTAACATAGAAGCACTTACTAACTAAAGAAAAATAGAAAGAACTCCTGTTAGGTGAACACCTGATGCTCAAATGCAATCCATCCCTAAATATTATACCATGTACTTCCAGAGTTGTTGTTTATTTCACAGAACTTCAAACTCAAAAGGTAAGCACTTACAAGCTTGAAGCTGTATTTCTATGAGGTTTCAAGACATCTGAAATTCAAAACTACAATGTTCAGCCAAAGGGTCTGCATCCCTGTTCTTGTCTGAGGCTGTTCCTGGTATGGGCACTGTGGAAGAAGTTCTAGCCTTTTTATCCCTTGAAAGTCCCTGAAGGCACCAAACCATTAAGAAGCTCCTCCCACATTTTTCCCGCTCTTTTCTGAGCTTGCTTGGTGAAGATTTTGAAAGTATAGAGAGATGGTTTTCTGTAGTGGGGATAGTGCAACAATTGCTCACCTAACATAGAAGCACTTACTAACTAAAGAAAAATAGAAAGAACTCCTGTTAGGTGAACACCTGATGCTCAAATGCAATCCATCCCTAAATAGTATACCATGTACTTCCAGAGTTGTTGTTTATTTCACAGAACTTCAAACTCAAAAGGTAAGCACTTATAACCATGAAGCTGTATTTCTATGAGGTTTCAAGATATCTGAAATTCAAAACTGCAATGTTCAGCCAGTTGGCCTGCATCACTGTTCTCATCCGAGGCCGTTCCTGCTATGGGCACTGTGGAAGAAGTGCCCACCTTTTTATCCCTTGAAAGGCCCTCAAGGCACCAAACCATTAAGTAGCTCCTCCCACATTTTTCCCGCTCTTTTCCGAGCTTGCTTGGTGAAGATTTTGAAAGTATAGAGAGATGGTTTTCTGTAGTGGGGATAGTGCAACAATTGCTCACCTAACATAGAAGCACTTACTAACTAAAGAAAAATAGAAAGAACTCCTGTTAGGTGAACACCTGATGCTCAAATGCAATCCATCCCTAAATAGTATACCATGTACTTCCAGAGTTGTTGTTTATTTCACAGAACTTCAAACTCAAAAGGTAAGCACTTATAACCATGAAGCTGTATTTCTATGAGGTTTCAAGACATCTGAAATTCAAAACTGCAATGTTCATCCAGTTGGCCTGCATCACTGTTGTCATCTGAGGCCGTTCCTGCTATGGGCACTGTGGAGAAGTGCCCACCTTTTTATCCCTTGAAAGGCCCTCAAGGCACCAGACCATTAAGTAGCTCCTCCCACATTTTTCCCGCTCTTTTCTGAGCTTGCTTGGTGAAGATTTTGAAAGTATAGAGAGATGGTTTTCTGTAGTGGGGATATTGCAACAATTGCTCACCTAACATGGAAGCACTTACTAACTAAAGAAAAATAGAAAGAACTCCTGTTAGGTGAACACCTGATGCTCAAATGCAATCCATCCCTAAATATTATTCCATGTACTTCCAGAGTTGTTGTTTATTTCACAGAACTTCAAACTCAAAAGGTAAGCACTTACAAGCTTGAAGTTGTATTTCTATGAGGTTTCAAGGCATCTGAAATTCAAAACTGCAATGTTCAGCCAAAGGGTCTGCATCCCTGTTCTTGTCAGAGGCTGTTTCTGGTATGGGCACTGTGGAATAAGTTCTCGCCTTTTTATCCCTTGAAAGGCCCTGAAGGCACCAAACCATTAAGTAGCTCCTCCCACATTTTTCCCGCTCTTTTCTGAGCTTGCCTGGTGAAGATTTTGAAAGTATAGAGAGATGGTTTTCTGTAGTGGGGATATTGCAACAATTGCTCACCTAACATGGAAGCACTTACTAACTAAAGAAAAATAGAAAGAACTCCTGTTAGGTGAACACCTGATGCTCAAATGCAATCCATCCCTAAATATTATACCATGTACTTCCAGAGTTGTTGTTTATTTCACAGAACTTCAAACTCAAAAGGTAAGCACTTACAAGCTTGAAGCTGTATTTCTATGAGGTTTCAAGACATCTGAAATTCAAAACTGCAATGTTCAGCCAAAGGGTCTGCATCCCTGTTCTTGTCTGAGGCTGTTCCTGGTATGGGCACTGTGGAAGAAGTTCTAGCCTTTTTATCCCTTGAAAGTCCCTGAAGGCACCAAACCATTAAGAAGCTCCTCCCATATTGTTCCCGCTCTTTTCTGAGCTTGCTTGGTGAAGATTTTGAAAGTATAGAGAGATGGTTTTCTGTAGTGGAGATATTGCAACAATTGCTCACCTAACATGGAAGAACTTACTAACTAAAGAAAAATAGAAAGAACTCCTGTTAGGTGAGCACCTGATGTTCAAATGCAATCCATCCTAAATATTATAACATACACTTCCAAAATTGCTGTTTAGTTCACAGAACTTCAACCTCAAAAGGGAAGCACTTACACATATATAAAACGCAGGTGCCAACCTTGAAGCTGTATTTCTGTGAGGTTCCAAGACATCTGAAATTCAAAACTGCAATGTTCAGCCAGTGGGTCTGCATCCCTGTTCTTGTCTGAGGCTGGTATGGGCACTGTGGAATAAGTGCTTGCCTTTTTATCCCTTGAAAGGCCCTGAAGGCACCAAACCATTAAGTAGCTCGTCCCACATTTTTCCCGCTCTTTTCTGAGCTTGCTTGGTGAAGATTTTGAAAGTATAGAGGGATGGTTTTCTGCAGTGGAGATATTGCAACAATTGCTCACCTAACATGGAAGCACTTACTAACTAAAGAAAAATAGAAAGAACTCCTGTTAGGTGAGCACCTGATGCTCAAATGCAATCCATCCCTAAATATTATACCATGTACTTCCAGAGTTGTTGTTTATTTCACAGAACTTCAAACTCAAAAGGTAAGCACTTACAAGCTTGAAGCTGTATTTCTATGAGGTTTCAAGGAATCTGAAATTCAAAACTGCAATGTTCAGCCAAAGGGTCTGCATCCCTGTTCTTGTCAGAGGCTGTTTCTGGTATGGGCACTGTGGAATAAGTGCTCGCCTTTTTATCCCTTGAAAGGCCCTGAAGGCACCAAACCATTAAGTAGCTCCTCCCACATTTTTCCCGCTCTTTTCTGAGCTTGCTTGGTGAAGATTTTGAAAGTATAGAGAGATGGTTTTCTGTAGTGGGGATATTGCAACAATTGCTCACCTAACATAGAAGCACTTACTAACTAAAGAAAAATAGAAAGAACTCCTGTTAGGTGAACACCTGATGCTCAAATGCAATCCATCCCTAAATATTATAACATACACTTCCAAAGTTGCTGTTTATTTCACAGAACTTCAAACTCAAAAGGTAAGCACTTACAAGCTTGAAGCTGTATTTCTATGAGGTTTCAAGACATCTGAAATTCAAAACTGCAATGTTCAGCCTAAGGGTCTGCATCCCTGTTCTTGTCTGAGGCTGTTCCTGGTATGGGCACTGTGGAAGAAGTTCTAGCCTTTTTATCCCTTGAAAGTCCCTGAAGGCACCAAACCATTAAGAAGCTCCTCCCACATTTTTCCCGCTCTTTTCTGAGCTTGCTTGGTGAAGATTTTGAAAGTATAGAGAGATGGTTTTCTGTAGTGGAGATATTGCAACAATTGCTCACCTAACATGGAAGCACTTACTAACTAAAGAAAAATAGAAAGAACTCCTGTTAGGTGAGCACCTGATGTTCAAATGCAATCCATCCTAAATATTATAACATACACTTCCAAAATTGCTGTTTAGTTCACAGAACTTCAACCTCAAAAGGGAAGCACTTACACATATATAAAACGCAGGTGCCAACCTTGAAGCTGTATTTCTGTGAGGTTCCAAGACATCTGAAATTCAAAACTGCAATGTTCAGCCAGTGGGTCTGCATCCCTGTTCTTGTCTGAGGCTGGTATGGGCACTGTGGAATAAGTGCTCGCCTTTTTATCCCTTGAAAGGCCCTGAAGGCACCAAACCATTAAGTAGCTCCTCCCACATTTTTCCCGCTCTTTTCTGAGCTTGCTTGGTGAAGATTTTGAAAGTATAGAGGGATGGTTTTCTGCAGTGGAGATATTGCAACAATTGCTCACCTAACATGGAAGCACTTACTAACTAAAGAAAAATAGAAAGAACTCCTGTTAGGTGAGCACCTGATGCTCAAATGCAATTATTCTCTAAATATTATAACATACACTTCCAGAGCTGTTGTTTAGTTAACAGAACTTCAACCTCAATAGGTAAGCACTTACAAGCTTGAAGCTGTATTTCTATGAGGTTTCAAGACATCTGAAATTCAAAACTGCAATGTTCAGCCAGTTGGCCTGCATCACTGTTCTCATCCGAGGCCGTTCCTGCTATGGGCACTGTGGAAGAAGTGCCCACCTTTTTATCCCTTGAAAGGCCCTCAAGGGACCAAACCATTAAGTAGCTCCTCCTACATTTTTCCCGCTCTTTTCTGAGCTTGCTTGGTGAAGATTTTGAAAGTATAGAGAGATGGTTTTCTGTAGTGGGGATATTGCAACAATTGCTCACCTAACATGGAAGCACTTACTAACTAAAGAAAAACAGAAAGAACTCCTGTTAGGTGAGCACCTGATGTTCAAATGCAATCCATCCTAAATATTATAACATACACTTCCAAAGTTGCTGTTTAGTTCACAGAACTTCAACCTCAAAAGGTAAGCACTTATAACCATGAAGCTGTATTTCTATGAGGTTTCAAGACATCTGAAATTCAAAACTGCAATGTTCAGCCAATGGGTCTGCATCCCTGTTCATGTCTGAGGCTGTTACTGTTATGGGCACTGTGGAAGAAGTGCTCGCCTTTTTATCCCTTGAAAGGCCCTGAAGGCACCAAACCATTAAGAAGCTCCTCCCACATTTTTCCCGCTCTTTTCTGAGCTTGCTTGGTGAAGATTTTGAAAGTAAAGAGATGGTTTTCTGTAGTGGAGATATTGCAACAATTGCTCACCTAACATGGAAGCACTTACTAACTAAAGAAAAATAGAAAGAACTCCTGTTAGGTGAGCACCTGATGTTCAAATGCAACCCATCCCTAAATATTATACCATGTACTTCCAGAGTTGTTGTTTATTTCACAGAACTTCAAACTCAAAAGGTAAGCACTTACAACCATGAAGCTGTATTTCTATGAGGTTTCAAGATATCTGAAATTCAAAACTGCAATGTTCAGCCAGTTGGCCTGCATCACTGTTCTCATCCGAGGCTGTTCCTGCTATGGGCACTGTGGAAGAAGTGCCCACCTTTTTATCCCTTGAAAGGCCCTCAAGGCACCAAACCATTAAGTAGCTCCTCCCACATTTTCCCCGCTCTTTTCCGAGCTTGCTTGGTGAAGATTTTGAAAGTATAGAGAGATGGTTTTCTGTAGTGGGGATATTGCAACAATTGCTCACCTAACATAGAAGCACTTACTAACTAAAGAAAAATAGAAAGAACTCCTGTTAGGTGAGCACCTGATGTTCAAATGCAATCCATCCTAAATATTATAACATACACTTCCAAAGTTGCTGTTTAATTCACAGAACTTCAACCTCAAAAGGTAAGCACTTATAACCATGAAGCTGTATTTCTATGAGGTTTCAAGACATCTGAAATTCAAAACTGCAATGTTCAGCCGATTGGTCTGCATCCCTGTTCATGTCTGAGGCTGTTACTGTTATGGGCACTGTGGAAGAAGTGCTCGCCTTTTTATCCCTTGAAAGGCCCTGAAGGCACCAAACCATTAAGTAGCTCCTCCCACATTTTTCCCGCTCTTTTCTGAGCTTGCTTGGTGAAGATTTTGAAAGTATAGAGAGATGGTTTTCTGTAGTGGGGATATTGCAACAATTGCTCACCTAACATAGAAGCACTTACTAACTAAAGAAAAATAGAAAGAACTCCTGTTAGGTGAACACCTGATGCTCAAATGCAATCCATCCCTAAATATTATACCATGTACTTCCAGAGTTGTTGTTTATTTCACAGAACTTCAAACTCAAAAGGTAAGCACTTACAAGCTTGAAGCTGTATTTCTATGAGGTTTCAAGACATCTGAAATTCAAAACTACAATGTTCAGCCAAAGGGTCTGCATCCCTGTTCTTGTCTGAGGCTGTTCCTGGTATGGGCACTGTGGAAGAAGTTCTAGCCTTTTTATCCCTTGAAAGTCCCTGAAGGCACCAAACCATTAAGAAGCTCCTCCCACATTTTTCCCGCTCTTTTCTGAGCTTGCTTGGTGAAGATTTTGAAAGTATAGAGAGATGGTTTTCTGTAGTGGGGATAGTGCAACAATTGCTCACCTAACATAGAAGCACTTACTAACTAAAGAAAAATAGAAAGAACTCCTGTTAGGTGAACACCTGATGCTCAAATGCAATCCATCCCTAAATAGTATACCATGTACTTCCAGAGTTGTTGTTTATTTCACAGAACTTCAAACTCAAAAGGTAAGCACTTATAACCATGAAGCTGTATTTCTATGAGGTTTCAAGATATCTGAAATTCAAAACTGCAATGTTCAGCCAGTTGGCCTGCATCACTGTTCTCATCCGAGGCCGTTCCTGCTATGGGCACTGTGGAAGAAGTGCCCACCTTTTTATCCCTTGAAAGGCCCTCAAGGCACCAAACCATTAAGTAGCTCCTCCCACATTTTTCCCGCTCTTTTCCGAGCTTGCTTGGTGAAGATTTTGAAAGTATAGAGAGATGGTTTTCTGTAGTGGGGATAGTGCAACAATTGCTCACCTAACATAGAAGCACTTACTAACTAAAGAAAAATAGAAAGAACTCCTGTTAGGTGAACACCTGATGCTCAAATGCAATCCATCCCTAAATAGTATACCATGTACTTCCAGAGTTGTTGTTTATTTCACAGAACTTCAAACTCAAAAGGTAAGCACTTACAACAATGAAGCTGTATTTCTATGAGGTTTCAAGATATCTGAAATTCAAAACTGCAATGTTCAGCCAGTTGGCCTGCATCACTGTTCTCATCCGAGGCCGTTCCTGCTATGGGCACTGTGGAAGAAGTGCCCACCTTTTTATCCCTTGAAAGGCCCTCAAGGCACCAGACCATTAAGTAGCTCCCCCCACATTTTTCCCGCTCTTTTCCGAGCTTGCTTGGTGAAGATTTTGAAAGTATAGAGAGATGGTTTTCTGTAGTGGGGATAGTGCAACAATTGCTCACCTAACATAGAAGCACTTACTAACTAAAGAAAAATAGAAAGAACTCCTGTTAGGTGAACACCTGATGCTCAAATGCAATCCATCCCTAAATATTATTCCATGTACTTCCAGAGTTGTTGTTTATTTCACAGAACTTCAAACTCAAAAGGTAAGCACTTACAAGCTTGAAGCTGTATTTCTATGAGGTTTCAAGGCATCTGAAATTCAAAACTGCAATGTTCAGCCAAAGGGTCTGCATCCCTGTTCTTGTCAGAGGCTGTTTCTGGTATGGGCACTGTGGAATAAGTTCTCGCCTTTTTATCCCTTGAAAGGCCCTGAAGGCACCAAACCATTAAGTAGCTCCTCCCACATTTTTCCCGCTCTTTTCTGAGCTTGCCTGGTGAAGATTTTGAAAGTATAGAGAGATGGTTTTCTGTAGTGGGGATATTGCAACAATTGCTCACCTAACATGGAAGCACTTACTAACTAAAGAAAAATAGAAAGAACTCCTGTTAGGTGAACACCTGATGCTCAAATGCAATCCATCCCTAAATATTATACCATGTACTTCCAGAGTTGTTGTTTATTTCACAGAACTTCAAACTCAAAAGGTAAGCACTTACAAGCTTGAAGCTGTATTTCTATGAGGTTTCAAGACATCTGAAATTCAAAACTGCAATGTTCAGCCAAAGGGTCTGCATCCCTGTTCTTGTCTGAGGCTGTTCCTGGTATGGGCACTGTGGAAGAAGTTCTAGCCTTTTTATCCCTTGAAAGTCCCTGAAGGCACCAAACCATTAAGAAGCTCCTCCCATATTTTTCCCGCTCTTTTCTGAGCTTGCTTGGTGAAGATTTTGAAAGTATAGAGAGATGGTTTTCTGTAGTGGAGATATTGCAACAATTGCTCACCTAACATGGAAGCACTTACTAACTAAAGAAAAATAGAAAGAACTCCTGTTAGGTGAGCACCTGATGTTCAAATGCAATCCATCCTAAATATTATAACATACACTTCCAAAATTGCTGTTTAGTTCACAGAACTTCAACCTCAAAAGGGAAGCACTTACACATATATAAAACGCAGGTGCCAACCTTGAAGCTGTATTTCTGTGAGGTTCCAAGACATCTGAAATTCAAAACTGCAATGTTCAGCCAGTGGGTCTGCATCCCTGTTCTTGTCTGAGGCTGGTATGGGCACTGTGGAATAAGTGCTTGCCTTTTTATCCCTTGAAAGGCCCTGAAGGCACCAAACCATTAAGTAGCTCGTCCCACATTTTTCCCGCTCTTTTCTGAGCTTGCTTGGTGAAGATTTTGAAAGTATAGAGGGATGGTTTTCTGCAGTGGAGATATTGCAACAATTGCTCACCTAACATGGAAGCACTTACTAACTAAAGAAAAATAGAAAGAACTCCTGTTAGGTGAGCACCTGATGCTCAAATGCAATTATTCTCTAAATATTATAACATACACTTCCAGAGCTGTTGTTTAGTTAACAGAACTTCAACCTCAATAGGTAAGCACTTACAAGCTTGAAGCTGTATTTCTATGAGGTTTCAAGACATCTGAAATTCAAAACTGCAATGTTCAGCCAAAGGGTCTGCATCCCTGTTCTTGTCAGAGGCTGTTTCTGGTATGGGCACTGTGGAATAAGTGCTCGCCTTTTTATCCCTTGAAAGGCCCTGAAGGCACCAAACCATTAAGTAGCTCCTCCCACATTTTTCCCGCTCTTTTCTGAGCTTGCTTGGTGAAGATTTTGAAAGTATAGAGAGATGGTTTTCTGTAGTGGGGATATTGCAACAATTGCTCACCTAACATAGAAGCACTTACTAACTAAAGAAAAATAGAAAGAACTCCTGTTAGGTGAACACCTGATGCTCAAATGCAATCCATCCCTAAATATTATAACATACACTTCCAAAGTTGCTGTTTATTTCACAGAACTTCAAACTCAAAAGGTAAGCACTTACAAGCTTGAATCTGTATTTCTATGAGGTTTCAAGACATCTGAAATTCAAAACTACAATGTTCAGCCAAAGGGTCTGCATCCCTGTTCTTGTCTGAGGCTGTTCCTGGTATGGGCACTGTGGAAGAAGTTCTAGCCTTTTTATCCCTTGAAAGTCCCTGAAGGCACCAAACCATTAAGAAGCTCCTCCCACATTTTTCCCGCTCTTTTCTGAGCTTGCTTGGTGAAGATTTTGAAAGTATAGAGAGATGGTTTTCTGTAGTGGAGATATTGCAACAATTGCTCACCTAACATGGAAGCACTTACTAACTAAAGAAAAATAGAAAGAACTCCTGTTAGGTGAGCACCTGATGTTCAAATGCAATCCATCCTAAATATTATAACATACACTTCCAAAATTGCTGTTTAGTTCACAGAACTTCAACCTCAAAAGGGAAGCACTTACACATATATAAAACGCAGGTGCCAACCTTGAAGCTGTATTTCTGTGAGGTTCCAAGACATCTGAAATTCAAAACTGCAATGTTCAGCCAGTTGGCCTGCATCACTGTTGTCATCTGAGGCCGTTCCTGCTATGGGCACTGTGGAGAAGTGCCCACCTTTTTATCCCTTGAAAGGCCCTCAAGGCACCAGACCATTAAGTAGCTCCTCCCACATTTTTCCCGCTCTTTTCTGAGCTTGCTTGGTGAAGATTTTGAAAGTATAGAGAGATGGTTTTCTGTAGTGGGGATATTGCAACAATTGCTCACCTAACATGGAAGCACTTACTAACTAAAGAAAAATAGAAAGAACTCCTGTTAGGTGAACACCTGATGCTCAAATGCAATCCATCCCTAAATATTATACCATGTACTTCCAGAGTTGTTGTTTATTTCACAGAACTTCAAACTCAAAAGGTAAGCACTTATAACCATGAAGCTGTATTTCTATGCGGTTTCAAGATATCTGAAATTCAAAACTGCAATGTTCAGCCAGTTGGCCTGCATCACTGTTCTCATCCGAGGCCGTTCCTGCTATGGGCACTGTGGAAGAAGTGCCCACCTTTTTATCCCTTGAAAGGCCCTCAAGGCACCAAACCATTAAGTAGCTCCTCCCACATTTTTCCCGCTCTTTTCCGAGCTTGCTTGGTGAAGATTTTGAAAGTATAGAGAGATGGTTTTCTGTAGTGGGGATATTACAACAATTGCTCACCTAACATAGAAGCACTTACTAACTAAAGAAAAATAGAAAGAACTCCTGTTAGGTGAGCACCTGATGTTCAAATGCAATCCATCCTAAATATTATAACATACACTTCCAAAGTTGCTGTTTAATTCACAGAACTTCAACCTCAAAAGGTAAGCACTTATAACCATGAAGCTGTATTTCTATGATGTTTCAAGACATCTGAAATTCAAAACTGCAATGTTCAGCCAATGAGTCTGCATCCCTGTTCATGTCTGAGGCTGTTACTGTTATGGGCACTGTGGAAGAAGTGCTCGCCTTTTTATCCCTTGAAAGGCCCTGAAGGCACCAAACCATTAAGTAGCTCCTCCCACATTTTTCCCGCTCTTTTCTGAGCTTGCTTGGTGAAGATTTTGAAAGTATAGAGAGATGGTTTTCTGCAGTGGGGATATTGCAACAATTGCTCACCTAACATAGAAGCACTTACTAACTAAAGAAAAATAGAAAGAACTCCTGTTAGGTGAACACCTGATGCTCAAATGCAATCCATCCCTAAATATTATACCATGTACTTCCAGAGTTGTTGTTTATTTCACAGAACTTCAAACTCAAAAGGTAAGCACTTACAAGCTTGAAGCTGTATTTCTATGAGGTTTCAAGACATCTGAAATTCAAAACTACAATGTTCAGCCAAAGGGTCTGCATCCCTGTTCTTGTCTGAGGCTGTTCCTGGTATGGGCACTGTGGAAGAAGTTCTAGCCTTTTTATCCCTTGAAAGTCCCTGAAGGCACCAAACCATTAAGAAGCTCCTCCCACATTTTCCCGCTCTTTTCTGAGCTTGCTTGGTGAAGATTTTGAAAGTATAGAGAGATGGTTTTCTGTAGTGGAGATATTGCAACAATTGCTCACCTAACATGGAAGCACTTACTAACTAAAGAAAAATAGAAAGAACTCCTGTTAGGTGAGCACCTGATGTTCAAATGCAACCCATCCCTAAATATTATACCATGTACTTCCAGAGTTGTTGTTTATTTCACAGAACTTCAAACTCAAAAGGTAAGCACTTACAACCATGAAGCTGTATTTCTATGAGGTTTCAAGATATCTGAAATTCAAAACTGCAATGTTCAGCCAGTTGGCCTGCATCACTGTTCTCATCCGAGGCCGTTCCTGCTATGGGCACTGTGGAAGAAGTGCCCACCTTTTTATCCCTTGAAAGGCCCTCAAGGCACCAAACCATTAAGTAGCTCCTCCCACATTTTTCCCGCTCTTTTCCGAGCTTGCTTGGTGAAGATTTTGAAAGTATAGAGAGATGGTTTTCTGTAGTGGGGATAGTGCAACAATTGCTCACCTAACATAGAAGCACTTACTAACTAAAGAAAAATAGAAAGAACTCCTGTTAGGTGAACACCTGATGCTCAAATGCAATCCATCCCTAAATAGTATACCATGTACTTCCAGAGTTGTTGTTTATTTCACAGAACTTCAAACTCAAAAGGTAAGCACTTATAACCATGAAGCTGTATTTCTTTGAGGTTTCAAGACATCTGAAATTCAAAACTGCAATGTTCAGCCAGTTGGCCTGCATCACTGTTGTCATCTGAGGCCGTTCCTGCTATGGGCACTGTGGAGAAGTGCCCACCTTTTTATCCCTTGAAAGGCCCTCAAGGCACCAGACCATTAAGTAGCTCCTCCCACATTTTTCCCGCTCTTTTCTGAGCTTGCTTGGTGAAGATTTTGAAAGTATAGAGAGATGGTTTTCTGTAGTGGGGATATTGCAACAATTGCTCACCTAACATGGAAGCACTTACTAACTAAAGAAAAATAGAAAGAACTCCTGTTAGGTGAACACCTGATGCTCAAATGCAATCCATCCCTAAATATTATACCATGTACTTCCAGAGTTGTTGTTTATTTCACAGAACTTCAAACTCAAAAGGTAAGCACTTACAAGCTTGAAGCTGTATTTCTATGAGGTTTCAAGGCATCTGAAATTCAAAACTGCAATGTTCAGCCAAAGGGTCTGCATCCCTGTTCTTGTCAGAGGCTGTTTCTGGTATGGGCACTGTGGAATAAGTGCTCGCCTTTTTATCCCTTGAAAGGCCATGAAGGCACCAAACCATTAAGTAGCTCCTCCCACATTTTTCCCGCTCTTTTCTGAGCTTGCCTGGTGAAGATTTTGAAAGTATAGAGAGATGGTTTTCTGTAGTGGGGATATTGCAACAATTGCTCACCTAACATGGAAGCACTTACTAACTAAAGAAAAATAGAAAGAACTCCTGTTAGGTGAACACCTGATGCTCAAATGCAATCCATCCCTAAATATTATACCATGTACTTCCAGAGTTGTTGTTTATTTCACAGAACTTCAAACTCAAAAGGTAAGCACTTACAAGCTTGAAGCTGTATTTCTATGAGGTTTCAAGACATCTGAAATTCAAAACTGCAATGTTCAGCCAAAGGGTCTGCATCCCTGTTTTTGTCTGAGGCTGTTCCTGGTATGGGCACTGTGGAAGAAGTTCTAGCCTTTTTATCCCTTGAAAGTCCCTGAAGGCACCAAACCATTAAGAAGCTCCTCCCACATTTTTCCCGCTCTTTTCTGAGCTTGCTTGGTGAAGATTTTGAAAGTATAGAGAGATGGTTTTCTGTAGTGGAGATATTGCAACAATTGCTCACCTAACATGGAAGCACTTACTAACTAAAGAAAAATAGAAAGAACTCCTGTTAGGTGAGCACCTGATGTTCAAATGCAATCCATCCTAAATATTATAACATACACTTCCAAAATTGCTGTTTAGTTCACAGAACTTCAACCTCAAAAGGGAAGCACTTACACATATATAAAACGCAGGTGCCAACCTTGAAGCTGTATTTCTGTGAGGTTCCAAGACATCTGAAATTCAAAACTGCAATGTTCAGCCAGTGGGTCTGCATCCCTGTTCTTGTCTGAGGCTGGTATGGGCACTGTGGAATAAGTGCTTGCCTTTTTATCCCTTGAAAGGCCCTGAAGGCACCAAACCATTAAGTAGCTCGTCCCACATTTTTCCCGCTCTTTTCTGAGCTTGCTTGGTGAAGATTTTGAAAGTATAGAGGGATGGTTTTCTGCAGTGGAGATATTGCAACAATTGCTCACCTAACATGGAAGCACTTACTAACTAAAGAAAAATAGAAAGAACTCCTGTTAGGTGAGCACCTGATGCTCAAATGCAATTATTCTCTAAATATTATAACATACACTTCCAGAGCTGTTGTTTAGTTAACAGAACTTCAACCTCAATAGGTAAGCACTTACAAGCTTGAAGCTGTATTTCTATGAGGTTTCAAGACATCTGAAATTCAAAACTGCAATGTTCAGCCAATGGGTCTGCATCCCTGTTCATGTCTGAGGCTGTTACTGTTATGGGCACTGTGGAAGAAGTGCTCGCCTTTTTATCCCTTGAAAGGCCCTGAAGGCACCAAACCATTAAGTAGCTCCTCCCACATTTTTCCCGCTCTTTTCTGAGCTTGCTTGGTGAAGATTTTGAAAGTATAGAGAGATGGTTTTCTGTAGTGGGGATATTGCAACAATTGCTCACCTAACATAGAAGCACTTACTAACTAAAGAAAAATAGAAAGAACTCCTGTTAGGTGAACACCTGATGCTCAAATGCAATCCATCCCTAAATATTATACCATGTACTTCCAGAGTTGTTGTTTATTTCACAGAACTTCAAACTCAAAAGGTAAGCACTTACAAGCTTGAAGCTGTATTTCTATGAGGTTTCAAGACATCTGAAATTCAAAACTACAATGTTCAGCCAAAGGGTCTGCATCCCTGTTCTTGTCTGAGGCTGTTCCTGGTATGGGCACTGTGGAAGAAGTTCTAGCCTTTTTATCCCTTGAAAGTCCCTGAAGGCACCAAACCATTAAGAAGCTCCTCCCACATTTTTCCCGCTCTTTTCTGAGCTTGCTTGGTGAAGATTTTGAAAGTATAGAGAGATGGTTTTCTGTAGTGGGGATATTGCAACAATTGCTCACCTAACATGGAAGCACTTACTAACTAAAGAAAAATAGAAAGAACTCCTGTTAGGTGAGCACCTGATGTTCAAATGCAACCCATCCCTAAATATTATACCATGTACTTCCAGAGTTGTTGTTTATTTCACAGAACTTCAAACTCAAAAGGTAAGCACTTACAACCATGAAGCTGTATTTCTATGAGGTTTCAAGATATCTGAAATTCAAAACTGCAATGTTCAGCCAGTTGGCCTGCATCACTGTTCTCATCCGAGGCCGTTCCTGCTATGGGCACTGTGGAAGAAGTGCCCACCTTTTTATCCCTTGAAAGGCCCTCAAGGCACCAAACCATTAAGTAGCTCCTCCCACATTTTTCCCGCTCTTTTCCGAGCTTGCTTGGTGAAGATTTTGAAAGTATAGAGAGATGGTTTTCTGTAGTGGGGATAGTGCAACAATTGCTCACCTAACATAGAAGCACTTACTAACTAAAGAAAAATAGAAAGAACTCCTGTTAGGTGAACACCTGATGCTCAAATGCAATCCATCCCTAAATAGTATACCATGTACTTCCAGAGTTGTTGTTTATTTCACAGAACTTCAAACTCAAAAGGTAAGCACTTATTACCATGAAGCTGTATTTCTATGAGGTTTCAAGACATCTGAAATTCAAAACTGCAATGTTCAGCCAGTTGGCCTGCATCACTGTTGTCATCTGAGGCCGTTCCTGCTATGGGCACTGTGGAGAAGTGCCCACCTTTTTATCCCTTGAAAGGCCCTCAAGGCACCAGACCATTAAGTAGCTCCTCCCACATTTTTCCCGCTCTTTTCTGAGCTTGCTTGGTGAAGATTTTGAAAGTATAGAGAGATGGTTTTCTGTAGTGGGGATATTGCAACAATTGCTCATCTAACATGGAAGCACTTACTAACTAAAGAAAAATAGAAAGAACTCCTGTTAGGTGAACACCTGATGCTCAAATGCAATCCATCCCTAAATATTATACCATGTACTTCCAGAGTTGTTGTTTATTTCACAGAACTTCAAACTCAAAAGGTAAGCACTTACAAGCTTGAAGCTGTATTTCTATGAGGTTTCAAGGCATCTGAAATTCAAAACTGCAATGTTCATCCAGTTGGCCTGCATCACTGTTGTCATCTGAGGCCGTTCCTGCTATGGGCACTGTGGAGAAGTGCCCACCTTTTTATCCCTTGAAAGGCCCTCAAGGCACCAGACCATTAAGTAGCTCCTCCCACATTTTTCCCGCTCTTTTCTGAGCTTGCTTGGTGAAGATTTTGAAAGTATAGAGAGATGGTTTTCTGTAGTGGGGATATTGCAACAATTGCTCACCTAACATGGAAGCACTTACTAACTAAAGAAAAATAGAAAGAACTCCTGTTAGGTGAACACCTGATGCTCAAATGCAATCCATCCCTAAATATTATTCCATGTACTTCCAGAGTTGTTGTTTATTTCACAGAACTTCAAACTCAAAAGGTAAGCACTTACAAGCTTGAAGCTGTATTTCTATGAGGTTTCAAGGCATCTGAAATTCAAAACTGCAATGTTCAGCCAAAGGGTCTGCATCCCTGTTCTTGTCAGAGGCTGTTTCTGGTATGGGCACTGTGGAATAAGTGCTCGCCTTTTTATCCCTTGAAAGGCCCTGAAGGCACCAAACCATTAAGTAGCTCCTCCCACATTTTTCCCGCTCTTTTCTGAGCTTGCCTGGTGAAGATTTTGAAAGTATAGAGAGATGGTTTTCTGTAGTGGGGATATTGCAACAATTGCTCACCTAACATGGAAGCACTTACTAACTAAAGAAAAATAGAAAGAACTCCTGTTAGGTGAACACCTGATGCTCAAATGCAATCCATCCCTAAATATTATACCATGTACTTCCAGAGTTGTTGTTTATTTCACAGAACTTCAAACTCAAAAGGTAAGCACTTACAAGCTTGAAGCTGTATTTCTATGAGGTTTCAAGACATCTGAAATTCAAAACTGCAATGTTCAGCCAAAGGGTCTGCATCCCTGTTCTTGTCTGAGGCTGTTCCTGGTATGGGCACTGTGGAAGAAGTTCTAGCCTTTTTATCCCTTGAAAGTCCCTGAAGGCACCAAACCATTAAGAAGCTCCTCCCATATTTTTCCCGCTCTTTTCTGAGCTTGCTTGGTGAAGATTTTGAAAGTATAGAGAGATGGTTTTCTGTAGTGGAGATATTGCAACAATTGCTCACCTAACATGGAAGCACTTACTAACTAAAGAAAAATAGAAAGAACTCCTGTTAGGTGAGCACCTGATGTTCAAATGCAATCCATCCTAAATATTATAACATACACTTCCAAAATTGCTGTTTAGTTCACAGAACTTCAACCTCAAAAGGGAAGCACTTACACATATATAAAACGCAGGTGCCAACCTTGAAGCTGTATTTCTGTGAGGTTCCAAGACATCTGAAATTCAAAACTGCAATGTTCAGCCAGTGGGTCTGCATCCCTGTTCTTGTCTGAGGCTGGTATGGGCACTGTGGAATAAGTGCTTGCCTTTTTATCCCTTGAAAGGCCCTGAAGGCACCAAACCATTAAGTAGCTCGTCCCACATTTTTCCCGCTCTTTTCTGAGCTTGCTTGGTGAAGATTTTGAAAGTATAGAGGGATGGTTTTCTGCAGTGGAGATATTGCAACAATTGCTCACCTAACATGGAAGCACTTACTAACTAAAGAAAAATAGAAAGAACTCCTGTTAGGTGAGCACCTGATGCTCAAATGCAATTATTCTCTAAATATTATAACATACACTTCCAGAGCTGTTGTTTAGTTAACAGAACTTCAACCTCAATAGGTAAGCACTTACAAGCTTGAAGCTGTATTTCTATGAGGTTTCAAGACATCTGAAATTCAAAACTACAATGTTCAGCCAAAGGGTCTGCATCCCTGTTCTTGTCTGAGGCTGTTCCTGGTATGGGCACTGTGGAAGAAGTTCTAGCCTTTTTATCCCTTGAAAGTCCCTGAAGGCACCAAACCATTAAGAAGCTCCTCCCACATTTTTCCCGCTCTTTTCTGAGCTTGCTTGGTGAAGATTTTGAAAGTATAGAGAGATGGTTTTCTGTAGTGGAGATATTGCAACAATTGCTCACCTAACATGGAAGCACTTACTAACTAAAGAAAAATAGAAAGAACTCCTGTTAGGTGAGCACCTGATGTTCAAATGCAACCCATCCCTAAATATTATACCATGTACTTCCAGAGTTGTTGTTTATTTCACAGAACTTCAAACTCAAAAGGTAAGCACTTACAACCATGAAGCTGTATTTCTATGAGGTTTCAAGATATCTGAAATTCAAAACTGCAATGTTCAGCCAGTTGGCCTGCGTCACTGTTCTCATCCGAGGCCGTTCCTGCTATGGGCACTGTGGAAGAAGTGCCCACCTTTTTATCCCTTGAAAGGCCCTCAAGGCACCAAACCATTAAGTAGCTCCTCCCACATTTTTCCCGCTCTTTTCCGAGCTTGCT
This sequence comes from Ambystoma mexicanum, assembly GCF_040938575.1. Classification (NCBI taxonomy): domain Eukaryota; kingdom Metazoa; phylum Chordata; class Amphibia; order Caudata; family Ambystomatidae; genus Ambystoma; species Ambystoma mexicanum. Next base: position 1,146,735,913 of record NC_090941.1, on the reverse strand, counting down.
TGGTGAAGATTTTGAAAGTATAGAGAGATGGTTTTCTGTAGTGGGGATAGTGCAACAATTGCTCACCTAACATAGAAGCACTTACTAACTAAAGAAAAATAGAAAGAACTCCTGTTAGGTGAACACCTGATGCTCAAATGCAATCCATCCCTAAATAGTATACCATGTACTTCCAGAGTTGTTGTTTATTTCACAGAACTTCAAACTCAAAAGGTAAGCACTTATAACCATGAAGCTGTATTTCTATGAGGTTTCAAGACATCTGAAATTCAAAACTGCAATGTTCAGCCAGTTGGCCTGCATCACTGTTGTCATCTGAGGCCGTTCCTGCTATGGGCACTGTGGAGAAGTGCCCACCTTTTTATCCCTTGAAAGGCCCTCAAGGCACCAGACCATTAAGTAGCTCCTCCCACATTTTTCCCGCTCTTTTCTGAGCTTGCTTGGTGAAGATTTTGAAAGTATAGAGAGATGGTTTTCTGTAGTGGGGATATTGCAACAATTGCTCACCTAACATGGAAGCACTTACTAACTAAAGAAAAATAGAAAGAACTCCTGTTAGGTGAACACCTGATGCTCAAATGCAATCCATCCCTAAATATTATACCATGTACTTCCAGAGTTGTTGTTTATTTCACAGAACTTCAAACTCAAAAGGTAAGCACTTACAAGCTTGAAGCTGTATTTCTATGAGGTTTCAAGGCATCTGAAATTCAAAACTGCAATGTTCAGCCAAAGGGTCTGCATCCCTGTTCTTGTCAGAGGCTGTTTCTGGTATGGGCACTGTGGAATAAGTGCTCGCCTTTTTATCCCTTGAAAGGCCCTGAAGGCACCAAACCATTAAGTAGCTCCTCCCACATTTTTCCCGCTCTTTTCTGAGATTGCTTGGTGAAGATTTTGAAAGTATAGAGAGATGGTTTTCTGTAGTGGGGATATTGCAACAATTGCTCACCTAACATGGAAGCACTTACTAACTAAAGAAAAACAGAAAGAACTCCTGTTAGGTGAGCACCTGATGTTCAAATGCAATCCATCCTAAATATTATAACATACACTTCCAAAGTTGCTGTTTAGTTCACAGAACTTCAACCTCAAAAGGTAAGCACTTATAACCATGAAGCTGTATTTCTATGAGGTTTCAAGACATCTGAAATTCAAAACTGCAATGTTCAGCCAATGGGTCTGCATCCCTGTTCATGTCTGAGGCTGTTACTGTTATGGGCACTGTGGAAGAAGTGCTCGCCTTTTTATCCCTTGAAAGGCCCTGAAGGCACCAAACCATTAAGAAGCACCTCCCACATTTTTCCCGCTCTTTTCTGAGCTTGCTTGGTGAAGATTTTGAAAGTAAAGAGATGGTTTTCTGTAGTGGAGATATTGCAACAATTGCTCACCTAACATGGAAGCACTTACTAACTAAAGAAAAATAGAAAGAACTCCTGTTAGGTGAGCACCTGATGTTCAAATGCAACCCATCCCTAAATATTATACCATGTACTTCCAGAGTTGTTGTTTATTTCACAGAACTTCAAACTCAAAAGGTAAGCACTTACAACCATGAAGCTGTATTTCTATGCGGTTTCAAGATATCTGAAATTCAAAACTGCAATGTTCAGCCAGTTGGCCTGCATCACTGTTCTCATCCGAGGCCGTTCCTGCTATGGGCACTGTGGAAGAAGTGCCCACCTTTTTATCCCTTGAAAGGCCCTCAAGGCACCAAACCATTAAGTAGCTCCTCCCACATTTTTCCCGCTCTTTTCCGAGCTTGCTTGGTGAAGATTTTGAAAGTATAGAGAGATGGTTTTCTGTAGTGGGGATATTACAACAATTGCTCACCTAACATAGAAGCACTTACTAACTAAAGAAAAATAGAAAGAACTCCTGTTAGGTGAGCACCTGATGTTCAAATGCAATCCATCCTAAATATTATAACATACACTTCCAAAGTTGCTGTTTAATTCACAGAACTTCAACCTCAAAAGGTAAGCACTTATAACCATGAAGCTGTATTTCTATGAGGTTTCAAGACATCTGAAATTCAAAACTGCAATGTTCAGCCAATGGGTCTGCATCCCTGTTCATGTCTGAGGCTGTTACTGTTATGGGCACTGTGGAAGAAGTGCTCGCCTTTTTATCCCTTGAAAGGCCCTGAAGGCACCAAACCATTAAGTAGCTCCTCCCACATTTTTCCCGCTCTTTTCTGAGCTTGCTTGGTGAAGATTTTGAAAGTATAGAGAGATGGTTTTCTGCAGTGGGGATATTGCAACAATTGCTCACCTAACATAGAAGCACTTACTAACTAAAGAAAAATAGAAAGAACTCCTGTTAGGTGAACACCTGATGCTCAAATGCAATCCATCCCTAAATATTATACCATGTACTTCCAGAGTTGTTGTTTATTTCACAGAACTTCAAACTCAAAAGGTAAGCACTTACAAGCTTGAAGCTGTATTTCTATGAGGTTTCAAGACATCTGAAATTCAAAACTACAATGTTCAGCCAAAGGGTCTGCATCCCTGTTCTTGTCTGAGGCTGTTCCTGGTATGGGCACTGTGGAAGAAGTTCTAGCCTTTTTATCCCTTGAAAGTCCCTGAAGGCACCAAACCATTAAGAAGCTCCTCCCACATTTTCCCGCTCTTTTCTGAGCTTGCTTGGTGAAGATTTTGAAAGTATAGAGAGATGGTTTTCTGTAGTGGAGATATTGCAACAATTGCTCACCTAACATGGAAGCACTTACTAACTAAAGAAAAATAGAAAGAACTCCTGTTAGGTGAGCACCTGATGTTCAAATGCAACCCATCCCTAAATATTATACCATGTACTTCCAGAGTTGTTGTTTATTTCACAGAACTTCAAACTCAAAAGGTAAGCACTTACAACCATGAAGCTGTATTTCTATGAGGTTTCAAGATATCTGAAATTCAAAACTGCAATGTTCAGCCAGTTGGCCTGCATCACTGTTCTCATCCGAGGCCGTTCCTGCTATGGGCACTGTGGAAGAAGTGCCCACCTTTTTATCCCTTGAAAGGCCCTCAAGGCACCAAACCATTAAGTAGCTCCTCCCACATTTTTCCCGCTCTTTTCCGAGCTTGCTTGGTGAAGATTTTGAAAGTATAGAGAGATGGTTTTCTGTAGTGGGGATATTGCAACAATTGCTCACCTAACATGGAAGCACTTACTAACTAAAGAAAAATAGAAAGAACTCCTGTTAGGTGAGCACCTGATGTTCAAATGCAATCCATCCTAAATATTATAACATACACTTCCAAAATTGCTGTTTAGTTCACAGAACTTCAACCTCAAAAGGGAAGCACTTACACATATATAAAACGCAGGTGCCAACCTTGAAGCTGTATTTCTATGAGGTTTCAAGATATCTGAAATTCAAAACTGCAATGTTCAGCCAGTTGGCCTGCATCACTGTTCTCATCCGAGGCCATTCCTGCTATGGGCACTGTGGAAGAAGTGCCCACCTTTTTATCCCTTGAAAGGCCCTCAAGGCACCAAACCATTAAGTAGCTCCTCCCACATGTTTCCCGCACTTTTCCGAGCTTGCTTGGTGAAGATTTTGAAAGTATAGAGAGATGGTTTTCTGTAGTGGGGATAGTGCAACAATTGCTCACCTAACATAGAAGCACTTACTAACTAAAGAAAAATAGAAAGAACTCCTGTTAGGTGAACACCTGATGCTCAAATGCAATCCATCCCTAAATAGTATACCATGTACTTCCAGAGTTTTTGTTTATTTCACAGAACTTCAAACTCAAAAGGTAAGCACTTATAACCATGAAGCTGTATTTCTATGAGGTTTCAAGACATCTGAAATTCAAAACTGCAATGTTCAGCCAGTTGGCCTGCATCACTGTTGTCATCCGAGGCCGTTCCTGCTATGGGCACTGTGGAGAAGTGCCCACCTTTTTATCCCTTGAAAGGCCCTCAAGGCACCAGACCATTAAGTAGCTCCTCCCACATTTTTCCCGCTCTTTTCTGAGCTTGCTTGGTGAAGATTTTGAAAGTATAGAGAGATGGTTTTCTGTAGTGGGGATATTGCAACAATTGCTCACCTAACATGGAAGCACTTACTAACTAAAGAAAAATAGAAAGAACTCCTGTTAGGTGAACACCTGATGCTCAAATGCAATCCATCCCTAAATATTATACCATGTACTTCCAGAGTTGTTGTTTATTTCACAGAACTTCAAACTCAAAAGGTAAGCACTTACAAGCTTGAAGCTGTATTTCTATGAGGTTTCAAGGAATCTGAAATTCAAAACTGCAATGTTCAGCCAAAGGGTCTGCATCCCTGTTCTTGTCAGAGGCTGTTTCTGGTATGGGCACTGTGGAATAAGTGCTCGCCTTTTTATCCCTTGAAAGGCCCTGAAGGCACCAAACCATTAAGTAGCTCCTCCCACATTTTTCCCGCTCTTTTCTGAGCTTGCCTGGTGAAGATTTTGAAAGTATAGAGAGATGGTTTTCTGTAGTGGGGATATTGCAACAATTGCTCACCTAACATGGAAGCACTTACTAACTAAAGAAAAATAGAAAGAACTCCTGTTAGGTGAACACCTGATGCTCAAATGCAATCCATCCCTAAATATTATACCATGTACTTCCAGAGTTGTTGTTTATTTCACAGAACTTCAAACTCAAAAGGTAAGCACTTACAAGCTTGAAGCTGTATTTCTATGAGGTTTCAAGACATCTGAAATTCAAAACTGCAATGTTCAGCCAAAGGGTCTGCATCCCTGTTCTTGTCTGAGGCTGTTCCTGGTATGGGCACTGTGGAAGAAGTTCTAGCCTTTTTATCCCATTGAAAGTCCCTGAAGGCACCAAACCATTAAGAAGCTCCTCCCACATTTTTCCCGCTCTTTTCTGAGCTTGCTTGGTGAAGATTTTGAAAGTATAGAGAGATGGTTTTCTGTAGTGGAGATATTGCAACAATTGCTCACCTAACATGGAAGCACTTACTAACTAAAGAAAAATAGAAAGAACTCCTGTTAGGTGAGCACCTGATGTTCAAATGCAATCCATCCTAAATATTATAACATACACTTCCAAAATTGCTGTTTAGTTCACAGAACTTCAACCTCAAAAGGGAAGCACTTACACATATATAAAACGCAGGTGCCAACCTTGAAGCTGTATTTCTGTGAGGTTCCAAGACATCTGAAATTCAAAACTGCAATGTTCAGCCAGTGGGTCTGCATCCCTGTTCTTGTCTGAGGCTGGTATGGGCACTGTGGAATAAGTGCTCGCCTTTTTATCCCTTGAAAGGCCCTGAAGGCACCAAACCATTAAGAAGCTCCTCCCACATTTTTAAGCACTTATAACCATGAAGCTTGCTTTTCATCCGAGGCCGTTCCTGCTATGGGCACTGTGGAGAAGTGCCCACCTTTTTATCGCTTGAAAGGCCCTCAAGGCACCAGACCATTAAGTAGCTCCTCCCACATTTTTCCCGCTCTTTTCTGAGCTTGCTTGGTGAAGATTTTGAAAGTATAGAGAGATGGTTTTCTGTAGTGGGGATAGTGCAACAATTGCTCACCTAACATAGAAGCACTTACTAACTAAAGAAAAATAGAAAGAACTCCTGTTAGGTGAACACCTGATGCTCAAATGCAATCCATCCCTAAATAGTATACCATGTACTTCCAGAGTTGTTGTTTATTTCACAGAACTTCAAACTCAAAAGGTAAGCACTTATAACCATGAAGCTGTATTTCTATGAGGTTTCAAGACATCTGAAATTCAAAACTGCAATGTTCAGCCAGTTGGCCTGCATCACTGTTGTCATCTGAGGCCGTTCCTGCTATGGGCACTGTGGAGAAGTGCCCACCTTTTTATCCCTTGAAAGGCCCTCAAGGCACCAGACCATTAAGTAGCTCCTCCCACATTTTTCCCGCTCTTTTCTGAGCTTGCTTGGTGAAGATTTTGAAAGTATAGAGAGATGGTTTTCTGTAGTGGGGATATTGCAACAATTGCTCACCTAACATGGAAGCACTTACTAACTAAAGAAAAATAGAAAGAACTCCTGTTAGGTGAGCACCTGATGTTCAAATGCAATCCATCCTAAATATTATAACATACACTTCCAAAATTGCTGTTTAGTTCACAGAACTTCAACCTCAAAAGGGAAGCACTTACACATATATAAAACGCAGGTGCCAACCTTGAAGCTGTATTTCTATGAGGTTTCAAGATATCTGAAATTCAAAACTGCAATGTTCAGCCAGTTGGCCTGCATCACTGTTCTCATCCGAGGCCGTTCCTGCTATGGGCACTGTGGAAGAAGTGCCCACCTTTTTATCCCTTGAAAGGCCCTCAAGGCACCAAACCATTAAGTAGCTCCTCCCACATTTTTCCCGCTCTTTTCCGAGCTTGCTTGGTGAAGATTTTGAAAGTATAGAGAGATGGTTTTCTGTAGTGGGGATAGTGCAACAATTGCTCACCTAACATAGAAGCACTTACTAACTAAAGAAAAATAGAAAGAACTCCTGTTAGGTGAACACCTGATGTTCAAATGCAATCCATCCTAAATATTATAACATACACTTCCAAAATTGCTGTTTAGTTCACAGAACTTCAACCTCAAAAGGGAAGCACTTACACATATATAAAACGCAGGTGCCAACCTTGAAGCTGTATTTCTATGAGGTTTCAAGATATCTGAAATTCAAAACTGCAATGTTCAGCCAGTTGGCCTGCATCACTGTTCTCATCCGAGGCCGTTCCTGCTATGGGCACTGTGGAAGAAGTGCCCACCTTTTTATCCCTTGAAAGGCCCTCAAGGCACCAAACCATTAAGTAGCTCCTCCCACATTTTTCCCGCTCTTTTCCGAGCTTGCTTGGTGAAGATTTTGAAAGTATAGAGAGATGGTTTTCTGTAGTGGGGATAGTGCAACAATTGCTCACCTAACATAGAAGCACTTACTAACTAAAGAAAAATAGAAAGAACTCCTTTTAGGTGAACACCTGATGCTCAAATGCAATCCATCCCTAAATAGTATACCATGTACTTCCAGAGTTGTTGTTTATTTCACAGAACTTGAAACTCAAAAGGTAAGCACTTATAACCATGAAGCTGTATTTCTATGAGGTTTCAAGACATCTGAAATTCAAAACTGCAATGTTCAGCCAGTTGGCCTGCATCACTGTTGTCATCCGAGGCCGTTCCTGCTATGGGCACTGTGGAGAAGTGCCCACCTTTTTATCCCTTGAAAGGCCCTCAAGGCACCAGACCATTAAGTAGCTCCTCCCACATTTTTCCCGCTCTTTTCTGAGCTTGCTTGGTGAAGATTTTGAAAGTATAGAGAGATGGTTTTCTGTAGTGGGGATATTGCAACAATTGCTCACCTAACATGGAAGCACTTACTAACTAAAGAAAAATAGAAAGAACTCCTGTTAGGTGAACACCTGATGCTCAAATGCAATCCATCCCTAAATATTATACCATGTACTTCCAGAGTTGTTGTTTATTTCACAGAACTTCAAACTCAAAAGGTAAGCACTTACAAGCTTGAAGCTGTATTTCTATGAGGTTTCAAGGCATCTTAAATTCAAAACTGCAATGTTCAGCCAAAGGATCTGCATCCCTGTTCTTGTCAGAGGCTGTTTCTGGTATGGCACTGTGGAATAAGTGCTCGCCTTTTTATCCCTTGAAAGGCCCTGAAGGCACCAAACCATTAAGTAGCTCCTCCCACATTTTTCCCGCTCTTTTCTGAGCTTGCCTGGTGAAGATTTTGAAAGTATAGAGAGATGGTTTTCTGTAGTGGGGATATTGCAACAATTGCTCACCTAACATGGAAGCACTTACTAACTAAAGAAAAATAGAAAGAACTCCTGTTAGGTGAACACCTGATGCTCAAATGCAATCCATCCCTAAATATTATACCATGTACTTCCAGAGTTGTTGTTTATTTCACAGAACTTCAAACTCAAAAGGTAAGCACTTACAAGCTTGAAGCTGTATTTCTATGAGGTTTCAAGACATCTGAAATTCAAAACTGCAATGTTCAGCCAAAGGGTCTGCATCCCTGTTCTTGTCTGAGGCTGTTCCTGGTATGGGCACTGTGGAAGAAGTTCTAGCCTTTTTATCCCTTGAAAGTCCCTGAAGGCACCAAACCATTAAGAAGCTCCTCCCACATTTTTCCCGCTCTTTTCTGAGCTTGCTTGGTGAAGATTTTGAAAGTATAGAGAGATGGTTTTCTGTAGTGGAGATATTGCAACAATTGCTCACCTAACATGGAAGCACTTACTAACTAAAGAAAAATAGAATGAACTCCTGTTAGGTGAGCACCTGATGTTCAAATGCAATCCATCCTAAATATTATAACATACACTTCCAAAATTGCTGTTTAGTTCACAGAACTTCAACCTCAAAAGGGAAGCACTTACACATATATAAAACGCAGGTGCCAACCTTGAAGCTGTATTTCTGTGAGGTTCCAAGACATCTGAAATTCAAAACTGCAATGTTCAGCCAGTGGGTCTGCATCCCTGTTCTTGTCTGAGGCTGGTATGGGCACTGTGGAATAAGTGCTCGCCTTTTTATCCCTTGAAAGGCCCTGAAGGCACCAAACCATTAAGTAGCTCCTCCCACATTTTTCCCGCTCTTTTCTGAGCTTGCTTGGTGAAGATTTTGAAAGTATAGAGAGATGGTTTTCTGTAGTGGGGATATTGCAACAATTGCTCACCTAACATGGAAGCACTTACTAACTAAAGAAAAATAGAAAGAACTCCTGTTAGGTGAACACCTGATGCTCAAATGCAATCCATCCCTAAATATTATACCATGTACTTCCAGAGTTGTTGTTTATTTCACAGAACTTCAAACTCAAAAGGTAAGCACTTAGAAGCTTGAAGCTGTATTTCTATGAGGTTTCAAGACATCTGAAATTCAAAACTGCAATGTTCAGCCAAAGGGTCTGCATCCCTGTTCTTGTCTGAGGCTGTTCCTGGTATGGGCACTGTGGAAGAAGTTCTAGCCTTTTTATCCCTTGAAAGTCCCTGAAGGCACCAAACCATTAAGAAGCTCCTCCCACATTTTTAAGCACTTATAACCATGAAGCTTGCTTGTCATCCGAGGCCGTTCCTGCTATGGGCACTGTGGAGAAGTGCCCACCTTTTTATCCCTTGAAAGGCCCTCAAGGCACCAGACCATTAAGTAGCTCCTCCCACATTTTTCCCGCTCTTTTCTGAGCTTGCTTGGTGAAGATTTTGAAAGTATAGAGAGATGGTTTTCTGTAGTGGGGATATTGCAACAATTGCTCACCTAACATGGAAGCACTTACTAACTAAAGAAAAATAGAAAGAACTCCTGTTAGGTGAGCACCTGATGTTCAAATGCAATCCATCCTAAATATTATAACATACACTTCCAAAATTGCTGTTTAGTTCACAGAACTTCAACCTCAAAAGGGAAGCACTTACACATATATAAAACGCAGGTGCCAACCTTGAAGCTGTATTTCTATGAGGTTTCAAGATATCTGAAATTCAAAACTGCAATGTTCAGCCAGTTGGCCTGCATCACTGTTCTCATCCGAGGCCATTCCTGCTATGGGCACTGTGGAAGAAGTGCCCACCTTTTTATCCCTTGAAAGGCCCTCAAGGCACCAAACCATTAAGTAGCTCCTCCCACATGTTTCCCGCACTTTTCCGAGCTTGCTTGGTGAAGATTTTGAAAGTATAGAGAGATGGTTTTCTGTAGTGGGGATAGTGCAACAATTGCTCACCTAACATAGAAGCACTTACTAACTAAAGAAAAATAGAAAGAACTCCTGTTAGGTGAACACCTGATGCTCAAATGCAATCCATCCCTAAATAGTATACCATGTACTTCCAGAGTTTTTGTTTATTTCACAGAACTTCAAACTCAAAAGGTAAGCACTTATAACCATGAAGCTGTATTTCTATGAGGTTTCAAGACATCTGAAATTCAAAACTGCAATGTTCAGCCAGTTGGCCTGCATCACTGTTGTCATCCGAGGCCGTTCCTGCTATGGGCACTGTGGAGAAGTGCCCACCTTTTTATCCCTTGAAAGGCCCTCAAGGCACCAGACCATTAAGTAGCTCCTCCCACATTTTTCCCGCTCTTTTCTGAGCTTGCTTGGTGAAGATTTTGAAAGTATAGAGAGATGGTTTTCTGTAGTGGGGATATTGCAACAATTGCTCACCTAACATGGAAGCACTTACTAACTAAAGAAAAATAGAAAGAACTCCTGTTAGGTGAACACCTGATGCTCAAATGCAATCCATCCCTAAATATTATACCATGTACTTCCAGAGTTGTTGTTTATTTCACAGAACTTCAAACTCAAAAGGTAAGCACTTACAAGCTTGAAGCTGTATTTCTATGAGGTTTCAAGGAATCTGAAATTCAAAACTGCAATGTTCAGCCAAAGGGTCTGCATCCCTGTTCTTGTCAGAGGCTGTTTCTGGTATGGGCACTGTGGAATAAGTGCTCGCCTTTTTATCCCTTGAAAGGCCCTGAAGGCACCAAACCATTAAGTAGCTCCTCCCACATTTTTCCCGCTCTTTTCTGAGCTTGCCTGGTGAAGATTTTGAAAGTATAGAGAGATGGTTTTCTGTAGTGGGGATATTGCAACAATTGCTCACCTAACATGGAAGCACTTACTAACTAAAGAAAAATAGAAAGAACTCCTGTTAGGTGAACACCTGATGCTTAAATGCAATCCATCCCTAAATATTATACCATGTACTTCCAGAGTTGTTGTTTATTTCACAGAACTTCAAACTCAAAAGGTAAGCACTTACAAGCTTGAAGCTGTATTTCTATGAGGTTTCAAGACATCTGAAATTCAAAACTGCAATGTTCAGCCAAAGGGTCTGCATCCCTGTTCTTGTCTGAGGCTGTTCCTGGTATGGGCACTGTGGAAGAAGTTCTAGCCTTTTTATCCCATTGAAAGTCCCTGAAGGCACCAAACCATTAAGAAGCTCCTCCCACATTTTTCCCGCTCTTTTCTGAGCTTGCTTGGTGAAGATTTTGAAAGTATAGAGAGATGGTTTTCTGTAGTGGAGATATTGCAACAATTGCTCACCTAACATGGAAGCACTTACTAACTAAAGAAAAATAGAAAGAACTCCTGTTAGGTGAGCACCTGATGTTCAAATGCAATCCATCCTAAATATTATAACATACACTTCCAAAATTGCTGTTTAGTTCACAGAACTTCAACCTCAAAAGGGAAGCACTTACACATATATAAAACGCAGGTGCCAACCTTGAAGCTGTATTTCTGTGAGGTTCCAAGACATCTGAAATTTAAAACTGCAATGTTCAGCCAGTGGGTCTGCATCCCTGTTCTTGTCTGAGGCTGGTATGGGCACTGTGGAATAAGTGCTCGCCTTTTTATCCCTTGAAAGGCCCTGAAGGCACCAAACCATTAAGAAGCTCCTCCCACATTTTTAAGCACTTATAACCATGAAGCTTGCTTTTCATCCGAGGCCGTTCCTGCTATGGGCACTGTGGAGAAGTGCCCACCTTTTTATCCCTTGAAAGGCCCTCAAGGCACCAGACCATTAAGTAGCTCCTCCCACATTTTTCCCGCTCTTTTCTGAGCTTGCTTGGTGAAGATTTTGAAAGTATAGAGAGATGGTTTTCTGTAGTGGGGATATTGCAACAATTGCTCACCTAACATAGAAGCACTTACTAACTAAAGAAAAATAGAAAGAACTCCTGTTAGGTGAACACCTGATGCTCAAATGCAATCCATCCCTAAATAGTATACCATGTACTTCCAGAGTTTTTGTTTATTTCACAGAACTTCAAACTCAAAAGGTAAGCACTTATAACCATGAAGCTGTATTTCTATGATGTTTCAAGACATCTGAAATTCAAAACTGCAATGTTCAGCCAAAGGGTCTGCATCCCTGTTCTTGTCTGAGGCTGTTCCTGGTATGGGCACTGTGGAAGAAGTTCTAGCCTTTTCATCCCATTGAAAGTCCCTGAAGGCACCAAACCATTAAGAAGCTCCTCCCACATGTTTCCCGCTCTTTTCTGAGCTTGCTTGGTGAAGATTTTGAAAGTATAGAGAGATGGTTTTCTGTAGTGGAGATATTGCAACAATTGCTCACCTAACACGGAAGCACTTACTAACTAAAGAAAAATAGAAAGAACTCCTGTTAGGTGAGCACCTGATGTTCAAATGCAATCCATCCTAAATATTATAACATACACTTCCAAAATTGCTGTTTAGTTCACAGAACTTCAACCTCAAAAGGGAAGCACTTACACATATATAAAACGCAGGTGCCAACCTTGAAGCTGTATTTCTGTGAGGTTCCAAGACATCTGAAATTCAAAACTGCAATGTTCAGCCAGTGGGTCTGCATCCCTGTTCTTGTCTGAGGCTGGTATGGGCACTGTGGAATAAGTGCTCGCCTTTTTATCCCTTGAAAGGCCCTGAAGGCACCAAACCATTAAGTAGCTCCTCCCACATTTTTCCCGCTCTTTTCTGAGCTTGCTTGGTGAAGATTTTGAAAGTATAGAGGGATGGTTTTCTGCAGTGGAGATATTGCAACAATTGCTCACCTAACATGGAAGCACTTACTAACTAAAGAAAAATAGAAAGAACTCCTGTTAGGTGAGCACCTGATGTTCAAATGCAACCCATCCCTAAATATTATACCATGTACTTCCAGAGTTGTTGTTTATTTCACAGAACTTCAAACTCAAAAGGTAAGCACTTACAACCATGAAGCTGTATTTCTATGAGGTTTCAAGATATCTGAAATTCAAAACTGCAATGTTCAGCCAGTTGGCCTGCATCACTGTTCTCATCCGAGGCCGTTCCTGCTATGGGCACTGTGGAAGAAGTGCCCACCTTTTTATCCCTTGAAAGGCCCTCAAGGCACCAAACCATTAAGTAGCTCCTCCCACATTTTTCCCGCTCTTTTCCGAGCTTGCTTGGTGAAGATTTTGAAAGTATAGAGAGATGGTTTTCTGTAGTGGGGATATTGCAACAATTGCTCACCTAACATAGAAGCACTTACTAACTAAAGAAAAATAGAAAGAACTCCTGTTAGGTGAGCACCTGATGTTCAAATGCAATCCATCCTAAATATTATAACATACACTTCCAAAATTGCTGTTTAGTTCACAGAACTTCAACCTCAAAAGGGAAGCACTTACACATATATAAAACGCAGGTGCCAACCTTGAAGCTGTATTTCTATGAGGTTTCAAGATATCTGAAATTCAAAACTGCAATGTTCAGCCAGTTGGCCTGCATCACTGTTCTCATCCGAGGCCATTCCTGCTATGGGCACTGTGGAAGAAGTGCCCACCTTTTTATCCCTTGAAAGGCCCTCAAGGCACCAAACCATTAAGTAGCTCCTCCCACATGTTTCCCGCACTTTTCCGAGCTTGCTTGGTGAAGATTTTGAAAGTATAGAGAGATGGTTTTCTGTAGTGGGGATAGTGCAACAATTGCTCACCTAACATAGAAGCACTTACTAACTAAAGAAAAATAGAAAGAACTCCTGTTAGGTGAACACCTGATGCTCAAATGCAATCCATCCCTAAATAGTATACCATGTACTTCCAGAGTTTTTGTTTATTTCACAGAACTTCAAACTCAAAAGGTAAGCACTTATAACCATGAAGCTGTATTTCTATGAGGTTTCAAGACATCTGAAATTCAAAACTGCAATGTTCAGCCAGTTGGCCTGCATCACTGTTGTCATCCGAGGCCGTTCCTGCTATGGGCACTGTGGAGAAGTGCCCACCTTTTTATCCCTTGAAAGGCCCTCAAGGCACCAGACCATTAAGTAGCTCCTCCCACATTTTTCCCGCTCTTTTCTGAGCTTGCTTGGTGAAGATTTTGAAAGTATAGAGAGATGGTTTTCTGTAGTGGGGATATTGCAACAATTGCTCACCTAACATGGAAGCACTTACTAACTAAAGAAAAATAGAAAGAACTCCTGTTAGGTGAACACCTGATGCTCAAATGCAATCCATCCCTAAATATTATACCATGTACTTCCAGAGTTGTTGTTTATTTCACAGAACTTCAAACTCAAAAGGTAAGCACTTACAAGCTTGAAGCTGTATTTCTATGAGGTTTCAAGGAATCTGAAATTCAAAACTGCAATGTTCAGCCAAAGGGTCTGCATCCCTGTTCTTGTCAGAGGCTGTTTCTGGTATGGGCACTGTGGAATAAGTGCTCGCCTTTTTATCCCTTGAAAGGCCCTGAAGGCACCAAACCATTAAGTAGCTCCTCCCACATTTTTCCCGCTCTTTTCTGAGCTTGCCTGGTGAAGATTTTGAAAGTATAGAGAGATGGTTTTCTGTAGTGGGGATATTGCAACAATTGCTCACCTAACATGGAAGCACTTACTAACTAAAGAAAAATAGAAAGAACTCCTGTTAGGTGAACACCTGATGCTCAAATGCAATCCATCCCTAAATATTATACCATGTACTTCCAGAGTTGTTGTTTATTTCACAGAACTTCAAACTCAAAAGGTAAGCACTTACAAGCTTGAAGCTGTATTTCTATGAGGTTTCAAGACATCTGAAATTCAAAACTGCAATGTTCAGCCAAAGGGTCTGCATCCCTGTTCTTGTCTGAGGCTGTTCCTGGTATGGGCACTGTGGAAGAAGTTCTAGCCTTTTTATCCCATTGAAAGTCCCTGAAGGCACCAAACCATTAAGAAGCTCCTCCCACATTTTTCCCGCTCTTTTCTGAGCTTGCTTGGTGAAGATTTTGAAAGTATAGAGAGATGGTTTTCTGTAGTGGAGATATTGCAACAATTGCTCACCTAACATGGAAGCACTTACTAACTAAAGAAAAATAGAAAGAACTCCTGTTAGGTGAGCACCTGATGTTCAAATGCAATCCATCCTAAATATTATAACATACACTTCCAAAATTGCTGTTTAGTTCACAGAACTTCAACCTCAAAAGGGAAGCACTTACACATATATAAAACGCAGGTGCCAACCTTGAAGCTGTATTTCTGTGAGGTTCCAAGACATCTGAAATTTAAAACTGCAATGTTCAGCCAGTGGGTCTGCATCCCTGTTCTTGTCTGAGGCTGGTATGGGCACTGTGGAATAAGTGCTCGCCTTTTTATCCCTTGAAAGGCCCTGAAGGCACCAAACCATTAAGAAGCTCCTCCCACATTTTTAAGCACTTATAACCATGAAGCTTGCTTTTCATCCGAGGCCGTTCCTGCTATGGGCACTGTGGAGAAGTGCCCACCTTTTTATCCCTTGAAAGGCCCTCAAGGCACCAGACCATTAAGTAGCTCCTCCCACATTTTTCCCGCTCTTTTCTGAGCTTGCTTGGTGAAGATTTTGAAAGTATAGAGAGATGGTTTTCTGTAGTGGGGATATTGCAACAATTGCTCACCTAACATAGAAGCACTTACTAACTAAAGAAAAATAGAAAGAACTCCTGTTAGGTGAACACCTGATGCTCAAATGCAATCCACCCCTAAATAGTATACCATGTACTTCCAGAGTTTTTGTTTATTTCACAGAACTTCAAACTCAAAAGGTAAGCACTTATAACCATGAAGCTGTATTTCTATGATGTTTCAAGACATCTGAAATTCAAAACTGCAATGTTCAGCCAAAGGGTCTGCATCCCTGTTCTTGTCTGAGGCTGTTCCTGGTATGGGCACTGTGGAAGAAGTTCTAGCCTTTTCATCCCATTGAAAGTCCCTGAAGGCACCAAACCATTAAGAAGCTCCTCCCACATGTTTCCCGCTCTTTTCTGAGCTTGCTTGGTGAAGATTTTGAAAGTATAGAGAGATGGTTTTCTGTAGTGGAGATATTGCAACAATTGCTCACCTAACACGGAAGCACTTACTAACTAAAGAAAAATAGAAAGAACTCCTGTTAGGTGAGCACCTGATGTTCAAATGCAATCCATCCTAAATATTATAACATACACTTCCAAAATTGCTGTTTAGTTCACAGAACTTCAACCTCAAAAGGGAAGCACTTACACATATATAAAACGCAGGTGCCAACCTTGAAGCTGTATTTCTGTGAGGTTCCAAGACATCTGAAATTCAAAACTGCAATGTTCAGCCAGTGGGTCTGCATCCCTGTTCTTGTCTGAGGCTGGTATGGGCACTGTGGAATAAGTGCTCGCCTTTTTATCCCTTGAAAGGCCCTGAAGGCACCAAACCATTAAGTAGCTCCTCCCACATTTTTCCCGCTCTTTTCTGAGCTTGCTTGGTGAAGATTTTGAAAGTATAGAGGGATGGTTTTCTGCAGTGGAGATATTGCAACAATTGCTCACCTAACATGGAAGCACTTACTAACTAAAGAAAAATAGAAAGAACTCCTGTTAGGTGAGCACCTGATGTTCAAATGCAACCCATCCCTAAATATTATACCATGTACTTCCAGAGTTGTTGTTTATTTCACAGAACTTCAAACTCAAAAGGTAAGCACTTACAACCATGAAGCTGTATTTCTATGAGGTTTCAAGATATCTGAAATTCAAAACTGCAATGTTCAGCCAGTTGGCCTGCATCACTGTTCTCATCCGAGGCCGTTCCTGCTATGGGCACTGTGGAAGAAGTGCCCACCTTTTTATCCCTTGAAAGGCCCTCAAGGCACCAAACCATTAAGTAGCTCCTCCCACATTTTTCCCGCTCTTTTCCGAGCTTGCTTGGTGAAGATTTTGAAAGTATAGAGAGATGGTTTTCTGTAGTGGGGATATTGCAACAATTGCTCACCTAACATAGAAGCACTTACTAACTAAAGAAAAATAGAAAGAACTCCTGTTAGGTGAGCACCTGATGTTCAAATGCAATCCATCCTAAATATTATAACATACACTTCCAAAGTTGCTGTTTAATTCACAGAACTTCAACCTCAAAAGGTAAGCACTTATAACCATGAAGCTGTATTTCTATGAGGTTTCAAGACATCTGAAATTCAAAACTGCAATGTTCAGCCAATGGGTCTGCATCCCTGTTCATGTCTGAGGCTGTTACTGTTATGGGCACTGTGGAAGAAGTGCTCGCCTTTTTATCCCTTGAAAGGCCCTGAAGGCACCAAACCATTAAGTAGCTCCTCCCACATTTTTCCCGCTCTTTTCTGAGCTTGCTTGGTGAAGATTTTGAAAGTATAGAGAGATGGTTTTCTGTAGTGGGGATATTGCAACAATTGCTCACCTAACATAGAAACACTTACTAACTAAAGAAAAATAGAAAGAACTCCTGTTAGGTGAACACCTGATGCTCAAATGCAATCCATCCCTAAATATTATACCATGTACTTCCAGAGTTGTTGTTTATTTCACAGAACTTCAAACTCAAAAGGTAAGCACTTACAAGCTTGAAGCTGTATTTCTATGAGGTTTCAAGATATCTGAAATTCAAAACTGCAATGTTCAGCCAGTTGGCCTGCATCACTGTTCTCATCCGAGGCCGTTCCTGCTATGGGCACTGTGGAAGAAGTGCCCACCTTTTTATCCCTTGAAAGGCCCTCAAGGCACCAAACCATTAAGTAGCTCCTCCCACATTTTTCCCGCTCTTTTCCGAGCTTGCTTGGTGAAGATTTTGAAAGTATAGAGAGATGGTTTTCTGTAGTGGGGATAGTGCAACAATTGCTCACCTAACATAGAAGCACTTACTAACTAAAGAAAAATAGAAAGAACTCCTGTTAGGTGAACACCTGATGTTCAAATGCAATCCATCCTAAATATTATAACATACACTTCCAAAATTGCTGTTTAGTTCACAGAACTTCAACCTCAAAAGGGAAGCACTTACACATATATAAAACGCAGGTGCCAACCTTGAAGCTGTATTTCTATGAGGTTTCAAGATATCTGAAATTCAAAACTGCAATGTTCAGCCAGTTGGCCTGCATCACTGTTCTCATCCGAGGCCGTTCCTGCTATGGGCACTGTGGAAGAAGTGCCCACCTTTTTATCCCTTGAAAGGCCCTCAAGGCACCAAACCATTAAGTAGCTCCTCCCACATTTTTCCCGCTCTTTTCCGAGCTTGCTTGGTGAAGATTTTGAAAGTATAGAGAGATGGTTTTCTGTAGTGGGGATAGTGCAACAATTGCTCACCTAACATAGAAGCACTTACTAACTAAAGAAAAATAGAAAGAACTCCTTTTAGGTGAACACCTGATGCTCAAATGCAATCCATCCCTAAATAGTATACCATGTACTTCCAGAGTTGTTGTTTATTTCACAGAACTTGAAACTCAAAAGGTAAGCACTTATAACCATGAAGCTGTATTTCTATGAGGTTTCAAGACATCTGAAATTCAAAACTGCAATGTTCAGCCAGTTGGCCTGCATCACTGTTGTCATCCGAGGCCGTTCCTGCTATGGGCACTGTGGAGAAGTGCCCACCTTTTTATCCCTTGAAAGGCCCTCAAGGCACCAGACCATTAAGTAGCTCCTCCCACATTTTTCCCGCTCTTTTCTGAGCTTGCTTGGTGAAGATTTTGAAAGTATAGAGAGATGGTTTTCTGTAGTGGGGATATTGCAACAATTGCTCACCTAACATGGAAGCACTTACTAACTAAAGAAAAATAGAAAGAACTCCTGTTAGGTGAACACCTGATGCTCAAATGCAATCCATCCCTAAATATTATACCATGTACTTCCAGAGTTGTTGTTTATTTCACAGAACTTCAAACTCAAAAGGTAAGCACTTACAAGCTTGAAGCTGTATTTCTATGAGGTTTCAAGGCATCTTAAATTCAAAACTGCAATGTTCAGCCAAAGGATCTGCATCCCTGTTCTTGTCAGAGGCTGTTTCTGGTATGGCACTGTGGAATAAGTGCTCGCCTTTTTATCCCTTGAAAGGCCCTGAAGGCACCAAACCATTAAGTAGCTCCTCCCACATTTTTCCCGCTCTTTTCTGAGCTTGCCTGGTGAAGATTTTGAAAGTATAGAGAGATGGTTTTCTGTAGTGGGGATATTGCAACAATTGCTCACCTAACATGGAAGCACTTACTAACTAAAGAAAAATAGAAAGAACTCCTGTTAGGTGAACACCTGATGCTCAAATGCAATCCATCCCTAAATATTATACCATGTACTTCCAGAGTTGTTGTTTATTTCACAGAACTTCAAACTCAAAAGGTAAGCACTTACAAGCTTGAAGCTGTATTTCTATGAGGTTTCAAGACATCTGAAATTCAAAACTGCAATGTTCAGCCAAAGGGTCTGCATCCCTGTTCTTGTCTGAGGCTGTTCCTGGTATGGGCACTGTGGAAGAAGTTCTAGCCTTTTTATCCCTTGAAAGTCCCTGAAGGCACCAAACCATTAAGAAGCTCCTCCCACATTTTTCCCGCTCTTTTCTGAGCTTGCTTGGTGAAGATTTTGAAAGTATAGAGAGATGGTTTTCTGTAGTGGAGATATTGCAACAATTGCTCACCTAACATGGAAGCACTTACTAACTAAAGAAAAATAGAATGAACTCCTGTTAGGTGAGCACCTGATGTTCAAATGCAATCCATCCTAAATATTATAACATACACTTCCAAAATTGCTGTTTAGTTCACAGAACTTCAACCTCAAAAGGGAAGCACTTACACATATATAAAACGCAGGTGCCAACCTTGAAGCTGTATTTCTGTGAGGTTCCAAGACATCTGAAATTCAAAACTGCAATGTTCAGCCAGTGGGTCTGCATCCCTGTTCTTGTCTGAGGCTGGTATGGGCACTGTGGAATAAGTGCTCGCCTTTTTATCCCTTGAAAGGCCCTGAAGGCACCAAACCATTAAGTAGCTCCTCCCACATTTTTCCCGCTCTTTTCTGAGCTTGCTTGGTGAAGATTTTGAAAGTATAGAGAGATGGTTTTCTGTAGTGGGGATATTGCAACAATTGCTCACCTAACATGGAAGCACTTACTAACTAAAGAAAAATAGAAAGAACTCCTGTTAGGTGAACACCTGATGCTCAAATGCAATCCATCCCTAAATATTATACCATGTACTTCCAGAGTTGTTGTTTATTTCACAGAACTTCAAACTCAAAAGGTAAGCACTTACAAGCTTGAAGCTGTATTTCTATGAGGTTTCAAGACATCTGAAATTCAAAACTGCAATGTTCAGCCAAAGGGTCTGCATCCCTGTTCTTGTCTGAGGCTGTTCCTGGTATGGGCACTGTGGAAGAAGTTCTAGCCTTTTTATCCCTTGAAAGTCCCTGAAGGCACCAAACCATTAAGAAGCTCCTCCCACATTTTTAAGCACTTATAACCATGAAGCTTGCTTGTCATCCGAGGCCGTTCCTGCTATGGGCACTGTGGAGAAGTGCCCACCTTTTTATCCCTTGAAAGGCCCTCAAGGCACCAGACCATTAAGTAGCTCCTCCCACATTTTTCCCGCTCTTTTCTGAGCTTGCTTGGTGAAGATTTTGAAAGTATAGAGAGATGGTTTTCTGTAGTGGGGATATTGCAACAATTGCTCACCTAACATGGAAGCACTTACTAACTAAAGAAAAATAGAAAGAACTCCTGTTAGGTGAGCACCTGATGTTCAAATGCAATCCATCCTAAATATTATAACATACACTTCCAAAATTGCTGTTTAGTTCACAGAACTTCAACCTCAAAAGGGAAGCACTTACACATATATAAAACGCAGGTGCCAACCTTGAAGCTGTATTTCTATGAGGTTTCAAGATATCTGAAATTCAAAACTGCAATGTTCAGCCAGTTGGCCTGCATCACTGTTCTCATCCGAGGCCATTCCTGCTATGGGCACTGTGGAAGAAGTGCCCACCTTTTTATCCCTTGAAAGGCCCTCAAGGCACCAAACCATTAAGTAGCTCCTCCCACATGTTTCCCGCACTTTTCCGAGCTTGCTTGGTGAAGATTTTGAAAGTATAGAGAGATGGTTTTCTGTAGTGGGGATAGTGCAACAATTGCTCACCTAACATAGAAGCACTTACTAACTAAAGAAAAATAGAAAGAACTCCTGTTAGGTGAACACCTGATGCTCAAATGCAATCCATCCCTAAATAGTATACCATGTACTTCCAGAGTTTTTGTTTATTTCACAGAACTTCAAACTCAAAAGGTAAGCACTTATAACCATGAAGCTGTATTTCTATGAGGTTTCAAGACATCTGAAATTCAAAACTGCAATGTTCAGCCAGTTGGCCTGCATCACTGTTGTCATCCGAGGCCGTTCCTGCTATGGGCACTGTGGAGAAGTGCCCACCTTTTTATCCCTTGAAAGGCCCTCAAGGCACCAGACCATTAAGTAGCTCCTCCCACATTTTTCCCGCTCTTTTCTGAGCTTGCTTGGTGAAGATTTTGAAAGTATAGAGAGATGGTTTTCTGTAGTGAGGATATTGCAACAATTGCTCACCTAACATGGAAGCACTTACTAACTAAAGAAAAATAGAAAGAACTCCTGTTAGGTGAACACCTGATGCTCAAATGCAATCCATCCCTAAATATTATACCATGTACTTCCAGAGTTGTTGTTTATTTCACAGAACTTCAAACTCAAAAGGTAAGCACTTACAAGCTTGAAGCTGTATTTCTATGAGGTTTCAAGGAATCTGAAATTCAAAACTGCAATGTTCAGCCAAAGGGTCTGCATCCCTGTTCTTGTCAGAGGCTGTTTCTGGTATGGGCACTGTGGAATAAGTGCTCGCCTTTTTATCCCTTGAAAGGCCCTGAAGGCACCAAACCATTAAGTAGCTCCTCCCACATTTTTCCCGCTCTTTTCTGAGCTTGCCTGGTGAAGATTTTGAAAGTATAGAGAGATGGTTTTCTGTAGTGGGGATATTGCAACAATTGCTCACCTAACATGGAAGCACTTACTAACTAAAGAAAAATAGAAAGAACTCCTGTTAGGTGAACACCTGATGCTCAAATGCAATCCATCCCTAAATATTATACCATGTACTTCCAGAGTTGTTGTTTATTTCACAGAACTTCAAACTCAAAA
Organism: Ambystoma mexicanum; assembly: GCF_040938575.1. Classification (NCBI taxonomy): domain Eukaryota; kingdom Metazoa; phylum Chordata; class Amphibia; order Caudata; family Ambystomatidae; genus Ambystoma; species Ambystoma mexicanum. Next base: position 1,146,714,006 of record NC_090941.1, on the reverse strand, counting down.
GGTAAGCACTTACAAGCTTGAAGCTGTATTTCTATGAGGTTTCAAGACATCTGAAATTCAAAACTGCAATGTTCAGCCAAAGGGTCTGCATCCCTGTTCTTGTCTGAGGCTGTTCCTGGTATGGGCACTGTGGAAGAAGTTCTAGCCTTTTTATCCCATTGAAAGTCCCTGAAGGCACCAAACCATTAAGAAGCTCCTCCCACATTTTTCCCGCTCTTTTCTGAGCTTGCTTGGTGAAGATTTTGAAAGTATAGAGAGATGGTTTTCTGTAGTGGAGATATTGCAACAATTGCTCACCTAACATGGAAGCACTTACTAACTAAAGAAAAATAGAAAGAACTCCTGTTAGGTGAGCACCTGATGTTCAAATGCAATCCATCCTAAATATTATAACATACACTTCCAAAATTGCTGTTTAGTTCACAGAACTTCAACCTCAAAAGGGAAGCACTTACACATATATAAAACGCAGGTGCCAACCTTGAAGCTGTATTTCTGTGAGGTTCCAAGACATCTGAAATTTAAAACTGCAATGTTCAGCCAGTGGGTCTGCATCCCTGTTCTTGTCTGAGGCTGGTATGGGCACTGTGGAATAAGTGCTCGCCTTTTTATCCCTTGAAAGGCCCTGAAGGCACCAAACCATTAAGAAGCTCCTCCCACATTTTTAAGCACTTATAACCATGAAGCTTGCTTTTCATCCGAGGCCGTTCCTGCTATGGGCACTGTGGAGAAGTGCCCACCTTTTTATCCCTTGAAAGGCCCTCAAGGCACCAGACCATTAAGTAGCTCCTCCCACATTTTTCCCGCTCTTTTCTGAGCTTGCTTGGTGAAGATTTTGAAAGTATAGAGAGATGGTTTTCTGTAGTGGGGATATTGCAACAATTGCTCACCTAACATAGAAGCACTTACTAACTAAAGAAAAATAGAAAGAACTCCTGTTAGGTGAACACCTGATGCTCAAATGCAATCCATCCCTAAATAGTATACCATGTACTTCCAGAGTTTTTGTTTATTTCACAGAACTTCAAACTCAAAAGGTAAGCACTTATAACCATGAAGCTGTATTTCTATGATGTTTCAAGACATCTGAAATTCAAAACTGCAATGTTCAGCCAAAGGGTCTGCATCCCTGTTCTTGTCTGAGGCTGTTCCTGGTATGGGCACTGTGGAAGAAGTTCTAGCCTTTTCATCCCATTGAAAGTCCCTGAAGGCACCAAACCATTAAGAAGCTCCTCCCACATGTTTCCCGCTCTTTTCTGAGCTTGCTTGGTGAAGATTTTGAAAGTATAGAGAGATGGTTTTCTGTAGTGGAGATATTGCAACAATTGCTCACCTAACACGGAAGCACTTACTAACTAAAGAAAAATAGAAAGAACTCCTGTTAGGTGAGCACCTGATGTTCAAATGCAATCCATCCTAAATATTATAACATACACTTCCAAAATTGCTGTTTAGTTCACAGAACTTCAACCTCAAAAGGGAAGCACTTACACATATATAAAACGCAGGTGCCAACCTTGAAGCTGTATTTCTGTGAGGTTCCAAGACATCTGAAATTCAAAACTGCAATGTTCAGCCAGTGGGTCTGCATCCCTGTTCTTGTCTGAGGCTGGTATGGGCACTGTGGAATAAGTGCTCGCCTTTTTATCCCTTGAAAGGCCCTGAAGGCACCAAACCATTAAGTAGCTCCTCCCACATTTTTCCCGCTCTTTTCTGAGCTTGCTTGGTGAAGATTTTGAAAGTATAGAGGGATGGTTTTCTGCAGTGGAGATATTGCAACAATTGCTCACCTAACATGGAAGCACTTACTAACTAAAGAAAAATAGAAAGAACTCCTGTTAGGTGAGCACCTGATGTTCAAATGCAACCCATCCCTAAATATTATACCATGTACTTCCAGAGTTGTTGTTTATTTCACAGAACTTCAAACTCAAAAGGTAAGCACTTACAACCATGAAGCTGTATTTCTATGAGGTTTCAAGATATCTGAAATTCAAAACTGCAATGTTCAGCCAGTTGGCCTGCATCACTGTTCTCATCCGAGGCCGTTCCTGCTATGGGCACTGTGGAAGAAGTGCCCACCTTTTTATCCCTTGAAAGGCCCTCAAGGCACCAAACCATTAAGTAGCTCCTCCCACATTTTTCCCGCTCTTTTCCGAGCTTGCTTGGTGAAGATTTTGAAAGTATAGAGAGATGGTTTTCTGTAGTGGGGATATTGCAACAATTGCTCACCTAACATAGAAGCACTTACTAACTAAAGAAAAATAGAAAGAACTCCTGTTAGGTGAGCACCTGATGTTCAAATGCAATCCATCCTAAATATTATAACATACACTTCCAAAGTTGCTGTTTAATTCACAGAACTTCAACCTCAAAAGGTAAGCACTTATAACCATGAAGCTGTATTTCTATGAGGTTTCAAGACATCTGAAATTCAAAACTGCAATGTTCAGCCAATGGGTCTGCATCCCTGTTCATGTCTGAGGCTGTTACTGTTATGGGCACTGTGGAAGAAGTGCTCGCCTTTTTATCCCTTGAAAGGCCCTGAAGGCACCAAACCATTAAGTAGCTCCTCCCACATTTTTCCCGCTCTTTTCTGAGCTTGCTTGGTGAAGATTTTGAAAGTATAGAGAGATGGTTTTCTGTAGTGGGGATATTGCAACAATTGCTCACCTAACATAGAAACACTTACTAACTAAAGAAAAATAGAAAGAACTCCTGTTAGGTGAACACCTGATGCTCAAATGCAATCCATCCCTAAATATTATACCATGTACTTCCAGAGTTGTTGTTTATTTCACAGAACTTCAAACTCAAAAGGTAAGCACTTACAAGCTTGAAGCTGTATTTCTATGAGGTTTCAAGATATCTGAAATTCAAAACTGCAATGTTCAGCCAGTTGGCCTGCATCACTGTTCTCATCCGAGGCCGTTCCTGCTATGGGCACTGTGGAAGAAGTGCCCACCTTTTTATCCCTTGAAAGGCCCTCAAGGCACCAAACCATTAAGTAGCTCCTCCCACATTTTTCCCGCTCTTTTCCGAGCTTGCTTGGTGAAGATTTTGAAAGTATAGAGAGATGGTTTTCTGTAGTGGGGATAGTGCAACAATTGCTCACCTAACATAGAAGCACTTACTAACTAAAGAAAAATAGAAAGAACTCCTGTTAGGTGAACACCTGATGTTCAAATGCAATCCATCCTAAATATTATAACATACACTTCCAAAATTGCTGTTTAGTTCACAGAACTTCAACCTCAAAAGGGAAGCACTTACACATATATAAAACGCAGGTGCCAACCTTGAAGCTGTATTTCTATGAGGTTTCAAGATATCTGAAATTCAAAACTGCAATGTTCAGCCAGTTGGCCTGCATCACTGTTCTCATCCGAGGCCGTTCCTGCTATGGGCACTGTGGAAGAAGTGCCCACCTTTTTATCCCTTGAAAGGCCCTCAAGGCACCAAACCATTAAGTAGCTCCTCCCACATTTTTCCCGCTCTTTTCCGAGCTTGCTTGGTGAAGATTTTGAAAGTATAGAGAGATGGTTTTCTGTAGTGGGGATAGTGCAACAATTGCTCACCTAACATAGAAGCACTTACTAACTAAAGAAAAATAGAAAGAACTCCTTTTAGGTGAACACCTGATGCTCAAATGCAATCCATCCCTAAATAGTATACCATGTACTTCCAGAGTTGTTGTTTATTTCACAGAACTTGAAACTCAAAAGGTAAGCACTTATAACCATGAAGCTGTATTTCTATGAGGTTTCAAGACATCTGAAATTCAAAACTGCAATGTTCAGCCAGTTGGCCTGCATCACTGTTGTCATCCGAGGCCGTTCCTGCTATGGGCACTGTGGAGAAGTGCCCACCTTTTTATCCCTTGAAAGGCCCTCAAGGCACCAGACCATTAAGTAGCTCCTCCCACATTTTTCCCGCTCTTTTCTGAGCTTGCTTGGTGAAGATTTTGAAAGTATAGAGAGATGGTTTTCTGTAGTGGGGATATTGCAACAATTGCTCACCTAACATGGAAGCACTTACTAACTAAAGAAAAATAGAAAGAACTCCTGTTAGGTGAACACCTGATGCTCAAATGCAATCCATCCCTAAATATTATACCATGTACTTCCAGAGTTGTTGTTTATTTCACAGAACTTCAAACTCAAAAGGTAAGCACTTACAAGCTTGAAGCTGTATTTCTATGAGGTTTCAAGGCATCTTAAATTCAAAACTGCAATGTTCAGCCAAAGGATCTGCATCCCTGTTCTTGTCAGAGGCTGTTTCTGGTATGGCACTGTGGAATAAGTGCTCGCCTTTTTATCCCTTGAAAGGCCCTGAAGGCACCAAACCATTAAGTAGCTCCTCCCACATTTTTCCCGCTCTTTTCTGAGCTTGCCTGGTGAAGATTTTGAAAGTATAGAGAGATGGTTTTCTGTAGTGGGGATATTGCAACAATTGCTCACCTAACATGGAAGCACTTACTAACTAAAGAAAAATAGAAAGAACTCCTGTTAGGTGAACACCTGATGCTCAAATGCAATCCATCCCTAAATATTATACCATGTACTTCCAGAGTTGTTGTTTATTTCACAGAACTTCAAACTCAAAAGGTAAGCACTTACAAGCTTGAAGCTGTATTTCTATGAGGTTTCAAGACATCTGAAATTCAAAACTGCAATGTTCAGCCAAAGGGTCTGCATCCCTGTTCTTGTCTGAGGCTGTTCCTGGTATGGGCACTGTGGAAGAAGTTCTAGCCTTTTTATCCCTTGAAAGTCCCTGAAGGCACCAAACCATTAAGAAGCTCCTCCCACATTTTTAAGCACTTATAACCATGAAGCTTGCTTGTCATCCGAGGCCGTTCCTGCTATGGGCACTGTGGAGAAGTGCCCACCTTTTTATCCCTTGAAAGGCCCTCAAGGCACCAGACCATTAAGTAGCTCCTCCCACATTTTTCCCGCTCTTTTCTGAGCTTGCTTGGTGAAGATTTTGAAAGTATAGAGAGATGGTTTTCTGTAGTGGGGATATTGCAACAATTGCTCACCTAACATGGAAGCACTTACTAACTAAAGAAAAATAGAAAGAACTCCTGTTAGGTGAGCACCTGATGTTCAAATGCAATCCATCCTAAATATTATAACATACACTTCCAAAATTGCTGTTTAGTTCACAGAACTTCAACCTCAAAAGGGAAGCACTTACACATATATAAAACGCAGGTGCCAACCTTGAAGCTGTATTTCTATGAGGTTTCAAGATATCTGAAATTCAAAACTGCAATGTTCAGCCAGTTGGCCTGCATCACTGTTCTCATCCGAGGCCATTCCTGCTATGGGCACTGTGGAAGAAGTGCCCACCTTTTTATCCCTTGAAAGGCCCTCAAGGCACCAAACCATTAAGTAGCTCCTCCCACATGTTTCCCGCACTTTTCCGAGCTTGCTTGGTGAAGATTTTGAAAGTATAGAGAGATGGTTTTCTGTAGTGGGGATAGTGCAACAATTGCTCACCTAACATAGAAGCACTTACTAACTAAAGAAAAATAGAAAGAACTCCTGTTAGGTGAACACCTGATGCTCAAATGCAATCCATCCCTAAATAGTATACCATGTACTTCCAGAGTTTTTGTTTATTTCACAGAACTTCAAACTCAAAAGGTAAGCACTTATAACCATGAAGCTGTATTTCTATGAGGTTTCAAGACATCTGAAATTCAAAACTGCAATGTTCAGCCAGTTGGCCTGCATCACTGTTGTCATCCGAGGCCGTTCCTGCTATGGGCACTGTGGAGAAGTGCCCACCTTTTTATCCCTTGAAAGGCCCTCAAGGCACCAGACCATTAAGTAGCTCCTCCCACATTTTTCCCGCTCTTTTCTGAGCTTGCTTGGTGAAGATTTTGAAAGTATAGAGAGATGGTTTTCTGTAGTGGGGATATTGCAACAATTGCTCACCTAACATGGAAGCACTTACTAACTAAAGAAAAATAGAAAGAACTCCTGTTAGGTGAACACCTGATGCTCAAATGCAATCCATCCCTAAATATTATACCATGTACTTCCAGAGTTGTTGTTTATTTCACAGAACTTCAAACTCAAAAGGTAAGCACTTACAAGCTTGAAGCTGTATTTCTATGAGGTTTCAAGGAATCTGAAATTCAAAACTGCAATGTTCAGCCAAAGGGTCTGCATCCCTGTTCTTGTCAGAGGCTGTTTCTGGTATGGGCACTGTGGAATAAGTGCTCGCCTTTTTATCCCTTGAAAGGCCCTGAAGGCACCAAACCATTAAGTAGCTCCTCCCACATTTTTCCCGCTCTTTTCTGAGCTTGCCTGGTGAAGATTTTGAAAGTATAGAGAGATGGTTTTCTGTAGTGGGGATATTGCAACAATTGCTCACCTAACATGGAAGCACTTACTAACTAAAGAAAAATAGAAAGAACTCCTGTTAGGTGAACACCTGATGCTCAAATGCAATCCATCCCTAAATATTATACCATGTACTTCCAGAGTTGTTGTTTATTTCACAGAACTTCAAACTCAAAAGGTAAGCACTTACAAGCTTGAAGCTGTATTTCTATGAGGTTTCAAGACATCTGAAATTCAAAACTGCAATGTTCAGCCAAAGGGTCTGCATCCCTGTTCTTGTCTGAGGCTGTTCCTGGTATGGGCACTGTGGAAGAAGTTCTAGCCTTTTTATCCCATTGAAAGTCCCTGAAGGCACCAAACCATTAAGAAGCTCCTCCCACATTTTTCCCGCTCTTTTCTGAGCTTGCTTGGTGAAGATTTTGAAAGTATAGAGAGATGGTTTTCTGTAGTGGAGATATTGCAACAATTGCTCACCTAACATGGAAGCACTTACTAACTAAAGAAAAATAGAAAGAACTCCTGTTAGGTGAGCACCTGATGTTCAAATGCAATCCATCCTAAATATTATAACATACACTTCCAAAATTGCTGTTTAGTTCACAGAACTTCAACCTCAAAAGGGAAGCACTTACACATATATAAAACGCAGGTGCCAACCTTGAAGCTGTATTTCTGTGAGGTTCCAAGACATCTGAAATTTAAAACTGCAATGTTCAGCCAGTGGGTCTGCATCCCTGTTCTTGCCTGAGGCTGGTATGGGCACTGTGGAATAAGTGCTCGCCTTTTTATCCCTTGAAAGGCCCTGAAGGCACCAAACCATTAAGAAGCTCCTCCCACATTTTTAAGCACTTATAACCATGAAGCTTGCTTTTCATCCGAGGCCGTTCCTGCTATGGGCACTGTGGAGAAGTGCCCACCTTTTTATCCCTTGAAAGGCCCTCAAGGCACCAGACCATTAAGTAGCTCCTCCCACATTTTTCCCGCTCTTTTCTGAGCTTGCTTGGTGAAGATTTTGAAAGTATAGAGAGATGGTTTTCTGTAGTGGGGATATTGCAACAATTGCTCACCTAACATAGAAGCACTTACTAACTAAAGAAAAATAGAAAGAACTCCTGTTAGGTGAACACCTGATGCTCAAATGCAATCCATCCCTAAATAGTATACCATGTACTTCCAGAGTTTTTGTTTATTTCACAGAACTTCAAACTCAAAAGGTAAGCACTTATAACCATGAAGCTGTATTTCTATGATGTTTCAAGACATCTGAAATTCAAAACTGCAATGTTCAGCCAAAGGGTCTGCATCCCTGTTCTTGTCTGAGGCTGTTCCTGGTATGGGCACTGTGGAAGAAGTTCTAGCCTTTTCATCCCATTGAAAGTCCCTGAAGGCACCAAACCATTAAGAAGCTCCTCCCACATGTTTCCCGCTCTTTTCTGAGCTTGCTTGGTGAAGATTTTTGAAAGTATAGAGAGATGGTTTTCTGTAGTGGAGATATTGCAACAATTGCTCACCTAACACGGAAGCACTTACTAACTAAAGAAAAATAGAAAGAACTCCTGTTAGGTGAGCACCTGATGTTCAAATGCAATCCATCCTAAATATTATAACATACACTTCCAAAATTGCTGTTTAGTTCACAGAACTTCAACCTCAAAAGGGAAGCACTTACACATATATAAAACGCAGGTGCCAACCCTGAAGCTGTATTTCTGTGAGGTTCCAAGACATCTGAAATTCAAAACTGCAATGTTCAGCCAGTGGGTCTGCATCCCTGTTCTTGTCTGAGGCTGGTATGGGCACTGTGGAATAAGTGCTCGCCTTTTTATCCCTTGAAAGGCCCTGAAGGCACCAAACCATTAAGTAGCTCCTCCCACATTTTTCCCGCTCTTTTCTGAGCTTGCTTGGTGAAGATTTTGAAAGTATAGAGGGATGGTTTTCTGCAGTGGAGATATTGCAACAATTGCTCACCTAACATGGAAGCACTTACTAACTAAAGAAAAATAGAAAGAACTCCTGTTAGGTGAGCACCTGATGTTCAAATGCAACCCATCCCTAAATATTATACCATGTACTTCCAGAGTTGTTGTTTATTTCACAGAACTTCAAACTCAAAAGGTAAGCACTTACAACCATGAAGCTGTATTTCTATGAGGTTTCAAGATATCTGAAATTCAAAACTGCAATGTTCAGCCAGTTGGCCTGCATCACTGTTCTCATCCGAGGCCGTTCCTGCTATGGGCACTGTGGAAGAAGTGCCCACCTTTTTATCCCTTGAAAGGCCCTCAAGGCACCAAACCATTAAGTAGCTCCTCCCACATTTTTCCCGCTCTTTTCCGAGCTTGCTTGGTGAAGATTTTGAAAGTATAGAGAGATGGTTTTCTGTAGTGGGGATATTGCAACAATTGCTCACCTAACATAGAAGCACTTACTAACTAAAGAAAAATAGAAAGAACTCCTGTTAGGTGAGCACCTGATGTTCAAATGCAATCCATCCTAAATATTATAACATACACTTCCAAAGTTGCTGTTTAATTCACAGAACTTCAACCTCAAAAGGTAAGCACTTATAACCATGAAGCTGTATTTCTATGAGGTTTCAAGACATCTGAAATTCAAAACTGCAATGTTCAGCCAATGGGTCTGCATCCCTGTTCATGTCTGAGGCGGTTACTGTTATGGGCACTGTGGAAGAAGTGCTCGCCTTTTTATCCCTTGAAAGGCCCTGAAGGCACCAAACCATTAAGTAGCTCCTCCCACATTTTTCCCGCTCTTTTCTGAGCTTGCTTGGTGAAGATTTTGAAAGTATAGAGAGATGGTTTTCTGTAGTGGGGATATTGCAACAATTGCTCACCTAACATAGAAGCACTTACTAACTAAAGAAAAATAGAAAGAACTCCTGTTAGGTGAACACCTGATGCTCAAATGCAATCCATCCCTAAATATTATACCATGTACTTCCAGAGTTGTTGTTTATTTCACAGAACTTCAAACTCAAAAGGTAAGCACTTACAAGCTTGAAGCTGTATTTCTATGAGGTTTCAAGACATCTGAAATTCAAAACTACAATGTTCAGCCAAAGGGTCTGCATCCCTGTTCTTGTCTGAGGCTGTTCCTGGTATGGGCACTGTGGAAGAAGTTCTAGCCTTTTTATCCCTTGAAAGTCCCTGAAGGCACCAAACCATTAAGAAGCTCCTCCCACATTTTTCCCGCTCTTTTCTGAGCTTTCTTGGTGAAGATTTTGAAAGTATAGAGAGATGGTTTTCTGTAGTGGAGATATTGCAACAATTGCTCACCTAACATGGAAGCACTTACTAACTAAAGAAAAATAGAAAGAACTCCTGTTAGGTGAGCACCTGATGTTCAAATTCAACCCATCCCTAAATATTATACCATGTACTTCCAGAGTTGTTGTTTATTTCACAGAACTTCAAACTCAAAAGGTAAGCACTTACAACCATGAAGCTGTATTTCTATGAGGTTTCAAGATATCTGAAATTCAAAACTGCAATGTTCAGCCAGTTGGCCTGCATCACTGTTCTCATCCGAGGCCGTTCCTGCTATGGGCACTGTGGAAGAAGTGCCCACCTTTTTATCCCTTGAAAGGCCCTCAAGGCACCAAACCATTAAGTAGCTCCTCCCACATTTTTCCCGCTCTTTTCCGAGCTTGCTTGGTGAAGATTTTGAAAGTATAGAGAGATGGTTTTCTGTAGTGGGGATAGTGCAACAATTGCTCACCTAACATAGAAGCACTTACTAACTAAAGAAAAATAGAAAGAACTCCTGTTAGGTGAACACCTGATGCTCAAATGCAATCCATCCCTAAATAGTATACCATGTACTTCCAGAGTTGTTGTTTATTTCACAGAACTTCAAACTCAAAAGGTAAGCACTTATAACCATGAAGCTGTATTTCTATGAGGTTTCAAGACATCTGAAATTCAAAACTGCAATGTTCAGCCAGTTGGCCTGCATCACTGTTGTCATCTGAGGCCGTTCCTGCTATGGGCACTGTGGAGAAGTGCCCACCTTTTTATCCCTTGAAAGGCCCTCAAGGCACCAGACCATTAAGTAGCTCCTCCCACATTTTTCCCGCTCTTTTCTGAGCTTGCTTGGTGAAGATTTTGAAAGTATAGAGAGATGGTTTTCTGTAGTGGGGATATTGCAACAATTGCTCACCTAACATGGAAGCACTTACTAACTAAAGAAAAATAGAAAGAACTCCTGTTAGGTGAGCACCTGATGTTCAAATGCAATCCATCCTAAATATTATAACATACACTTCCAAAATTGCTGTTTAGTTCACAGAACTTCAACCTCAAAAGGGAAGCACTTACACATATATAAAACGCAGGTGCCAACCTTGAAGCTGTATTTCTATGAGGTTTCAAGATATCTGAAATTCAAAACTGCAATGTTCAGCCAGTTGGCCTGCATCACTGTTCTCATCCGAGGCCGTTCCTGCTATGGGCACTGTGGAAGAAGTGCCCACCTTTTTATCCCTTGAAAGGCCCTCAAGGCACCAAACCATTAAGTAGCTCCTCCCACATTTTTCCCGCTCTTTTCCGAGCTTGCTTGGTGAAGATTTTGAAAGTATAGAGAGATGGTTTTCTGTAGTGGGGATAGTGCAACAATTGCTCACCTAACATAGAAGCACTTACTAACTAAAGAAAAATAGAAAGAACTCCTGTTAGGTGAACACCTGATGTTCAAATGCAATCCATCCTAAATATTATAACATACACTTCCAAAATTGCTGTTTAGTTCACAGAACTTCAACCTCAAAAGGGAAGCACTTACACATATATAAAACGCAGGTGCCAACCTTGAAGCTGTATTTCTATGAGGTTTCAAGATATCTGAAATTCAAAACTGCAATGTTCAGCCAGTTGGCCTGCATCACTGTTCTCATCCGAGGCCGTTCCTGCTATGGGCACTGTGGAAGAAGTGCCCACCTTTTTATCCCTTGAAAGGCCCTCAAGGCACCAAACCATTAAGTAGCTCCTCCCACATTTTTCCCGCTCTTTTCCGAGCTTGCTTGGTGAAGATTTTGAAAGTATAGAGAGATGGTTTTCTGTAGTGGGGATAGTGCAACAATTGCTCACCTAACATAGAAGCACTTACTAACTAAAGAAAAATAGAAAGAACTCCTGTTAGGTGAACACCTGATGCTCAAATGCAATCCATCCCTAAATAGTATACCATGTACTTCCAGAGTTGTTGTTTATTTCACAGAACTTCAAACTCAAAAGGTAAGCACTTATAACCATGAAGCTGTATTTCTATGAGGTTTCAAGACATCTGAAATTCAAAACTGCAATGTTCAGCCAGTTGGCCTGCATCACTGTTGTCATCCGAGGCCGTTCCTGCTATGGGCACTGTGGAGAAGTGCCCACCTTTTTATCCCTTGAAAGGCCCTCAAGGCACCAGACCATTAAGTAGCTCCTCCCACATTTTTCCCGCTCTTTTCTGAGCTTGCTTGGTGAAGATTTTGAAAGTATAGAGAGATGGTTTTCTGTAGTGGGGATATTGCAACAATTGCTCACCTAACATGGAAGCACTTACTAACTAAAGAAAAATAGAAAGAACTCCTGTTAGGTGAACACCTGATGCTCAAATGCAATCCATCCCTAAATATTATACCATGTACTTCCAGAGTTGTTGTTTATTTCACAGAACTTCAAACTCAAAAGGTAAGCACTTACAAGCTTGAAGCTGTATTTCTATGAGGTTTCAAGGCATCTGAAATTCAAAACTGCAATGTTCAGCCAAAGGGTCTGCATCCCTGTTCTTGTCAGAGGCTGTTTCTGGTATGGGCACTGTGGAATAAGTGCTCGCCTTTTTATCCCTTGAAAGGCCCTGAAGGCACCAAACCATTAAGTAGCTCCTCCCACATTTTTCCCGCTCTTTTCTGAGCTTGCCTGGTGAAGATTTTGAAAGTATAGAGAGATGGTTTTCTGTAGTGGGGATATTGCAACAATTGCTCACCTAACATGGAAGCACTTACTAACTAAAGAAAAATAGAAAGAACTCCTGTTAGGTGAACACCTGATGCTCAAATGCAATCCATCCCTAAATATTATACCATGTACTTCCAGAGTTGTTGTTTATTTCACAGAACTTCAAACTCAAAAGGTAAGCACTTACAAGCTTGAAGCTGTATTTCTATGAGGTTTCAAGACATCTGAAATTCAAAACTGCAATGTTCAGCCAAAGGGTCTGCATCCCTGTTCTTGTCTGAGGCTGTTCCTGGTATGGGCACTGTGGAAGAAGTTCTAGCCTTTTTATCCCTTGAAAGTCCCTGAAGGCACCAAACCATTAAGTAGCTCCTCCCACATTTTTCCCGCTCTTTTCTGAGCTTGCTTGGTGAAGATTTTGAAAGTATAGAGAGATGGTTTTCTGTAGTGGAGATATTGCAACAATTTCTCACCTAACATGGAAGCACTTACTAACTAAAGAAAAATAGAAAGAACTCCTGTTAGGTGAGCACCTGATGTTCAAATGCAATCCATCCTAAATATTATAACATACACTTCCAAAATTGCTGTTTAGTTCACAGAACTTCAACCTCAAAAGGGAAGCACTTACACATATATAAAACGCAGGTGCCAACCTTGAAGCTGTATTTCTGTGAGGTTCCAAGACATCTGAAATTCAAAACTGCAATGTTCAGCCAGTGGGTCTGCATCCCTGTTCTTGTCTGAGGCTGGTATGGGCACTGTGGAATAAGTGCTCGCCTTTTTATCCCTTGAAAGGCCCTGAAGGCACCAAACCATTAAGTAGCTCCTCCCACATTTTTCCCGCTCTTTTCTGAGCTTGCTTGGTGAAGATTTTGAAAGTATAGAGGGATGGTTTTCTGCAGTGGAGATATTGCAACAATTGCTCACCTAACATGGAAGCACTTACTAACTAAAGAAAAATAGAAAGAACTCCTGTTAGGTGAGCACCTGATGCTCAAATGCAATTATTCTCTAAATATTATAACATACACTTCCAGAGCTGTTGTTTAGTTAACAGAACTTCAACCTCAATAGGTAAGCACTTACAAGCTTGAAGCTGTATTTCTATGAGGTTTCAAGACATCTGAAATTCAAAACTGCAATGTTCAGCCAGTTGGCCTGCATCACTGTTCTCATCCGAGGCCGTTCCTGCTATGGGCACTGTGGAAGAAGTGCCCACCTTTTTATCCCTTGAAAGGCCCTCAAGGCACCAAACCATTAAGTAGCTCCTCCTACATTTTTCCCGCTCTTTTCTGAGCTTGCTTGGTGAAGATTTTGAAAGTATAGAGAGATGGTTTTCTGTAGTGGGGATATTGCAACAATTGCTCACCTAACATGGAAGCACTTACTAACTAAAGAAAAACAGAAAGAACTCCTGTTAGGTGAGCACCTGATGTTCAAATGCAATCCATCCTAAATATTATAACATACACTTCCAAAGTTGCTGTTTAGTTCACAGAACTTCAACCTCAAAAGGTAAGCACTTATAACCATGAAGCTGTATTTCTATGAGGTTTCAAGACATCTGAAATTCAAAACTGCAATGTTCAGCCAATGGGTCAGCATCCCTGTTCATGTCTGAGGCTGTTACTGTTATGGGCACTGTGGAAGAAGTGCTCGCCTTTTTATCCCTTGAAAGGCCCTGAAGGCACCAAACCATTAAGAAGCTCCTCCCACATTTTTCCCGCTCTTTTCTGAGCTTGCTTGGTGAAGATTTTGAAAGTAAAGAGATGGTTTTCTGTAGTGGAGATATTGCAACAATTGCTCACCTAACATGGAAGCACTTACTAACTAAAGAAAAATAGAAAGAACTCCTGTTAGGTGAGCACCTGATGTTCAAATGCAACCCATCCCTAAATATTATACCATGTACTTCCAGAGTTGTTGTTTATTTCACAGAACTTCAAACTCAAAAGGTAAGCACTTACAACCATGAAGCTGTATTTCTATGAGGTTTCAAGATATCTGAAATTCAAAACTGCAATGTTCAGCCAGTTGGCCTGCATCACTGTTCTCATCCGAGGCCGTTCCTGCTATGGGCACTGTGGAAGAAGTGCCCACCTTTTTATCCCTTGAAAGGCCCTCAAGGCACCAAACCATTAAGTAGCTCCTCCCACATTTTTCCCGCTCTTTTCTGAGCTTGCTTGGTGAAGATTTTGAAAGTATAGAGAGATGGTTTTCTGTAGTGGGGATATTGCAACAATTGCTCACCTAACATGGAAGCACTTACTAACTAAAGAAAAATAGAAAGAACTCCTGTTAGGTGAACACCTGATGCTCAAATGCAATCCATCCCTAAATATTATACCATGTACTTCCAGAGTTGTTGTTTATTTCACAGAACTTCAAACTCAAAAGGTAAGCACTTACAAGCTTGAAGCTGTATTTCTATGAGGTTTCAAGGAATCTGAAATTCAAAACTGCAATGTTCAGCCAAAGGGTCTGCATCCCTGTTCTTGTCAGAGGCTGTTTCTGGTATGGGCACTGTGGAATAAGTGCTCGCCTTTTTATCCCTTGAAAGGCCCTGAAGGCACCAAACCATTAAGTAGCTCCTCCCACATTTTTCCCACTCTTTTCTGAGCTTGCCTGGTGAAGATTTTGAAAGTATAGAGAGATGGTTTTCTGTAGTGGGGATATTGCAACAATTGCTCACCTAACATGGAAGCACTTACTAACTAAAGAAAAATAGAAAGAACTCCTGTTAGGTGAACACCTGATGCTCAAATGCAATCCATCCCTAAATATTATACCATGTACTTCCAGAGTTGTTGTTTATTTCACAGAACTTCAAACTCAAAAGGTAAGCACTTACAAGCTTGAAGCTGTATTTCTATGAGGTTTCAAGACATCTGAAATTCAAAACTGCAATGTTCAGCCAAAGGGTCTGCATCCCTGTTCTTGTCTGAGGCTGTTCCTGGTATGGGCACTGTGGAAGAAGTTCTAGCCTTTTTATCCCTTGAAAGTCCCTGAAGGCACCAAACCATTAAGAAGCTCCTCCCACATTTTTCCCGCTCTTTTCTGAGATTGCTTGGTGAAGATTTTGAAAGTATAGAGAGATGGTTTTCTGTAGTGGAGATATTGCAACAATTGCTCACCTAACATGGAAGCACTTACTAACTAAAGAAAAATAGAAAGAACTCCTGTTAGGTGAGCACCTGATGTTCAAATGCAATCCATCCTAAATATTATAACATACACTTCCAAAATTGCTGTTTAGTTCACAGAACTTCAACCTCAAAAGGGAAGCACTTACACATATATAAAACGCAGGTGCCAACCTTGAAGCTGTATTTCTGTGAGGTTCCAAGACATCTGAAATTCAAAACTGCAATGTTCAGCCAGTGGGTCTGCATCCCTGTTCTTGTCTGAGGCTGGTATGGGCACTGTGGAATAAGTGCTCGCCTTTTTATCCCTTGAAAGGCCCTGAAGGCACCAAACCATTAAGTAGCTCCTCCCACATTTTTCCCGCTCTTTTCTGAGCTTGCTTGGTGAAGATTTTGAAAGTATAGAGGGATGGTTTTCTGCAGTGGAGATATTGCAACAATTGCTCACCTAACATGGAAGCACTTACTAACTAAAGAAAAATAGAAAGAACTCCTGTTAGGTGAGCACCTGATGCTCAAATGCAATTATTCTCTAAATATTATAACATACACTTCCAGAGCTGTTGTTTAGTTAACAGAACTTCAACCTCAATAGGTAAGCACTTACAAGCTTGAAGCTGTATTTCTATGAGGTTTCAAGACATCTGAAATTCAAAACTGCAATGTTCAGCCAGTTGGCCTGCATCACTGTTCTCATCCGAGGCCGTTCCTGCTATGGGCACTGTGGAAGAAGTGCCCACCTTTTTATCCCTTGAAAGGCCCTCAAGGCACCAAACCATTAAGTAGCTCCTCCTACATTTTTCCCGCTCTTTTCTGAGCTTGCTTGGTGAAGATTTTGAAAGTATAGAGAGATGGTTTTCTGTAGTGGGGATATTGCAACAATTGCTCACCTAACATGGAAGCACTTACTAACTAAAGAAAAACAGAAAGAACTCCTGTTAGGTGAGCACCTGATGTTCAAATGCAATCCATCCTAAATATTATAACATACACTTCCAAAGTTGCTGTTTAGTTCACAGAACTTCAACCTCAAAAGGTAAGCACTTATAACCATGAAGCTGTATTTCTATGAGGTTTCAAGACATCTGAAATTCAAAACTGCAATGTTCAGCCAATGGGTCTGCATCCCTGTTCATGTCTGAGGCTGTTACTGTTATGGGCACTGTGGAAGAAGTGCTCGCCTTTTTATCCCTTCAAAGGCCCTGAAGGCACCAAACCATTAAGAAGCTCCTCCCACATTTTTCCCGCTCTTTTCTGAGCTTGCTTGGTGAAGATTTTGAAAGTAAAGAGATGGTTTTCTGTAGTGGAGATATTGCAACAATTGCTCACCTAACATGGAAGCACTTACTAACTAAAGAAAAATAGAAAGAACTCCTGTTAGGTGAGCACCTGATGTTCAAATGCAACCCATCCCTAAATATTATACCATGTACTTCCAGAGTTGTTGTTTATTTCACAGAACTTCAAACTCAAAAGGTAAGCACTTATAACCATGAAGCTGTATTTCTATGAGGTTTCAAGACATCTGAAATTCAAAACTGCAATGTTCAGCCAATGGGTCTGCATCACTGTTGTCATCTGAGGCCGTTCCTGCTATGGGCACTGTGGAGAAGTGCCCACCTTTTTATCCCTTGAAAGGCCCTCAAGGCACCAAACCATTAAGTAGCTCCTCCTACATTTTTCCCGCTCTTTTCTGAGCTTGCTTGGTGAAGATTTTGAAAGTATAGAGAGATGGTTTTCTGTAGTGGGGATATTGCAACAATTGCTCACCTAACATGGAAGCACTTACTAACTAAAGAAAAACAGAAAGAACTCCTGTTAGGTGAGCACCTGATGTTCAAATGCAATCCATCCTAAATATTATAACATACACTTCCAAAGTTGCTGTTTAGTTCACAGAACTTCAACCTCAAAAGGTAAGCACTTATAACCATGAAGCTGTATTTCTATGAGGTTTCAAGACATCTGAAATTCAAAACTGCAATGTTCAGCCAATGGGTCAGCATCCCTGTTCATGTCTGAGGCTGTTACTGTTATGGGCACTGTGGAAGAAGTGCTCGCCTTTTTATCCCTTGAAAGGCCCTGAAGGCACCAAACCATTAAGAAGCTCCTCCCACATTTTTCCCGCTCTTTTCTGAGCTTGCTTGGTGAAGATTTTGAAAGTAAAGAGATGGTTTTCTGTAGTGGAGATATTGCAACAATTGCTCACCTAACATGGAAGCACTTACTAACTAAAGAAAAATAGAAAGAACTCCTGTTAGGTGAGCACCTGATGTTCAAATGCAACCCATCCCTAAATATTATACCATGTACTTCCAGAGTTGTTGTTTATTTCACAGAACTTCAAACTCAAAAGGTAAGCACTTACAACCATGAAGCTGTATTTCTATGAGGTTTCAAGATATCTGAAATTCAAAACTGCAATGTTCAGCCAGTTGGCCTGCATCACTGTTCTCATCCGAGGCCGTTCCTGCTATGGGCACTGTGGAAGAAGTGCCCACCTTTTTATCCCTTGAAAGGCCCTCAAGGCACCAAACCATTAAGTAGCTCCTCCCACATTTTTCCCGCTCTTTTCTGAGCTTGCTTGGTGAAGATTTTGAAAGTATAGAGAGATGGTTTTCTGTAGTGGGGATATTGCAACAATTGCTCACCTAACATGGAAGCACTTACTAACTAAAGAAAAATAGAAAGAACTCCTGTTAGGTGAACACCTGATGCTCAAATGCAATCCATCCCTAAATATTATACCATGTACTTCCAGAGTTGTTGTTTATTTCACAGAACTTCAAACTCAAAGGTAAGCACTTACAAGCTTGAAGCTGTATTTCTATGAGGTTTCAAGGAATCTGAAATTCAAAACTGCAATGTTCAGCCAAAGGGTCTGCATCCCTGTTCTTGTCAGAGGCTGTTTCTGGTATGGGCACTGTGGAATAAGTGCTCGCCTTTTTATCCCTTGAAAGGCCCTGAAGGCACCAAACCATTAAGTAGCTCCTCCCACATTTTTCCCACTCTTTTCTGAGCTTGCCTGGTGAAGATTTTGAAAGTATAGAGAGATGGTTTTCTGTAGTGGGGATATTGCAACAATTGCTCACCTAACATGGAAGCACTTACTAACTAAAGAAAAATAGAAAGAACTCCTGTTAGGTGAGCACCTGATGTTCAAATGCAACCCATCCCTAAATATTATACCATGTACTTCCAGAGTTGTTGTTTATTTCACAGAACTTCAAACTCAAAAGGTAAGCACTTACAACCATGAAGCTGTATTTCTATGAGGTTTCAAGATATCTGAAATTCAAAACTGCAATGTTCAGCCAGTTGGCCTGCATCACTGTTCTCATCCGAGGCCGTTCCTGCTATGGGCACTGTGGAAGAAGTGCCCACCTTTTTATCCCTTGAAAGGCCCTCAAGGCACCAAACCATTAAGTAGCTCCTCCCACATTTTTCCCGCTCTTTTCTGAGCTTGCTTGGTGAAGATTTTGAAAGTATAGAGAGATGGTTTTCTGTAGTGGGGATATTGCAACAATTGCTCACCTAACATGGAAGCACTTACTAACTAAAGAAAAATAGAAAGAACTCCTGTTAGGTGAACACCTGATGCTCAAATGCAATCCATCCCTAAATATTATACCATGTACTTCCAGAGTTGTTGTTTATTTCACAGAACTTCAAACTCAAAGGTAAGCACTTACAAGCTTGAAGCTGTATTTCTATGAGGTTTCAAGGAATCTGAAATTCAAAACTGCAATGTTCAGCCAAAGGGTCTGCATCCCTGTTCTTGTCAGAGGCTGTTTCTGGTATGGGCACTGTGGAATAAGTGCTCGCCTTTTTATCCCTTGAAAGGCCCTGAAGGCACCAAACCATTAAGTAGCTCCTCCCACATTTTTCCCACTCTTTTCTGAGCTTGCCTGGTGAAGATTTTGAAAGTATAGAGAGATGGTTTTCTGTAGTGGGGATATTGCAACAATTGCTCACCTAACATGGAAGCACTTACTAACTAAAGAAAAATAGAAAGAACTCCTGTTAGGTGAACACCTGATGCTCAAATGCAATCCATCCCTAAATATTATACCATGTACTTCCAGAGTTGTTGTTTATTTCACAGAACTTCAAACTCAAAAGGTAAGCACTTACAAGCTTGAAGCTGTATTTCTATGAGGTTTCAAGACATCTGAAATTCAAAACTGCAATGTTCAGCCAAAGGGTCTGCATCCCTGTTCTTGTCTGAGGCTGTTCCTGGTATGGGCACTGTGGAAGAAGTTCTAGCCTTTTCATCCCTTGAAAGTCCCTGAAGGCACCAAACCATTAAGAAGCTCCTCCCACATTTTTCCCGCTCTTTTCTGAGATTGCTTGGTGAAGATTTTGAAAGTATAGAGAGATGGTTTTCTGTAGTGGAGATATTGCAACAATTGCTCACCTAACATGGAAGCACTTACTAACTAAAGAAAAATAGAAAGAACTCCTGTTAGGTGAGCACCTGATGTTCAAATGCAATCCATCCTAAATATTATAACATACACTTCCAAAATTGCTGTTTAGTTCACAGAACTTCAACCTCAAAAGGGAAGCACTTACACATATATAAAACGCAGGTGCCAACCTTGAAGCTGTATTTCTGTGAGGTTCCAAGACATCTGAAATTCAAAACTGCAATGTTCAGCCAGTGGGTCTGCATCCCTGTTCTTGTC
Source organism: Ambystoma mexicanum (assembly GCF_040938575.1). Lineage (NCBI taxonomy): Eukaryota > Metazoa > Chordata > Amphibia > Caudata > Ambystomatidae > Ambystoma > Ambystoma mexicanum. The sequence continues at coordinate 1,146,693,865 of NC_090941.1, read as the reverse complement.
TGAGGCTGGTATGGGCACTGTGGAATAAGTGCTCGCCTTTTTATCCCTTGAAAGGCCCTGAAGGCACCAAACCATTAAGTAGCTCCTCCCACATTTTTCCCGCTCTTTTCTGAGCTTGCTTGGTGAAGATTTTGAAAGTATAGAGGGATGGTTTTCTGCAGTGGAGATATTGCAACAATTGCTCACCTAACATGGAAGCACTTACTAACTAAAGAAAAATAGAAAGAACTCCTGTTAGGTGAGCACCTGATGCTCAAATGCAATTATTCTCTAAATATTATAACATACACTTCCAGAGCTGTTGTTTAGTTAACAGAACTTCAACCTCAATAGGTAAGCACTTACAAGCTTGAAGCTGTATTTCTATGAGGTTTCAAGACATCTGAAATTCAAAACTGCAATGTTCAGCCAGTTGGCCTGCATCACTGTTCTCATCCGAGGCCGTTCCTGCTATGGGCACTGTGGAAGAAGTGCCCACCTTTTTATCCCTTGAAAGGCCCTCAAGGCACCAAACCATTAAGTAGCTCCTCCTACATTTTTCCCGCTCTTTTCTGAGCTTGCTTGGTGAAGATTTTGAAAGTATAGAGAGATGGTTTTCTGTAGTGGGGATATTGCAACAATTGCTCACCTAACATGGAAGCACTTACTAACTAAAGAAAAACAGAAAGAACTCCTGTTAGGTGAGCACCTGATGTTCAAATGCAATCCATCCTAAATATTATAACATACACTTCCAAAGTTGCTGTTTAGTTCACAGAACTTCAACCTCAAAAGGTAAGCACTTATAACCATGAAGCTGTATTTCTATGAGGTTTCAAGACATCTGAAATTCAAAACTGCAATGTTCAGCCAATGGGTCTGCATCCCTGTTCATGTCTGAGGCTGTTACTGTTATGGGCACTGTGGAAGAAGTGCTCGCCTTTTTATCCCTTCAAAGGCCCTGAAGGCACCAAACCATTAAGAAGCTCCTCCCACATTTTTCCCGCTCTTTTCTGAGCTTGCTTGGTGAAGATTTTGAAAGTATAGAGAGATGGTTTTCTGTAGTGGAGATATTGCAACAATTGCTCACCTAACATGGAAGCACTTACTAACTAAAGAAAAATAGAAAGAACCCCTGTTAGGTGAGCACCTGATGTTCAAATGCAACCCATCCCTAAATATTATACCATGTACTTCCAGAGTTGTTGTTTATTTCACAGAACTTCAAACTCAAAAGGTAAGCACTTACAACCATGAAGCTGTATTTCTATGAGGTTTCAAGACATCTGAAATTCAAAACTGCAATGTTCAGCCAGTTGGCCTGCATCACTGTTGTCATCTGAGGCCGTTCCTGCTATGGGCACTGTGGAGAAGTGCCCACCTTTTTATCCCTCGAAAGGCCCTCAAGGCACCAGACCATTAAGTAGCTCCTCCCACATTTTTCCCGCTCTTTTCTGAGCTTGCTTGGTGAAGATTTTGAAAGTATAGAGAGATGGTTTTCTGTAGTGGGGATATTGCAACAATTGCTCACCTAACATGGAAGCACTTACTAACTAAAGAAAAATAGAAAGAACTCCTGTTAGGTGAACACCTGATGCTCAAATGCAATCCATCCCTAAATATTATTCCATGTACTTCCAGAGTTGTTGTTTATTTCACAGAACTTCAAACTCAAAAGGTAAGCACTTACAAGCTTGAAGCTGTATTTCTATGAGGTTTCAAGGCATCTGAAATTCAAAACTGCAATGTTCAGCCAAAGGGTCTGCATCCCTGTTCTTGTCAGAGGCTGTTTCTGGTATGGGCACTGTGGAATAAGTGCTCGCCTTTTTATCCCTTGAAAGGCCCTGAAGGCACCAAACCATTAAGTAGCTCCTCCCACATTTTTCCCGCTCTTTTCTGAGCTTGCCTGGTGAAGATTTTGAAAGTATAGAGAGATGGTTTTCTGTAGTGGGGATATTGCAACAATTGCTCACCTAACATGGAAGCACTTACTAACTAAAGAAAAATAGAAAGAACTCCTGTTAGGTGAACACCTGATGCTCAAATGCAATCCATCCCTAAATATTATACCATGTACTTCCAGAGTTGTTGTTTATTTCACAGAACTTCAAACTCAAAAGGTAAGCACTTACAAGCTTGAAGCTGTATTTCTATGAGGTTTCAAGACATCTGAAATTCAAAACTGCAATGTTCAGCCAAAGGGTCTGCATCCCTGTTCTTGTCTGAGGCTGTTCCTGGTATGGGCACTGTGGAAGAAGTTCTAGCCTTTTTATCCCTTGAAAGTCCCTGAAGGCACCAAACCATTAAGAAGCTCCTCCCATATTTTTCCCGCTCTTTTCTGAGCTTGCTTGGTGAAGATTTTGAAAGTATAGAGAGATGGTTTTCTGTAGTGGAGATATTGCAACAATTGCTCACCTAACATGGAAGCACTTACTAACTAAAGAAAAATAGAAAGAACTCCTGTTAGGTGAGCACCTGATGTTCAAATGCAATCCATCCTAAATATTATAACATACACTTCCAAAATTGCTGTTTAGTTCACAGAACTTCAACCTCAAAAGGGAAGCACTTACACATATATAAAACGCAGGTGCCAACCATGAAGCTGTATTTCTGTGAGGTTCCAAGACATCTGAAATTCAAAACTGCAATGTTCAGCCAGTGGGTCTGCATCCCTGTTCTTGTCTGAGGCTGGTATGGGCACTGTGGAATAAGTGCTTGCCCTTTTATCCCTTGAAAGGCCCTGAAGGCACCAAACCATTAAGTAGCTCGTCCCACACTTTTCCCGCTCTTTTCTGAGCTTGCTTGGTGAAGATTTTGAAAGTATAGAGGGATGGTTTTCTGCAGTGGAGATATTGCAACAATTGCTCACCTAACATGGAAGCACTTACTAACTAAAGAAAAATAGAAAGAACTCCTGTTAGGTGAGCACCTGATGCTCAAATGCAATTATTCTCTAAATATTATAACATACACTTCCAGAGCTGTTGTTTAGTTAACAGAACTTCAACCTCAATAGGTAAGCACTTACAAGCTTGAAGCTGTATTTCTATGAGGTTTCAAGACATCTGAAATTCAAAACTGCAATGTTCAGCCAATGGGTCTGCATCCCTGTTCATGTCTGAGGCTGTTACTGTTATGGGCACTGTGGAAGAAGTGCTCGCCTTTTTATCCCTTGAAAGGCCCTGAAGGCACCAAACCATTAAGAAGCTCCTCCCACATTTTTCCCGCTCTTTTCTGAGCTTGCTTGGTGAAGATTTTGAAAGTATAGAGAGATGGTTTTCTGTAGTGGGGATATTGCAACAATTGCTCACCTAACATGGAAGCACTTACTAACTAAAGAAAAATAGAAAGAACTCCTGTTAGGTGAACACCTGATGCTCAAATGCAATCCATCCCTAAATATTATACCATGTACTTCCAGAGTTGTTGTTTATTTCACAGAACTTCAAACTCAAAAGGTAAGCACTTACAAGCTTGAAGCTGTATTTCTATGAGGTTTCAAGGCATCTGAAATTCAAAACTGCAATGTTCAGCCAAAGGGTCTGCATCCCTGTTCTTGTCAGAGGCTGTTTCTGGTATGGGCACTGTGGAATAAGTGCTCGCCTTTTTATCCCTTGAAAGGCCCTGAAGGCACCAAACCATTAAGTAGCTCCTCCCACATTTTTCCCGCTCTTTTCTGAGATTGCTTGGTGAAGATTTTGAAAGTATAGAGAGATGGTTTTCTGTAGTGGGGATATTGCAACAATTGCTCACCTAACATGGAAGCACTTACTAACTAAAGAAAAACAGAAAGAACTCCTGTTAGGTGAGCACCTGATGTTCAAATGCAATCCATCCTAAATATTATAACATACACTTCCAAAGTTGCTGTTTAGTTCACAGAACTTCAACCTCAAAAGGTAAGCACTTATAACCATGAAGCTGTATTTCTATGAGGTTTCAAGACATCTGAAATTCAAAACTGCAATGTTCAGCCAAAGGGTCTGCATCCCTGTTCTTGTCTGAGGCTGTTCCTGGTATGGGCACTGTGGAAGAAGTTCTAGCCTTTTTATCCCTTGAAAGTCCCTGAAGGCACCAAACCATTAAGTAGCTCCTCCCACATTTTTCCCGCTCTTTTCTGAGCTTGCTTGGTGAAGATTTTGAAAGTATAGAGAGATGGTTTTCTGTAGTGGGGATATTGCAACAATTGCTCACCTAACATGGAAGCACTTACTAACTAAAGAAAAATAGAAAGAACTCCTGTTAGGTGAACACCTGATGCTCAAATGCAATCCATCCCTAAATATTATACCATGTACTTCCAGAGTTGTTGTTTATTTCACAGAACTTCAAACTCAAAAGGTAAGCACTTACAAGCTTGAAGCTGTATTTCTATGAGGTTTCAAGACATCTGAAATTCAAAACTGCAATGTTCAGCCAAAGGGTCTGCATCCCTGTTCTTGTCAGAGGCTGTTTCTGGTATGGGCACTGTGGAATAAGTGCTCGCCTTTTTATCCCTTGAAAGGCCCTGAAGGCACCAAACCATTAAGTAGCTCCTCCTACATTTTTCCCGCTCTTTTCTGAGCTTGCTTGGTGAAGATTTTGAAAGTATAGAGAGATGGTTTTCTGTAGTGGGGATATTGCAACAATTGCTCACCTAACATGGAAGCACTTACTAACTAAAGAAAAACAGAAAGAACTCCTGTTAGGTGAGCACCTGATGTTCAAATGCAATCCATCCTAAATATTATAACATACACTTCCAAAGTTGCTGTTTAGTTCACAGAACTTCAACCTCAAAAGGTAAGCACTTATAACCATGAAGCTGTATTTCTATGAGGTTTCAAGACATCTGAAATTCAAAACTGCAATGTTCAGCCAATGGGTCTGCATCCCTGTTCATGTCTGAGGCTGTTACTGTTATGGGCACTGTGGAAGAAGTGCTCGCCTTTTTATCCCTTGAAAGGCCCTGAAGGCACCAAACCATTAAGAACCTCCTCCCACATTTTTCCCGCTCTTTTCTGAGCTTGCTTGGTGAAGATTTTGAAAGTAAAGAGATGGTTTTCTGTAGTGGAGATATTGCAACAATTGCTCACCTAACATGGAAGCACTTACTAACTAAAGAAAAATAGAAAGAACTCCTGTTAGGTGAGCACCTGATGTTCAAATGCAACCCATCCCTAAATATTATACCATGTACTTCCAGAGTTGTTGTTTATTTCACAGAACTTCAAACTCAAAAGGTAAGCACTTACAACCATGAAGCTGTATTTCTATGAGGTTTCAAGATATCTGAAATTCAAAACTGCAATGTTCAGCCAGTTGGCCTGCATCACTGTTCTCATCCGAGGCCGTTCCTGCTATGGGCACTGTGGAAGAAGTGCCCACCTTTTTATCCCTTGAAAGGCCCTCAAGGCACCAAACCATTAAGTAGCTCCTCCCACATTTTTCCCGCTCTTTTCTGAGCTTGCCTGGTGAAGATTTTGAAAGTATAGAGAGATGGTTTTCTGTAGTGGGGATATTGCAACAATTGCTCACCTAACATGGAAGCACTTACTAACTAAAGAAAAATAGAAAGAACTCCTGTTAGGTGAACACCTGATGCTCAAATGCAATATATCCCTAAATATTATACCATGTACTTCCAGAGTTGTTGTTTATTTCACAGAACTTCAAACTCAAAAGGTAAGCACTTACAAGCTTGAAGCTGTATTTCTATGAGGTTTCAAGACATCTGAAATTCAAAACTGCAATGTTCAGCCAAAGGGTCTGCATCCCTGTTCTTGTCTGAGACTGTTCCTGGTATGGGCACTGTGGAAGAAGTTCTAGCCTTTTTATCCCTTGAAAGTCCCTGAAGGCACCAAACCATTAAGAAGCTCCTCCCATATTTTTCCCGCTCTTTTCTGAGCTTGCTTGGTGAAGATTTTGAAAGTATAGAGAGATGGTTTTCTGTAGTGGAGATATTGCAACAATTGCTCACCTAACATGGAAGCACTTACTAACTAAAGAAAAATAGAAAGAACTCCTGTTAGGTGAGCACCTGATGTTCAAATGCAATCCATCCTAAATATTATAACATACACTTCCAAAATTGCTGTTTAGTTCACAGAACTTCAACCTCAAAAGGGAAGCACTTACACATATATAAAACGCAGGTGCCAACCTTGAAGCTGTATTTCTGTGAGGTTCCAAGACATCTGAAATTCAAAACTGCAAAGTTCAGCCAGTGGGTCTGCATCCCTGTTCTTGTCTGAGGCTGGTATGGGCACTGTGGAATAAGTGCTCGCCTTTTTATCCCTTGAAAGGCCCTGAAGGCACCAAACCATTAAGTAGCTCCTCCCACATTTTTCCCGCTCTTTTCTGAGCTTGCTTGGTGAAGATTTTGAAAGTATAGAGGGATGGTTTTCTGCAGTGGAGATATTGCAACAATTGCTCACCTAACATGGAAGCACTTACTAACTAAAGAAAAATAGAAAGAACTCCTGTTAGGTGAGCACCTGATGCTCAAATGCAATTATTCTCTAAATATTATAACATACACTTCCAGAGCTGTTGTTTAGTTAACAGAACTTCAACCTCAATAGGTAAGCACTTACAAGCTTGAAGCTGTATTTCTATGAGGTTTCAAGACATCTGAAATTCAAAACTGCAATGTTCAGCCAGTTGGCCTGCATCACTGTTCTCATCCAAGGCCGTTCCTGCTATGGGCACTGTGGAAGAAGTGCCCACCTTTTTATCCCTTGAAAGGCCCTCAAGGGACCAAACCATTAAGTAGCTCCTCCTACATTTTTCCCGCTCTTTTCTGAGCTTGCTTGGTGAAGATTTTGAAAGTATAGAGAGATGGTTTTCTGTAGTGGGGATATTGCAACAATTGCTCACCTAACATGGAAGCACTTACTAACTAAAGAAAAACAGAAAGAACTCCTGTTAGGTGAGCACCTGATGTTCAAATGCAATCCATCCTAAATATTATAACATACACTTCCAAAGTTGCTGTTTAGTTCACAGAACTTCAACCTCAAAAGGTAAGCACTTATAACCATGAAGCTGTATTTCTATGAGGTTTCAAGACATCTGAAATTCAAAACTGCAATGTTCAGCCAATGGGTCTGCATCCCTGTTCATGTCTGAGGCTGTTACTGTTATGGGCACTGTGGAAGAAGTGCTCGCCTTTTTATCCCTTGAAAGGCCCTGAAGGCACCAAACCATTAAGAAGCTCCTCCCACATTTTTCCCGCTCTTTTCTGAGCTTGCTTGGTGAAGATTTTGAAAGTAAAGAGATGGTTTTCTGTAGTGGAGATATTGCAACAATTGCTCACCTAACATGGAAGCACTTACTAACTAAAGAAAAATAGAAAGAACTCCTGTTAGGTGAGCACCTGATGTTCAAATGCAACCCATCCCTAAATATTATACCATGTACTTCCAGAGTTGTTGTTTATTTCACAGAACTTCAAACTCAAAAGGTAAGCACTTACAACCATGAAGCTGTATTTCTATGAGGTTTCAAGATATCTGAAATTCAAAACTGCAATGTTCAGCCAGTTGGCCTGCATCACTGTTCTCATCCGAGGCCGTTCCTGCTATGGGCACTGTGGAAGAAGTGCCCACCTTTTTATCCCTTGAAAGGCCCTCAAGGCACCAAACCATTAAGTAGCTCCTCCCACATTTTCCCCGCTCTTTTCCGAGCTTGCTTGGTGAAGATTTTGAAAGTATAGAGAGATGGTTTTCTGTAGTGGGGATATTGCAACAATTGCTCACCTAACATAGAAGCACTTACTAACTAAAGAAAAATAGAAAGAACTCCTGTTAGGTGAGCACCTGATGTTCAAATGCAATCCATCCTAAATATTATAACATACACTTCCAAAGTTGCTGTTTAATTCACAGAACTTCAACCTCAAAAGGTAAGCACTTATAACCATGAAGCTGTATTTCTATGAGGTTTCAAGACATCTGAAATTCAAAACTGCAATGTTCAGCCGATTGGTCTGCATCCCTGTTCATGTCTGAGGCTGTTACTGTTATGGGCACTGTGGAAGAAGTGCTCGCCTTTTTATCCCTTGAAAGGCCCTGAAGGCACCAAACCATTAAGTAGCTCCTCCCACATTTTTCCCGCTCTTTTCTGAGCTTGCTTGGTGAAGATTTTGAAAGTATAGAGAGATGGTTTTCTGTAGTGGGGATATTGCAACAATTGCTCACCTAACATAGAAGCACTTACTAACTAAAGAAAAATAGAAAGAACTCCTGTTAGGTGAACACCTGATGCTCAAATGCAATCCATCCCTAAATATTATACCATGTACTTCCAGAGTTGTTGTTTATTTCACAGAACTTCAAACTCAAAAGGTAAGCACTTACAAGCTTGAAGCTGTATTTCTATGGGGTTTCAAGACATCTGAAATTCAAAACTACAATGTTCAGCCAAAGGGTCTGCATCCCTGTTCTTGTCTGAGGCTGTTCCTGGTATGGGCACTGTGGAAGAAGTTCTAGCCTTTTTATCCCTTGAAAGTCCCTGAAGGCACCAAACCATTAAGAAGCTCCTCCCACATTTTTCCCGCTCTTTTCTGAGCTTGCTTGGTGAAGATTTTGAAAGTATAGAGAGATGGTTTTCTGTAGTGGAGATATTGCAACAATTGCTCACCTAACATGGAAGCACTTACTAACTAAAGAAAAATAGAAAGAACCCCTGTTAGGTGAGCACCTGATGTTCAAATGCAACCCATCCCTAAATATTATACCATGTACTTCCAGAGTTGTTGTTTATTTCACAGAACTTCAAACTCAAAAGGTAAGCACTTACAACCATGAAGCTGTATTTCTATGAGGTTTCAAGATATCTGAAATTCAAAACTGCAATGTTCAGCCAGTTGGCCTGCATCACTGTTCTCATCCGAGGCCGTTCCTGCTATGGGCACTGTGGAAGACGTGCCCACCTTTTTATCCCTTGAAAGGCCCTCAAGGCACCAAACCATTAAGTAGCTCCTCCCACATTTTTCCCGCTCTTTTCCGAGCTTGCTTGGTGAAGATTTTGAAAGTATAGAGAGATGGTTTTCTGTAGTGGGGATAGTGCAACAATTGCTCACCTAACATAGAAGCACTTACTAACTAAAGAAAAATAGAAAGAACTCCTGTTAGGTGAACACCTGATGCTCAAATGCAATCCATCCCTAAATAGTATACCATGTACTTCCAGAGTTGTTGTTTATTTCACAGAACTTCAAACTCAAAAGGTAAGCACTTATAACCATGAAGCTGTATTTCTATGAGGTTTCAAGACATCTGAAATTCAAAACTGCAATGTTCATCCAGTTGGCCTGCATCACTGTTGTCATCTGAGGCCGTTCCTGCTATGGGCACTGTGGAGAAGTGCCCACCTTTTTATCCCTTGAAAGGCCCTCAAGGCACCAGACCATTAAGTAGCTCCTCCCACATTTTTCCCGCTCTTTTCTGAGCTTGCTTGGTGAAGATTTTGAAAGTATAGAGAGATGGTTTTCTGTAGTGGGGATATTGCAACAATTGCTCACCTAACATGGAAGCACTTACTAACTAAAGAAAAATAGAAAGAACTCCTGTTAGGTGAACACCTGATGCTCAAATGCAATCCATCCCTAAATATTATACCATGTACTTCCAGAGTTGTTGTTTATTTCACAGAACTTCAAACTCAAAAGGTAAGCACTTACAAGCTTGAAGCTGTATTTCTATGAGGTTTCAAGGCATCTGAAATTCAAAACTGCAATGTTCAGCCAAAGGGTCTGCATCCCTGTTCTTGTCAGAGGCTGTTTCTGGTATGGGCACTGTGGAATAAGTTCTCGCCTTTTTATCCCTTGAAAGGCCCTGAAGGCACCAAACCATTAAGTAGCTCCTCCCACATTTTTCCCGCTCTTTTCTGAGCTTGCCTGGTGAAGATTTTGAAAGTATAGAGAGATGGTTTTCTGTAGTGGGGATATTGCAACAATTGCTCACCTAACATGGAAGCACTTACTAACTAAAGAAAAATAGAAAGAACTCCTGTTAGGTGAACACCTGATGCTCAAATGCAATCCATCCCTAAATATTATACCATGTACTTCCAGAGTTGTTGTTTATTTCACAGAACTTCAAACTCAAAAGGTAAGCACTTACAAGCTTGAAGCTGTATTTCTATGAGGTTTCAAGACATCTGAAATTCAAAACTGCAATGTTCAGCCAAAGGGTCTGCATCCCTGTTCTTGTCTGAGGCTGTTCCTGGTATGGGCACTGTGGAAGAAGTTCTAGCCTTTTTATCCCTTGAAAGTCCCTGAAGGCACCAAACCATTAAGAAGCTCCTCCCATATTTTTCCCGCTCTTTTCTGAGCTTGCTTGGTGAAGATTTTGAAAGTATAGAGAGATGGTTTTCTGTAGTGGAGATATTGCAACAATTGCTCACCTAACATGGAAGCACTTACTAACTAAAGAAAAATAGAAAGAACTCCTGTTAGGTGAGCACCTGATGTTCAAATGCAATCCATCCTAAATATTATAACATACACTTCCAAAATTGCTGTTTAGTTCACAGAACTTCAACCTCAAAAGGGAAGCACTTACACATATATAAAACGCAGGTGCCAACCTTGAAGCTGTATTTCTGTGAGGTTCCAAGACATCTGAAATTCAAAACTGCAATGTTCAGCCAGTGGGTCTGCATCCCTGTTCTTGTTTGAGGCTGGTATGGGCACTGTGGAATAAGTGCTTGCCTTTTTATCCCTTGAAAGGCCCTGAAGGCACCAAACCATTAAGTAGCTCGTCCCACATTTTTCCCGCTCTTTTCTGAGCTTGCTTGGTGAAGATTTTGAAAGTATAGAGGGATGGTTTTCTGCAGTGGAGATATTGCAACAATTGCTCACCTAACATGGAAGCACTTACTAACTAAAGAAAAATAGAAAGAACTCCTGTTAGGTGAGCACCTGATGCTCAAATGCAATTATTCTCTAAATATTATAACATACACTTCCAGAGCTGTTGTTTAGTTAACAGAACTTCAACCTCAATAGGTAAGCACTTACAAGCTTGAAGCTGTATTTCTATGAGGTTTCAAGACATCTGAAATTCAAAACTGCAATGTTCAGCCAAAGGGTCTGCATCCCTGTTCTTGTCAGAGGCTGTTTCTGGTATGGGCACTGTGGAATAAGTGCTCGCCTTTTTATCCCTTGAAAGGCCCTGAAGGCACCAAACCATTAAGAAGCTCCTCCCACATTTTTCCCGCTCTTTTCTGAGCTTGCTTGGTGAAGATTTTGAAAGTATAGAGAGATGGTTTTCTGTAGTGGGGATATTGCAACAATTGCTCACCTAACATGGAAGCACTTACTAAATAAAGAAAAATAGAAAGAACTCCTGTTAGGTGAACACCTGATGCTCAAATGCAATCCATCCCTAAATATTATTCCATGTACTTCCAGAGTTGTTGTTTATTTCACAGAACTTCAAACTCAAAAGGTAAGCACTTACAAGCTTGAAGCTGTATTTCTATGAGGTTTCAAGGCATCTGAAATTCAAAACTGCAATGTTCAGCCAAAGGGTCTGCATCCCTGTTCTTGTCAGAGGCTGTTTCTGGTATGGGCACTGTGGAATAAGTGCTCGCCTTTTTATCCCTTGAAAGGCCCTGAAGGCACCAAACCATTAAGTAGCTCCTCCCACATTTTTCCCGCTCTTTTCTGAGCTTGCCTGGTGAAGATTTTGAAAGTATAGAGAGATGGTTTTCTGTAGTGGGGATATTGCAACAATTGCTCACCTAACATGGAAGCACTTACTAACTAAAGAAAAATAGAAAGAACTCCTGTTAGGTGAACACCTGATGCTCAAATGCAATCCATCCCTAAATATTATACCATGTACTTCCAGAGTTGTTGTTTATTTCACAGAACTTCAAACTCAAAAGGTAAGCACTTACAAGCTTGAAGCTGTATTTCTATGAGGTTTCAAGACATCTGAAATTCAAAACTGCAATGTTCAGCCAAAGGGTCTGCATCCCTGTTCTTGTCTGAGGCTGTTCCTGGTATGGGCACTGTGGAAGAAGTTCTAGCCTTTTTATCCCTTGAAAGTCCCTGAAGGCACCAAACCATTAAGAAGCTCCTCCCATATTTTTCCCGCTCTTTTCTGAGCTTGCTTGGTGAAGATTTTGAAAGTATAGAGAGATGGTTTTCTGTAGTGGAGATATTGCAACAATTGCTCACCTAACATGGAAGCACTTACTAACTAAAGAAAAATAGAAAGAACTCCTGTTAGGTGAGCACCTGATGTTCAAATGCAATCCATCCTAAATATTATAACATACACTTCCAAAATTGCTGTTTAGTTCACAGAACTTCAACCTCAAAAGGGAAGCACTTACACATATATAAAACGCAGGTGCCAACCATGAAGCTGTATTTCTGTGAGGTTCCAAGACATCTGAAATTCAAAACTGCAATGTTCAGCCAGTGGGTCTGCATCCCTGTTCTTGTCTGAGGCTGGTATGGGCACTGTGGAATAAATGCTTGCCCTTTTATCCCTTGAAAGGCCCTGAAGGCACCAAACCATTAAGTAGCTCGTCCCACACTTTTCCCGCTCTTTTCTGAGCTTGCTTGGTGAAGATTTTGAAAGTATAGAGGGATGGTTTTCTGCAGTGGAGATATTGCAACAATTGCTCACCTAACATGGAAGCACTTACTAACTAAAGAAAAATAGAAAGAACTCCTGTTAGGTGAGCACCTGATGCTCAAATGCAATTATTCTCTAAATATTATAACATACACTTCCAGAGCTGTTGTTTAGTTAACAGAACTTCAACCTCAATAGGTAAGCACTTACAAGCTTGAAGCTGTATTTCTATGAGGTTTCAAGACATCTGAAATTCAAAACTGCAATGTTCAGCCAATGGGTCTGCATCCCTGTTCATGTCTGAGGCTGTTACTGTTATGGGCACTGTGGAAGAAGTGCTCGCCTTTTTATCCCTTGAAAGGCCCTGAAGGCACCAAACCATTAAGAAGCTCCTCCCACATTTTTCCCGCTCTTTTCTGAGCTTGCTTGGTGAAGATTTTGAAAGTATAGAGAGATGGTTTTCTGTAGTGGGGATATTGCAACAATTGCTCACCTAACATGGAAGCACTTACTAACTAAAGAAAAATAGAAAGAACTCCTGTTAGGTGAACACCTGATGCTCAAATGCAATCCATCCCTAAATATTATACCATGTACTTCCAGAGTTGTTGTTTATTTCACAGAACTTCAAACTCAAAAGGTAAGCACTTACAAGCTTGAAGCTGTATTTCTATGAGGTTTCAAGGCATCTGAAATTCAAAACTGCAATGTTCAGCCAAAGGGTCTGCATCCCTGTTCTTGTCAGAGGCTGTTTCTGGTATGGGCACTGTGGAATAAGTGCTCGCCTTTTTATCCCTTGAAAGGCCCTGAAGGCACCAAACCATTAAGTAGCTCCTCCCACATTTTTCCCGCTCTTTTCTGAGATTGCTTGGTGAAGATTTTGAAAGTATAGAGAGATGGTTTTCTGTAGTGGGGATATTGCAACAATTGCTCACCTAACATGGAAGCACTTACTAACTAAAGAAAAACAGAAAGAACTCCTGTTAGGTGAGCACCTGATGTTCAAATGCAATCCATCCTAAATATTATAACATACACTTCCAAAGTTGCTGTTTAGTTCACAGAACTTCAACCTCAAAAGGTAAGCACTTATAACCATGAAGCTGTATTTCTATGAGGTTTCAAGACATCTGAAATTCAAAACTGCAATGTTCAGCCAAAGGGTCTGCATCCCTGTTCTTGTCTGAGGCTGTTCCTGGTATGGGCACTGTGGAAGAAGTTCTAGCCTTTTTATCCCTTGAAAGTCCCTGAAGGCACCAAACCATTAAGTAGCTCCTCCCACATTTTTCCCGCTCTTTTCTGAGCTTGCTTGGTGAAGATTTTGAAAGTATAGAGAGATGGTTTTCTGTAGTGGGGATATTGCAACAATTGCTCACCTAACATGGAAGCACTTACTAACTAAAGAAAAATAGAAAGAACTCCTGTTAGGTGAACACCTGATGCTCAAATGCAATCCATCCCTAAATATTATACCATGTACTTCCAGAGTTGTTGTTTATTTCACAGAACTTCAAACTCAAAAGGTAAGCACTTACAAGCTTGAAGCTGTATTTCTATGAGGTTTCAAGACATCTGAAATTCAAAACTGCAATGTTCAGCCAATGGGTCTGCATCCCTGTTCATGTCTGAGGCTGTTACTGTTATGGGCACTGTGGAAGAAGTGCTCGCCTTTTTATCCCTTGAAAGGCCCTGAAGGCACCAAACCATTAAGAAGCTCCTCCCACATTTTTCCCGCTCTTTTCTGAGCTTGCTTGGTGAAGATTTTGAAAGTAAAGAGATGGTTTTCTGTAGTGGAGATATTGCAACAATTGCTCACCTAACATGGAAGCACTTACTAACTAAAGAAAAATAGAAAGAACTCCTGTTAGGTGAGCACCTGATGTTCAAATGCAACCCATCCCTAAATATTATACCATGTACTTCCAGAGTTGTTGTTTATTTCACAGAACTTCAAACTCAAAAGGTAAGCACTTACAACCATGAAGCTGTATTTCTATGAGGTTTCAAGATATCTGAAATTCAAAACTGCAATGTTCAGCCAGTTGGCCTGCATCACTGTTCTCATCCGAGGCCGTTCCTGCTATGGGCACTGTGGAAGAAGTGCCCACCTTTTTATCCCTTGAAAGGCCCTCAAGGCACCAAACCATTAAGTAGCTCCTCCCACATTTTTCCCGCTCTTTTCTGAGCTTGCTTGGTGAAGATTTTGAAAGTATAGAGAGATGGTTTTCTGTAGTGGGGATATTGCAACAATTGCTCACCTAACATGGAAGCACTTACTAACTAAAGAAAAATAGAAAGAACTCCTGTTAGGTGAACACCTGATGCTCAAATGCAATCCATCCCTAAATATTATACCATGTACTTCCAGAGTTGTTGTTTATTTCACAGAACTTCAAACTCAAAAGGTAAGCACTTACAAGCTTGAAGCTGTATTTCTATGAGGTTTCAAGGAATCTGAAATTCAAAACTGCAATGTTCAGCCAAAGGGTCTGCATCCCTGTTCTTGTCAGAGGCTGTTTCTGGTATGGGCACTGTGGAATAAGTGCTCGCCTTTTTATCCCTTGAAAGGCCCTGAAGGCACCAAACCATTAAGTAGCTCCTCCTACATTTTTCCCGCTCTTTTCTGAGCTTGCTTGGTGAAGATTTTGAAAGTATAGAGAGATGGTTTTCTGTAGTGGGGATATTGCAACAATTGCTCACCTAACATGGAAGCACTTACTAACTAAAGAAAAACAGAAAGAACTCCTGTTAGGTGAGCACCTGATGTTCAAATGCAATCCATCCTAAATATTATAACATACACTTCCAAAGTTGCTGTTTAGTTCACAGAACTTCAACCTCAAAAGGTAAGCACTTATAACCATGAAGCTGTATTTCTATGAGGTTTCAAGACATCTGAAATTCAAAACTGCAATGTTCAGCCAATGGGTCTGCATCCCTGTTCATGTCTGAGGCTGTTACTGTTATGGGCACTGTGGAAGAAGTGCTCGCCTTTTTATCCCTTGAAAGGCCCTGAAGGCACCAAACCATTAAGAAGCTCCTCCCACATTTTTCCCGCTCTTTTCTGAGCTTGCTTGGTGAAGATTTTGAAAGTAAAGAGATGGTTTTCTGTAGTGGAGATATTGCAACAATTGCTCACCTAACATGGAAGCACTTACTAACTAAAGAAAAATAGAAAGAACTCCTGTTAGGTGAGCACCTGATGTTCAAATGCAACCCATCCCTAAATATTATACCATGTACTTCCAGAGTTGTTGTTTATTTCACAGAACTTCAAACTCAAAAGGTAAGCACTTACAACCATGAAGCTGTATTTCTATGAGGTTTCAAGATATCTGAAATTCAAAACTGCAATGTTCAGCCAGTTGGCCTGCATCACTGTTCTCATCCGAGGCCGTTCCTGCTATGGGCACTGTGGAAGAAGTGCCCACCTTTTTATCCCTTGAAAGGCCCTCAAGGCACCAAACCATTAAGTAGCTCCTCCCACATTTTTCCCGCTCTTTTCTGAGCTTGCTTGGTGAAGATTTTGAAAGTATAGAGAGATGGTTTTCTGTAGTGGGGATATTGCAACAATTGCTCACCTAACATGGAAGCACTTACTAACTAAAGAAAAATAGAAAGAACTCCTGTTAGGTGAACACCTGATGCTCAAATGCAATCCATCCCTAAATATTATACCATGTACTTCCAGAGTTGTTGTTTATTTCACAGAACTTCAAACTCAAAAGGTAAGCACTTACAAGCTTGAAGCTGTATTTCTATGAGGTTTCAAGACATCTGAAATTCAAAACTGCAATGTTCAGCCAAAGGGTCTGCATCCCTTTTCTTGTCAGAGGCTGTTTCTGGTATGGGCACTGTGGAATAAGTGCTCGCCTTTTTATCCCTTGAAAGGCCCTGAAGGCACCAAACCATTAAGTAGCTCCTCCCACATTTTTCCCGCTCTTTTCTGAGCTTGCCTGGTGAAGATTTTGAAAGTATAGAGAGATGGTTTTCTGTAGTGGGGATATTGCAACAATTGCTCACCTAACATGGAAGCACTTACTAACTAAAGAAAAATAGAAAGAACTCCTGTTAGGTGAACACCTGATGCTCAAATGCAATCCATCCTAAATATTATAACATACACTTCCAAAATTGCTGTTTAGTTCACAGAACTTCAACCTCAAAAGGGAAGCACTTACACATATATAAAACGAAGGTGCCAACCTTGAAGCTGTATTTCTGTGAGGTTCCAAGACATCTGAAATTCAAAACTGCAATGTTCAGCCAGTGGGTCTGCATCCCTGTTCTTGTCTGAGGCTGGTATGGGCACTGTGGAATAAGTGCTCGCCTTTTTATCCCTTGAAAGGCCCTGAAGGCACCAAACCATTAAGTAGCTCCTCCCACATTTTTCCCGCTCTTTTCTGAGCTTGCTTGGTGAAGATTTTGAAAGTATAGAGGGATGGTTTTCTGCAGTGGAGATATTGCAACAATTGCTCACCTAACATGGAAGCACTTACTAACTAAAGAAAAATAGAAAGAACTCCTGTTAGGTGAGCACCTGGTGCTCAAATGCAATTATTCTCTAAATATTATAACATACACTTCCAGAGCTGTTGTTTAGTTAACAGAACTTCAACCTCAATAGGTAAGCACTTACAAGCTTGAAGCTGTATTTCTATGAGGTTTCAAGACATCTGAAATTCAAAACTGCAATGTTCAGCCAGTTGGCCTGCATCACTGTTCTCATCCGAGGCCGTTCCTGCTATGGGCACTGTGGAAGAAGTGCCCACCTTTTTATCCCTTGAAAGGCCCTCAAGGCACCAAACCATTAAGTAGCTCCTCCTACATTTTTCCCGCTCTTTTCTGAGCTTGCTTGGTGAAGATTTTGAAAGTATAGAGAGATGGTTTTCTGTAGTGGGGATATTGCAACAATTGCTCACCTAACATGGAAGCACTTACTAACTAAAGAAAAACAGAAAGAACTCCTGTTAGGTGAGCACCTGATGTTCAAATGCAATCCATCCTAAATATTATAACATACACTTCCAAAGTTGCTGTTTAGTTCACAGAACTTCAACCTCAAAAGGTAAGCACTTATAACCATGAAGCTGTATTTCTATGAGGTTTCAAGACATCTGAAATTCAAAACTGCAATGTTCAGCCAATGGGTCTGCATCACTGTTGTCATCTGAGGCCGTTCCTGCTATGGGCACTGTGGAGAAGTGCCCACCTTTTTATCCCTTGAAAGGCCCTCAAGGCACCAGACCATTAAGTAGCTCCTCCCACATTTTTCCCGCTCTTTTCTGAGCTTGCTTGGTGAAGATTTTGAAAGTATAGAGAGATGGTTTTCTGTAGTGGGGATATTGCAACAATTGCTCACCTAACATGGAAGCACTTACTAACTAAAGAAAAATAGAAAGAACTCCTGTTAGGTGAACACCTGATGCTCAAATGCAATCCATCCCTAAATATTATACCATGTACTTCCAGAGTTGTTGTTTATTTCACAGAACTTCAAACTCAAAAGGTAAGCACTTACAAGCTTGAAGCTGTATTTCTATGAGGTTTCAAGGCATCTGAAATTCAAAACTGCAATGTTCAGCCAAAGGGTCTGCATCCCTGTTCTTGTCAGAGGCTGTTTCTGGTATGGGCACTGTGGAATAAGTGCTCGCCTTTTTATCCCTTGAAAGGCCCTGAAGGCACCAAACCATTAAGTAGCTCCTCCCACATTTTTCCCGCTCTTTTCTGAGCTTGCCTGGTGAAGATTTTGAAAGTATAGAGAGATGGTTTTCTGTAGTGGGGATATTGCAACAATTGCTCACCTAACATGGAAGCACTTACTAACTAAAGAAAAATAGAAAGAACTCCTGTTAGGTGAACACCTGATGCTCAAATGCAATCCATCCCTAAATATTATACCATGTACTTCCAGAGTTGTTGTTTATTTCACAGAACTTCAAACTCAAAAGGTAAGCACTTACAAGCTTGAAGCTGTATTTCTATGAGGTTTCAAGACATCTGAAATTCAAAACTGCAATGTTCAGCCAAAGGGTCTGCATCCCTGTTCTTGTCTGAGGCTGTTCCCGGTATGGGCACTGTGGAAGAAGTTCTAGCCTTTTTATCCCTTGAAAGTCCCTGAAGGCACCAAACCATTAAGTAGCTCCTCCCACATTTTTCCCACTTTTTCTGAGCTTGCTTGGTGAAGATTTTGAAAGTATAGAGAGATGGTTTTCTGTAGTGGGGATATTGCAACAATTGCTCACCTAACATGGAAGCACTTACTAACTAAAGAAAAATAGAAAGAACTCCTGTTAGGTGAACACCTGATGCTCAAATGCAATCCATCCCTAAATATTATACCATGTACTTCCAGAGTTGTTGTTTATTTCACAGAACTTCAAACTCAAAAGGTAAGCACTTACAAGCTTGAAGCTGTATTTCTATGAGGTTTCAAGACATCTGAAATTCAAAACTGCAATGTTCAGCCAAAGGGTCTGCATCCCTTTTCTTGTCAGAGGCTGTTTCTGGTATGGGCACTGTGGAATAAGTGCTCGCCTTTTTATCCCTTGAAAGGCCCTGAAGGCACCAAACCATTAAGTAGCTCCTCCCACATTTTTCCCGCTCTTTTCTGAGCTTGCCTGGTGAAGATTTTGAAAGTATAGAGAGATGGTTTTCTGTAGTGGGGATATTGCAACAATTGCTCACCTAACATGGAAGCACTTACTAACTAAAGAAAAATAGAAAGAACTCCTGTTAGGTGAACACCTGATGCTCAAATTCAATCCATCCCTAAATATTATACCATGTACTTCCAGAGTTGTTGTTTATTTCACAGAACTTCAAACTCAAAAGGTAAGCACTTACAAGCTTGAAGCTGTATTTCTATGAGGTTTCAAGACATCTGAAATTCAAAACTGCAATGTTCAGCCAAAGGGTCTGCATCCCTGTTCTTGTCTGAGGCTGTTCCTGGTATGGGCACTGTGGAAGAAGTTCTAGCCTTTTTATCCCTTGAAAGTCCCTGAAGGCACCAAACCATTAAGTAGCTCCTCCCACATTTTTCCCGCTCTTTTCTGAGCTTGCTTGGTGAAGATTTTGAAAGTATAGAGAGATGGTTTTCTGTAGTGGGGATATTGCAACAATTGCTCACCTAACATGGAAGCACTTACTAACTAAAGAAAAATAGAAAGAACTCCTGTTAGGTGAACACCTGATGCTCAAATGCAATCCATCCCTAAATATTATACCATGTACTTCCAGAGTTGTTGTTTATTTCACAGAACTTCAAACTCAAAAGGTAAGCACTTACAAGCTTGAAGCTGTATTTCTATGAGGTTTCAAGGAATCTGAAATTCAAAACTGCAATGTTCAGCCAAAGGGTCTGCATCCCTGTTCTTGTCAGAGGCTGTTTCTGGTATGGGCACTGTGGAATAAGTGCTCGCCTTTTTATCCCTTGAAAGGCCCTGAAGGCACCAAACCATTAAGTAGCTCCTCCCACATTTTTCCCGCTCTTTTCTGAGCTTGCCTGGTGAAGATTTTGAAAGTATAGAGAGATGGTTTTCTGTAGTGGGGATATTGCAACAATTGCTCACCTAACATGGAAGCACTTACTAACTAAAGAAAAATAGAAAGAACTCCTGTTAGGTGAACACCTGATGCTCAAATGCAATATATCCCTAAATATTATACCATGTACTTCCAGAGTTGTTGTTTATTTCACAGAACTTCAAACTCAAAAGGTAAGCACTTACAAGCTTGAAGCTGTATTTCTATGAGGTTTCAAGACATCTGAAATTCAAAACTGCAATGTTCAGCCTAAGGGTCTGCATCCCTGTTCTTGTCTGAGGCTGTTCCTGGTATGGGCACTGTGGAAGAAGTTCTAGCCTTTTTATCCCTTGAAAGTCCCTGAAGGCACCAAACCATTAAGAAGCTCCTCCCACATTTTTCCCGCTCTTTTCTGAGCTTGCTTGGTGAAGATTTTGAAAGTATAGAGAGATGGTTTTCTGTAGTGGAGATATTGCAACAATTGCTCACCTAACATGGAAGCACTTACTAACTAAAGAAAAATAGAAAGAACTCCTGTTAGGTGAGCACCTGATGTTCAAATGCAATCCATCCTAAATATTATAACATACACTTCCAAAATTGCTGTTTAGTTCACAGAACTTCAACCTCAAAAGGGAAGCACTTACACATATATAAAACGCAGGTGCCAACCTTGAAGCTGTATTTCTGTGAGGTTCCAAGACATCTGAAATTCAAAACTGCAATGTTCAGCCAGTGGGTCTGCATCCCTGTTCTTGTCTGAGGCTGGTATGGGCACTGTGGAATAAGTGCTCGCCTTTTTATCCCTTGAAAGGCCCTGAAGGCACCAAACCATTAAGTAGCTCCTCCCACATTTTTCCCGCTCTTTTCTGAGCTTGCTTGGTGAAGATTTTGAAAGTATAGAGGGATGGTTTTCTGCAGTGGAGATATTGCAACAATTGCTCACCTAACATGGAAGCACTTACTAACTAAAGAAAAATAGAAAGAACTCCTGTTAGGTGAGCACCTGATGCTCAAATGCAATTATTCTCTAAATATTATAACATACACTTCCAGAGCTGTTGTTTAGTTAACAGAACTTCAACCTCAATAGGTAAGCACTTACAAGCTTGAAGCTGTATTTCTATGAGGTTTCAAGACATCTGAAATTCAAAACTGCAATGTTCAGCCAGTTGGCCTGCATCACTGTTCTCATCCGAGGCCGTTCCTGCTATGGGCACTGTGGAAGAAGTGCCCACCTTTTTATCCCTTGAAAGGCCCTCAAGGGACCAAACCATTAAGTAGCTCCTCCTACATTTTTCCCGCTCTTTTCTGAGCTTGCTTGGTGAAGATTTTGAAAGTATAGAGAGATGGTTTTCTGTAGTGGGGATATTGCAACAATTGCTCACCTAACATGGAAGCACTTACTAACTAAAGAAAAACAGAAAGAACTCCTGTTAGGTGAGCACCTGATGTTCAAATGCAATCCATCCTAAATATTATAACATACACTTCCAAAGTTGCTGTTTAGTTCACAGAACTTCAACCTCAAAAGGTAAGCACTTATAACCATGAAGCTGTATTTCTATGAGGTTTCAAGACATCTGAAATTCAAAACTGCAATGTTCAGCCAATGGGTCTGCATCCCTGTTCATGTCTGAGGCTGTTACTGTTATGGGCACTGTGGAAGAAGTGCTCGCCTTTTTATCCCTTGAAAGGCCCTGAAGGCACCAAACCATTAAGAAGCTCCTCCCACATTTTTCCCGCTCTTTTCTGAGCTTGCTTGGTGAAGATTTTGAAAGTAAAGAGATGGTTTTCTGTAGTGGAGATATTGCAACAATTGCTCACCTAACATGGAAGCACTTACTAACTAAAGAAAAATAGAAAGAACTCCTGTTAGGTGAGCACCTGATGTTCAAATGCAACCCATCCCTAAATATTATACCATGTACTTCCAGAGTTGTTGTTTATTTCACAGAACTTCAAACTCAAAAGGTAAGCACTTACAACCATGAAGCTGTATTTCTATGAGGTTTCAAGATATCTGAAATTCAAAACTGCAATGTTCAGCCAGTTGGCCTGCATCACTGTTCTCATCCGAGGCCGTTCCTGCTATGGGCACTGTGGAAGAAGTGCCCACCTTTTTATCCCTTGAAAGGCCCTCAAGGCACCAAACCATTAAGTAGCTCCTCCCACATTTTCCCCGCTCTTTTCCGAGCTTGCTTGGTGAAGATTTTGAAAGTATAGAGAGATGGTTTTCTGTAGTGGGGATATTGCAACAATTGCTCACCTAACATAGAAGCACTTACTAACTAAAGAAAAATAGAAAGAACTCCTGTTAGGTGAGCACCTGATGTTCAAATGCAATCCATCCTAAATATTATAACATACACTTCCAAAGTTGCTGTTTAATTCACAGAACTTCAACCTCAAAAGGTAAGCACTTATAACCATGAAGCTGTATTTCTATGAGGTTTCAAGACATCTGAAATTCAAAACTGCAATGTTCAGCAGATTGGTCTGCATCCCTGTTCATGTCTGAGGCTGTTACTGTTATGGGCACTGTGGAAGAAGTGCTCGCCTTTTTATCCCTTGAAAGGCCCTGAAGGCACCAAACCATTAAGTAGCTCCTCCCACATTTTTCCCGCTCTTTTCTGAGCTTGCTTGGTGAAGATTTTGAAAGTATAGAGAGATGGTTTTCTGTAGTGGGGATATTGCAACAATTGCTCACCTAACATAGAAGCACTTACTAACTAAAGAAAAATAGAAAGAACTCCTGTTAGGTGAACACCTGATGCTCAAATGCAATCCATCCCTAAATATTATACCATGTACTTCCAGAGTTGTTGTTTATTTCACAGAACTTCAAACTCAAAAGGTAAGCACTTACAAGCTTGAAGCTGTATTTCTATGAGGTTTCAAGACATCTGAAATTCAAAACTACAATGTTCAGCCAAAGGGTCTGCATCCCTGTTCTTGTCTGAGGCTGTTCCTGGTATGGGCACTGTGGAAGAAGTTCTAGCCTTTTTATCCCTTGAAAGTCCCTGAAGGCACCAAACCATTAAGAAGCTCCTCCCACATTTTTCCCGCTCTTTTCTGAGCTTGCTTGGTGAAGATTTTGAAAGTATAGAGAGATGGTTTTCTGTAGTGGAGATATTGCAACAATTGCTCACCTAACATGGAAGCACTTACTAACTAAAGAAAAATAGAAAGAACCCCTGTTAGGTGAGCACCTGATGTTCAAATGCAACCCATCCCTAAATATTATACCATGTACTTCCAGAGTTGTTGTTTATTTCACAGAACTTCAAACTCAAAAGGTAAGCACTTACAACCATGAAGCTGTATTTCTATGAGGTTTCAAGATATCTGAAATTCAAAACTGCAATGTTCAGCCAGTTGGCCTGCATCACTGTTCTCATCCGAGGCCGTTCCTGCTATGGGCACTGTGGAAGAAGTGCCCACCTTTTTATCCCTTGAAAGGCCCTCAAGGCACCAAACCATTAAGTAGCTCCTCCCACATTTTTCCCGCTCTTTTCCGAGCTTGCTTGGTGAAGATTTTGAAAGTATAGAGAGATGGTTTTCTGTAGTGGGGATAGTGCAACAATTGCTCACCTAACATAGAAGCACTTACTAACTAAAGAAAAATAGAAAGAACTCCTGTTAGGTGAACACCTGATGCTCAAATGCAATCCATCCCTAAATAGTATACCATGTACTTCCAGAGTTGTTGTTTATTTCACAGAACTTCAAACTCAAAAGGTAAGCACTTATAACCATGAAGCTGTATTTCTATGAGGTTTCAAGACATCTGAAATTCAAAACTGCAATGTTCATCCAGTTGGCCTGCATCACTGTTGTCATCTGAGGCCGTTCCTGCTATGGGCACTGTGGAGAAGTGCCCACCTTTTTATCCCTTGAAAGGCCCTCAAGGCACCAGACCATTAAGTAGCTCCTCCCACATTTTTCCCGCTCTTTTCTGAGCTTGCTTGGTGAAGATTTTGAAAGTATAGAGAGATGGTTTTCTGTAGTGGGGATATTGCAACAATTGCTCACCTAACATGGAAGCACTTACTAACTAAAGAAAAATAGAAAGAACTCCTGTTAGGTGAACACCTGATGCTCAAATGCAATCCATCCCTAAATATTATTCCATGTACTTCCAGAGTTGTTGTTTATTTCACAGAACTTCAAACTCAAAAGGTAAGCACTTACAAGCTTGAAGCTGTATTTCTATGAGGTTTCAAGGCATCTGAAATTCAAAACTGCAATGTTCAGCCAAAGGGTCTGCATCCCTGTTCTTGTCAGAGGCTGTTTCTGGTATGGGCACTGTGGAATAAGTTCTCGCCTTTTTATCCCTTGAAAGGCCCTGAAGGCACCAAACCATTAAGTAGCTCCTCCCACATTTTTCCCGCTCTTTTCTGAGCTTGCCTGGTGAAGATTTTGAAAGTATAGAGAGATGGTTTTCTGTAGTGGGGATATTGCAACAATTGCTCACCTAACATGGAAGCACTTACTAACTAAAGAAAAATAGAAAGAACTCCTGTTAGGTGAACACCTGATGCTCAAATGCAATCCATCCCTAAATATTATACCATGTACTTCCAGAGTTGTTGTTTATTTCACAGAACTTCAAACTCAAAAGGTAAGCACTTACAAGCTTGAAGCTGTATTTCTATGAGGTTTCAAGACATCTGAAATTCAAAACTGCAATGTTCAGCCAAAGGGTCTGCATCCCTGTTCTTGTCTGAGGCTGTTCCTGGTATGGGCACTGTGGAAGAAGTTCTAGCCTTTTTATCCCTTGAAAGTCCCTGAAGGCACCAAACCATTAAGAAGCTCCTCCCATATTTTTCCCGCTCTTTTCTGAGCTTGCTTGGTGAAGATTTTGAAAGTATAGAGAGATGGTTTTCTGTAGTGGAGATATTGCAACAATTGCTCACCTAACATGGAAGCACTTACTAACTAAAGAAAAATAGAAAGAACTCCTGTTAGGTGAGCACCTGATGTTCAAATGCAATCCATCCTAAATATTATAACATACACTTCCAAAATTGCTGTTTAGTTCACAGAACCTCAACCTCAAAAGGGAAGCACTTACACATATATAAAACGCAGGTGCCAACCTTGAAGCTGTATTTCTGTGAGGTTCCAAGATATCTGAAATTCAAAACTGCAATGTTCAGCCAGTGGGTCTGCATCCCTGTTCTTGTCTGAGGCTGGTATGGGCACTGTGGAATAAGTGCTTGCCTTTTTATCCCTTGAAAGGCCCTGAAGGCACCAAACCATTAAGTAGCTCGTCCCACATTTTTCCCGCTCTTTTCTGAGCTTGCTTGGTGAAGATTTTGAAAGTATAGAGGGATGGTTTTCTGCAGTGGAGATATTGCAACAATTGCTCACCTAACATGGAAGCACTTACTAACTAAAGAAAAATAGAAAGAACTCCTGTTAGGTGAACACCTGATGCTCAAATGCAATCCATCCCTAAATAGTATACCATGTACTTCCAGAGTTGTTGTTTATTTCACAGAACTTCAAACTCAAAAGGTAAGCACTTATAACCATGAAGCTGTATTTCTATGAGGTTTCAAGACATCTGAAATTCAAAACTGCAATGTTCATCCAGTTGGCCTGCATCACTGTTGTCATCTGAGGCCGTTCCTGCTATGGGCACTGTGGAGAAGTGCCCACCTTTTTATCCCTTGAAAGGCCCTCAAGGCACCAGACCATTAAGTAGCTCCTCCCACATTTTTCCCGCTCTTTTCTGAGCTTGCTTGGTGAAGATTTTGAAAGTATAGAGAGATGGTTTTCTGTAGTGGGGATATTGCAACAATTGCTCACCTAACATGGAAGCACTTACTAACTAAAGAAAAATAGAAAGAACTCCTGTTAGGTGAACACCTGATGCTCAAATGCAATCCATCCCTAAATATTATTCCATGTACTTCCAGAGTTGTTGTTTATTTCACAGAACTTCAAACTCAAAAGGTAAGCACTTACAAGCTTGAAGCTGTATTTCTATGAGGTTTCAAGGCATCTGAAATTCAAAACTGCAATGTTCAGCCAAAGGGTCTGCATCCCTGTTCTTGTCAGAGGCTGTTTCTGGTATGGGCACTGTGGAATAAGTTCTCGCCTTTTTATCCCTTGAAAGGCCCTGAAGGCACCAAACCATTAAGTAGCTCCTCCCACATTTTTCCCGCTCTTTTCTGAGCTTGCCTGGTGAAGATTTTGAAAGTATAGAGAGATGGTTTTCTGTAGTGGGGATATTGCAACAATTGCTCACCTAACATGGAAGCACTTACTAACTAAAGAAAAATAGAAAGAACTCCTGTTAGGTGAACACCTGATGCTCAAATGCAATCCATCCCTAAATATTATACCATGTACTTCCAGAGTTGTTGTTTATTTCACAGAACTTCAAACTCAAAAGGTAAGCACTTACAAGCTTGAAGCTGTATTTCTATGAGGTTTCAAGACATCTGAAATTCAAAACTGCAATGTTCAGCCAAAGGGTCTGCATCCCTGTTCTTGTCTGAGGCTGTTCCTGGTATGGGCACTGTGGAAGAAGTTCTAGCCTTTTTATCCCTTGAAAGTCCCTGAAGGCACCAAACCATTAAGAAGCTCCTCCCATATTTTTCCCGCTCTTTTCTGAGCTTGCTTGGTGAAGATTTTGAAAGTATAGAGAGATGGTTTTCTGTAGTGGAGATATTGCAACAATTGCTCACCTAACATGGAAGCACTTACTAACTAAAGAAAAATAGAAAGAACTCCTGTTAGGTGAGCACCTGATGTTCAAATGCAATCCATCCTAAATATTATAACATACACTTCCAAAATTGCTGTTTAGTTCACAGAACTTCAACCTCAAAAGGGAAGCACTTACACATATATAAAACGCAGGTGCCAACCTTGAAGCTGTATTTCTGTGAGGTTCCAAGATATCTGAAATTCAAAACTGCAATGTTCAGCCAGTGGGTCTGCATCCCTGTTCTTGTCTGAGGCTGGTATGGGCACTGTGGAATAAGTGCTTGCCTTTTTATCCCTTGAAAGGCCCTGAAGGCACCAAACCATTAAGTAGCTCGTCCCACATTTTTCCCGCTCTTTTCTGAGCTTGCTTGGTGAAGATTTTGAAAGTATAGAGGGATGGTTTTCTGCAGTGGAGATATTGCAACAATTGCTCACCTAACATGGAAGCACTTACTAACTAAAGAAAAATAGAAAGAACTCCTGTTAGGTGAGCACCTGATGCTCAAATGCAATTATTCTCTAAATATTATAACATACACTTCCAGAGCTGTTGTTTAGTTAACAGAACTTCAACCTCAATAGGTAAGCACTTACAAGCTTGAAGCTGTATTTCTATGAGGTTTCAAGACATCTGAAATTCAAAACTGCAATGTTCAGCCAAAGGGTCTGCATCCCTGTTCTTGTCAGAGGCTGTTTCTGGTATGGGCACTGTGGAATAAGTGCTCGCCTTTTTATCCCTTGAAAGGCCCTGAAGGCACCAAACCATTAAGTAGCTCCTCCCACATTTTTCCCGCTCTTTTCTGAGCTTGCTTGGTGAAGATTTTGAAAGTATAGAGAGATGGTTTTCTGTAGTGGGGATATTGCAACAATTGCTCACCTAACATAGAAGCACTTACTAACTAAAGAAAAATAGAAAGAACTCCTGTTAGGTGAACACCTGATGCTCAAATGCAATCCATCCCTAAATATTATAACATACACTTCCAAAGTTGCTGTTTATTTCACAGAACTTCAAACTCAAAAGGTAAGCACTTACAAGCTTGAAGCTGTATTTCTATGAGGTTTCAAGACATCTGAAATTCAAAACTACAATGTTCAGCCAAAGGGTCTGCATCCCTGTTCTTGTCTGAGGCTGTTCCTGGTATGGGCACTGTGGAAGAAGTTCTAGCCTTTTTATCCCTTGAAAGTCCCTGAAGGCACCAAACCATTAAGAAGCTCCTCCCACATTTTTCCCGCTCTTTTCTGAGCTTGCTTGGTGAAGATTTTGAAAGTATAGAGAGATGGTTTTCTGTAGTGGAGATATTGCAACAATTGCTCACCTAACATGGAAGCACTTACTAACTAAAGAAAAATAGAAAGAACTCATGTTAGGTGAGCACCTGATGTTCAAATGCAATCCATCCTAAATATTATAACATACACTTCCAAAATTGCTGTTTAGTTCACAGAACTTCAACCTCAAAAGGGAAGCACTTACACATATATAAAACGCAGGTGCCAACCTTGAAGCTGTATTTCTGTGAGGTTCCAAGACATCTGAAATTCAAAACTGCAATGTTCAGCCAGTGGGTCTGCATCCCTGTTCTTGTCTGAGGCTGGTATGGGCACTGTGGAATAAGTGCTCGCCTTTTTATCCCTTGAAAGGCCCTGAAGGCACCAAACCATTAAGTAGCTCCTCCCACATTTTTCCCGCTCTTTTCTGAGCTTGCTTGGTGAAGATTTTGAAAGTATAGAGGGATGGTTTTCTGCAGTGGAGATATTGCAACAATTGCTCACCTAACATGGAAGCACTTACTAACTAAAGAAAAATAGAAAGAACTCCTGTTAGGTGAGCACCTGATGCTCAAATGCAATTATTCTCTAAATATTATAACATACACTTCCAGAGCTGTTGTTTAGTTAACAGAACTTCAACCTCAATAGGTAAGCACTTACAAGCTTGAAGCTGTATTTCTATGAGGTTTCAAGACATCTGAAATTCAAAACTGCAATGTTCAGCCAGTTGGCCTGCATCACTGTTCTCATCCGAGGCCGTTCCTGCTATGGGCACTGTGGAAGAAGTGCCCACCTTTTTATCCCTTGAAAGGCTCTCAAGGGACCAAACCATTAAGTAGCTCCTCCTACATTTTTCCCGCTCTTTTCTGAGCTTGCTTGGTGAAGATTTTGAAAGTATAGAGAGATGGTTTTCTGTAGTGGGGATATTGCAACAATTGCTCACCTAACATGGAAGCACTTACTAACTAAAGAAAAACAGAAAGAACTCCTGTTAGGTGAGCACCTGATGTTCAAATGCAATCCATCCTAAATATTATAACATACACTTCCAAAGTTGCTGTTTAGTTCACAGAACTTCAACCTCAAAAGGTAAGCACTTATAACCATGAAGCTGTATTTCTATGAGGTTTCAAGACATCTGAAATTCAAAACTGCAATGTTCAGCCAATGGGTCTGCATCCCTGTTCATGTCTGAGGCTGTTACTGTTATGGGCACTGTGGAAGAAGTGCTCGCCTTTTTATCCCTTGAAAGGCCCTGAAGGCACCAAACCATTAAGAAGCTCCTCCCACATTTTTCCCGCTCTTTTCTGAGCTTGCTTGGTGAAGATTTTGAAAGTAAAGAGATGGTTTTCTGTAGTGGAGATATTGCAACAATTGCTCACCTAACATGGAAGCACTTACTAACTAAAGAAAAATAGAAAGAACTCCTGTTAGGTGAGCACCTGATGTTCAAATGCAACCCATCCCTAAATATTATACCATGTACTTCCAGAGTTGTTGTTTATTTCACAGAACTTCAAACTCAAAAGGTAAGCACTTACAAGCTTGAAGCTGTATTTCTATGAGGTTTCAAGACATCTGAAATTCAAAACTGCAATGTTCAGCCAAAGGGTCTGCATCCCTGTTCTTGTCTGAGGCTGTTCCTGGTATGGGCACTGTGGAAGAAGTTCTAGCCTTTTTATCCCTTGAAAGTCCCTGAAGGCACCAAACCATTAAGAAGCTCCTCCCATATTTTTCCCGCTCTTTTCTGAGCTTGCTTGGTGAAGATTTTGAAAGTATAGAGAGATGGTTTTCTGTAGTGGAGATATTGCAACAATTGCTCACCTAACATGGAAGCACTTACTAACTAAAGAAAAATAGAAAGAACTCCTGTTAGGTGAGCACCTGATGTTCAAATGCAATCCATCCTAAATATTATAACATACACTTCCAAAATTGCTGTTTAGTTCACAGAACTTCAACCTCAAAAGGGAAGCACTTACACATATATAAAACGCAGGTGCCAACCTTGAAGCTGTATTTCTGTGAGGTTCCAAGATATCTGAAATTCAAAACTGCAATGTTCAGCCAGTGGGTCTGCATCCCTGTTCTTGTCTGAGGCTGGTATGGGCACTGTGGAATAAGTGCTTGCCTTTTTATCCCTTGAAAGGCCCTGAAGGCACCAAACCATTAAGTAGCTCGTCCCACATTTTTCCCGCTCTTTTCTGAGCTTGCTTGGTGAAGATTTTGAAAGTATAGAGGGATGGTTTTCTGCAGTGGAGATATTGCAACAATTGCTCACCTAACATGGAAGCACTTACTAACTAAAGAAAAATAGAAAGAACTCCTGTTAGGTGAACACCTGATGCTCAAATGCAATCCATCCCTAAATAGTATACCATGTACTTCCAGAGTTGTTGTTTATTTCACAGAACTTCAAACTCAAAAGGTAAGCACTTATAACCATGAAGCTGTATTTCTATGAGGTTTCAAGACATCTGAAATTCAAAACTGCAATGTTCATCCAGTTGGCCTGCATCACTGTTGTCATCTGAGGCCGTTCCTGCTATGGGCACTGTGGAGAAGTGCCCACCTTTTTATCCCTTGAAAGGCCCTCAAGGCACCAGACCATTAAGTAGCTCCTCCCACATTTTTCCCGCTCTTTTCTGAGCTTGCTTGGTGAAGATTTTGAAAGTATAGAGAGATGGTTTTCTGTAGTGGGGATATTGCAACAATTGCTCACCTAACATGGAAGCACTTACTAACTAAAGAAAAATAGAAAGAACTCCTGTTAGGTGAACACCTGATGCTCAAATGCAATCCATCCCTAAATATTATTCCATGTACTTCCAGAGTTGTTGTTTATTTCACAGAACTTCAAACTCAAAAGGTAAGCACTTACAAGCTTGAAGCTGTATTTCTATGAGGTTTCAAGGCATCTGAAATTCAAAACTGCAATGTTCAGCCAAAGGGTCTGCATCCCTGTTCTTGTCAGAGGCTGTTTCTGGTATGGGCACTGTGGAATAAGTTCTCGCCTTTTTATCCCTTGAAAGGCCCTGAAGGCACCAAACCATTAAGTAGCTCCTCCCACATTTTTCCCGCTCTTTTCTGAGCTTGCCTGGTGAAGATTTTGAAAGTATAGAGAGATGGTTTTCTGTAGTGGGGATATTGCAACAATTGCTCACCTAACATGGAAGCACTTACTAACTAAAGAAAAATAGAAAGAACTCCTGTTAGGTGAACACCTGATGCTCAAATGCAATCCATCCCTAAATATTATACCATGTACTTCCAGAGTTGTTGTTTATTTCACAGAACTTCAAACTCAAAAGGTAAGCACTTACAAGCTTGAAGCTGTATTTCTATGAGGTTTCAAGACATCTGAAATTCAAAACTGCAATGTTCAGCCAAAGGGTCTGCATCCCTGTTCTTGTCTGAGGCTGTTCCTGGTATGGGCACTGTGGAAGAAGTTCTAGCCTTTTTATCCCTTGAAAGTCCCTGAAGGCACCAAACCATTAAGAAGCTCCTCCCATATTTTTCCCGCTCTTTTCTGAGCTTGCTTGGTGAAGATTTTGAAAGTATAGAGAGATGGTTTTCTGTAGTGGAGATATTGCAACAATTGCTCACCTAACATGGAAGCACTTACTAACTAAAGAAAAATAGAAAGAACTCCTGTTAGGTGAGCACCTGATGTTCAAATGCAATCCATCCTAAATATTATAACATACACTTCCAAAATTGCTGTTTAGTTCACAGAACTTCAACCTCAAAAGGGAAGCACTTACACATATATAAAACGCAGGTGCCAACCTTGAAGCTGTATTTCTGTGAGGTTCCAAGATATCTGAAATTCAAAACTGCAATGTTCAGCCAGTGGGTCTGCATCCCTGTTCTTGTCTGAGGCTGGTATGGGCACTGTGGAATAAGTGCTTGCCTTTTTATCCCTTGAAAGGCCCTGAAGGCACCAAACCATTAAGTAGCTCGTCCCACATTTTTCCCGCTCTTTTCTGAGCTTGCTTGGTGAAGATTTTGAAAGTATAGAGGGATGGTTTTCTGCAGTGGAGATATTGCAACAATTGCTCACCTAACATGGAAGCACTTACTAACTAAAGAAAAATAGAAAGAACTCCTGTTAGGTGAGCACCTGATGCTCAAATGCAATTATTCTCTAAATATTATAACATACACTTCCAGAGCTGTTGTTTAGTTAACAGAACTTCAACCTCAATAGGTAAGCACTTACAAGCTTGAAGCTGTATTTCTATGAGGTTTCAAGACATCTGAAATTCAAAACTGCAATGTTCAGCCAAAGGGTCTGCATCCCTGTTCTTGTCAGAGGCTGTTTCTGGTATGGGCACTGTGGAATAAGTGCTCGCCTTTTTATCCCTTGAAAGGCCCTGAAGGCACCAAACCATTAAGTAGCTCCTCCCACATTTTTCCCGCTCTTTTCTGAGCTTGCTTGGTGAAGATTTTGAAAGTATAGAGAGATGGTTTTCTGTAGTGGGGATATTGCAACAATTGCTCACCTAACATAGAAGCACTTACTAACTAAAGAAAAATAGAAAGAACTCCTGTTAGGTGAACACCTGATGCTCAAATGCAATCCATCCCTAAATATTATAACATACACTTCCAAAGTTGCTGTTTATTTCACAGAACTTCAAACTCAAAAGGTAAGCACTTACAAGCTTGAAGCTGTATTTCTATGAGGTTTCAAGACATCTGAAATTCAAAACTACAATGTTCAGCCAAAGGGTCTGCATCCCTGTTCTTGTCTGAGGCTGTTCCTGGTATGGGCACTGTGGAAGAAGTTCTAGCCTTTTTATCCCTTGAAAGTCCCTGAAGGCACCAAACCATTAAGAAGCTCCTCCCACATTTTTCCCGCTCTTTTCTGAGCTTGCTTGGTGAAGATTTTGAAAGTATAGAGAGATGGTTTTCTGTAGTGGAGATATTGCAACAATTGCTCACCTAACATGGAAGCACTTACTAACTAAAGAAAAATAGAAAGAACTCATGTTAGGTGAGCACCTGATGTTCAAATGCAATCCATCCTAAATATTATAACATACACTTCCAAAATTGCTGTTTAGTTCACAGAACTTCAACCTCAAAAGGGAAGCACTTACACATATATAAAACGCAGGTGCCAACCTTGAAGCTGTATTTCTGTGAGGTTCCAAGACATCTGAAATTCAAAACTGCAATGTTCAGCCAGTGGGTCTGCATCCCTGTTCTTGTCTGAGGCTGGTATGGGCACTGTGGAATAAGTGCTCGCCTTTTTATCCCTTGAAAGGCCCTGAAGGCACCAAACCATTAAGTAGCTCCTCCCACATTTTTCCCGCTCTTTTCTGAGCTTGCTTGGTGAAGATTTTGAAAGTATAGAGGGATGGTTTTCTGCAGTGGAGATATTGCAACAATTGCTCACCTAACATGGAAGCACTTACTAACTAAAGAAAAATAGAAAGAACTCCTGTTAGGTGAGCACCTGATGCTCAAATGCAATTATTCTCTAAATATTATAACATACACTTCCAGAGCTGTTGTTTAGTTAACAGAACTTCAACCTCAATAGGTAAGCACTTACAAGCTTGAAGCTGTATTTCTATGAGGTTTCAAGACATCTGAAATTCAAAACTGCAATGTTCAGCCAGTTGGCCTGCATCACTGTTCTCATCCGAGGCCGTTCCTGCTATGGGCACTGTGGAAGAAGTGCCCACCTTTTTATCCCTTGAAAGGCTCTCAAGGGACCAAACCATTAAGTAGCTCCTCCTACATTTTTCCCGCTCTTTTCTGAGCTTGCTTGGTGAAGATTTTGAAAGTATAGAGAGATGGTTTTCTGTAGTGGGGATATTGCAACAATTGCTCACCTAACATGGAAGCACTTACTAACTAAAGAAAAACAGAAAGAACTCCTGTTAGGTGAGCACCTGATGTTCAAATGCAATCCATCCTAAATATTATAACATACACTTCCAAAGTTGCTGTTTAGTTCACAGAACTTCAACCTCAAAAGGTAAGCACTTATAACCATGAAGCTGTATTTCTATGAGGTTTCAAGACATCTGAAATTCAAAACTGCAATGTTCAGCCAATGGGTCTGCATCCCTGTTCATGTCTGAGGCTGTTACTGTTATGGGCACTGTGGAAGAAGTGCTCGCCTTTTTATCCCTTGAAAGGCCCTGAAGGCACCAAACCATTAAGAAGCTCCTCCCACATTTTTCCCGCTCTTTTCTGAGCTTGCTTGGTGAAGATTTTGAAAGTAAAGAGATGGTTTTCTGTAGTGGAGATATTGCAACAATTGCTCACCTAACATGGAAGCACTTACTAACTAAAGAAAAATAGAAAGAACTCCTGTTAGGTGAGCACCTGATGTTCAAATGCAACCCATCCCTAAATATTATACCATGTACTTCCAGAGTTGTTGTTTATTTCACAGAACTTCAAACTCAAAAGGTAAGCACTTACAACCATGAAGCTGTATTTCTATGAGGTTTCAAGATATCTGAAATTCAAAACTGCAATGTTCAGCCAGTTGGCCTGCATCACTGTTCTCATCCGAGGCCGTTCCTGCTATGGGCACTGTGGAAGAAGTGCCCACCTTTTTATCCCTTGAAAGGCCCTCAAGGCACCAAACCATTAAGTAGCTCCTCCCACATTTTCCCCGCTCTTTTCCGAGCTTGCTTGGTGAAGATTTTGAAAGTATAGAGAGATGGTTTTCTGTAGTGGGGATATTGCAACAATTGCTCACCTAACATAGAAGCACTTACTAACTAAAGAAAAA
The DNA here is from genome assembly GCF_040938575.1 of Ambystoma mexicanum. Taxonomy (NCBI): domain Eukaryota; kingdom Metazoa; phylum Chordata; class Amphibia; order Caudata; family Ambystomatidae; genus Ambystoma; species Ambystoma mexicanum. The sequence goes on along the minus strand of NC_090941.1, from coordinate 1,146,659,023 downwards.
TAGAAAGAACTCCTGTTAGGTGAGCACCTGATGTTCAAATGCAATCCATCCTAAATATTATAACATACACTTCCAAAGTTGCTGTTTAATTCACAGAACTTCAACCTCAAAAGGTAAGCACTTATAACCATGAAGCTGTATTTCTATGAGGTTTCAAGACATCTGAAATTCAAAACTGCAATGTTCAGCCGATTGGTCTGCATCCCTGTTCATGTCTGAGGCTGTTACTGTTATGGGCACTGTGGAAGAAGTGCTCGCCTTTTTATCCCTTGAAAGTCCCTGAAGGCACCAAACCATTAAGAAGCTCCTCCCACATTTTTCCCCGCTCTTTTCTGAGCTTGCTTGGTGAAGATTTTGAAAGTATAGAGAGATGGTTTTCTGTAGTGGAGATATTGCAACAATTGCTCACCTAACATGGAAGCACTTACTAACTAAAGAAAAATAGAAAGAACCCCTGTTAGGTGAGCACCTGATGTTCAAATGCAACCCATCCCTAAATATTATACCATGTACTTCCAGAGTTGTTGTTTATTTCACAGAACTTCAAACTCAAAAGGTAAGCACTTACAACCATGAAGCTGTATTTCTATGAGGTTTCAAGATATCTGAAATTCAAAACTGCAATGTTCAGCCAGTTGGCCTGCATCACTGTTCTCATCCGAGGCCGTTCCTGCTATGGGCACTGTGGAAGAAGTGCCCACCTTTTTATCCCTTGAAAGGCCCTCAAGGCACCAAACCATTAAGTAGCTCCTCCCACATTTTTCCCGCTCTTTTCCGAGCTTGCTTGGTGAAGATTTTGAAAGTATAGAGAGATGGTTTTCTGTAGTGGGGATAGTGCAACAATTGCTCACCTAACATAGAAGCACTTACTAACTAAAGAAAAATAGAAAGAACTCCTGTTAGGTGAACACCTGATGCTCAAATGCAATCCATCCCTAAATAGTATACCATGTACTTCCAGAGTTGTTGTTTATTTCACAGAACTTCAAACTCAAAAGGTAAGCACTTATAACCATGAAGCTGTATTTCTATGAGGTTTCAAGACATCTGAAATTCAAAACTGCAATGTTCATCCAGTTGGCCTGCATCACTGTTGTCATCTGAGGCCGTTCCTGCTATGGGCACTGTGGAGAAGTGCCCACCTTTTTATCCCTTGAAAGGCCCTCAAGGCACCAGACCATTAAGTAGCTCCTCCCACATTTTTCCCGCTCTTTTCTGAGCTTGCTTGGTGAAGATTTTGAAAGTATAGAGAGATGGTTTTCTGTAGTGGGGATATTGCAACAATTGCTCACCTAACATGGAAGCACTTACTAACTAAAGAAAAATAGAAAGAACTCCTGTTAGGTGAACACCTGATGCTCAAATGCAATCCATCCCTAAATATTATTCCATGTACTTCCAGAGTTGTTGTTTATTTCACAGAACTTCAAACTCAAAAGGTAAGCACTTACAAGCTTGAAGCTGTATTTCTATGAGGTTTCAAGGCATCTGAAATTCAAAACTGCAATGTTCAGCCAAAGGGTCTGCATCCCTGTTCTTGTCAGAGGCCGTTCCTGCTATGGGCACTGTGGAGAAGTGCCCACCTTTTTATCCCTTGAAAGGCCCTCAAGGCACCAGACCATTAAGTAGCTCCTCCCACATTTTTCCCGCTCTTTTCTGAGCTTGCTTGAAGATTTTGAAAGTATAGAGAGATGGTTTTCTGTAGTGGGGATATTGCAACAATTGCTCACCTAACATGGAAGCACTTACTAACTAAAGAAAAATAGAAAGAACTCCTGTTAGGTGAACACCTGATGCTCAAATGCAATCCATCCCTAAATATTATACCATGTACTTCCAGAGTTGTTGTTTATTTCACAGAACTTCAAACTCAAAAGGTAAGCACTTACAAGCTTGAAGCTGTATTTCTATGAGGTTTCAAGGCATCTGAAATTCAAAACTGCAATGTTCAGCCAAAGGGTCTGCATCCCTGTTCTTGTCAGAGGCTGTTTCTGGTATGGGCACTGTGGAATAAGTGCTCGCCTTTTTATCCCTTGAAAGGCCCTGAAGGCACCAAACCATTAAGTAGCTCCTCCCACATTTTTCCTGCTCTTTTCTGAGCTTGCCTGGTGAAGATTTTGAAAGTATAGAGAGATGGTTTTCTGTAGTGGGGATATTGCAACAATTGCTCACCTAACATGGAAGCACTTACTAACTAAAGAAAAATAGAAAGAACTCCTGTTAGGTGAACACCTGATGCTCAAATGCAATCCATCCCTAAATATTATACCATGTACTTCCAGAGTTGTTGTTTATTTCACAGAACTTCAAACTCAAAAGGTAAGCACTTACAAGCTTGAAGCTGTATTTCTATGAGGTTTCAAGACATCTGAAATTCAAAACTGCAATGTTCAGCCAAAGGGTCTGCATCCCTGTTCTTGTCTGAGGCTGTTCCTGGTATGGGCACTGTGGAAGAAGTTCTAGCCTTTTTATCCCTTGAAAGTCCCTGAAGGCACCAAACCATTAAGTAGCTCCTCCCACATTTTTCCCGCTCTTTTCTGAGCTTGCTTGGTGAAGATTTTGAAAGTATAGAGAGATGGTTTTCTGTAGTGGGGATATTGCAACAATTGCTCACCTAACATGGAAGCACTTACTAACTAAAGAAAAATAGAAAGAACTCCTGTTAGGTGAACACCTGATGCTCAAATGCAATCCATCCCTAAATATTATACCATGTACTTCCAGAGTTGTTGTTTATTTCACAGAACTTCAAACTCAAAAGGTAAGCACTTACAAGCTTGAAGCTGTATTTCTATGAGGTTTCAAGACATCTGAAATTCAAAACTGCAATGTTCAGCCAAAGGGTCTGCATCCCTTTTCTTGTCAGAGGCTGTTTCTGGTATGGGCACTGTGGAATAAGTGCTCGCCTTTTTATCCCTTGAAAGGCCCTGAAGGCACCAAACCATTAAGTAGCTCCTCCCACATTTTTCCCGCTCTTTTCTGAGCTTGCCTGGTGAAGATTTTGAAAGTATAGAGAGATGGTTTTCTGTAGTGGGGATATTGCAACAATTGCTCACCTAACATGGAAGCACTTACTAACTAAAGAAAAATAGAAAGAACTCCTGTTAGGTGAACACCTGATGCTCAAATTCAATCCATCCCTAAATATTATACCATGTACTTCCAGAGTTGTTGTTTATTTCACAGAACTTCAAACTCAAAAGGTAAGCACTTACAAGCTTGAAGCTGTATTTCTATGAGGTTTCAAGACATCTGAAATTCAAAACTGCAATGTTCAGCCAAAGGGTCTGCATCCCTGTTCTTGTCTGAGGCTGTTCCTGGTATGGGCACTGTGGAAGAAGTTCTAGCCTTTTTATCCCTTGAAAGTCCCTGAAGGCACCAAACCATTAAGTAGCTCCTCCCACATTTTTCCCGCTCTTTTCTGAGCTTGCTTGGTGAAGATTTTGAAAGTATAGAGAGATGGTTTTCTGTAGTGGGGATATTGCAACAATTGCTCACCTAACATGGAAGCACTTACTAACTAAAGAAAAATAGAAAGAACTCCTGTTAGGTGAACACCTGATGCTCAAATGCAATCCATCCCTAAATATTATACCATGTACTTCCAGAGTTGTTGTTTATTTCACAGAACTTCAAACTCAAAAGGTAAGCACTTACAAGCTTGAAGCTGTATTTCTATGAGGTTTCAAGGAATCTGAAATTCAAAACTGCAATGTTCAGCCAAAGGGTCTGCATCCCTGTTCTTGTCAGAGGCTGTTTCTGGTATGGGCACTGTGGAATAAGTGCTCGCCTTTTTATCCCTTGAAAGGCCCTGAAGGCACCAAACCATTAAGTAGCTCCTCCCACATTTTTCCCGCTCTTTTCTGAGCTTGCCTGGTGAAGATTTTGAAAGTATAGAGAGATGGTTTTCTGTAGTGGGGATATTGCAACAATTGCTCACCTAACATGGAAGCACTTACTAACTAAAGAAAAATAGAAAGAACTCCTGTTAGGTGAACACCTGATGCTCAAATGCAATATATCCCTAAATATTATACCATGTACTTCCAGAGTTGTTGTTTATTTCACAGAACTTCAAACTCAAAAGGTAAGCACTTACAAGCTTGAAGCTGTATTTCTATGAGGTTTCAAGACATCTGAAATTCAAAACTGCAATGTTCAGCCTAAGGGTCTGCATCCCTGTTCTTGTCTGAGGCTGTTCCTGGTATGGGCACTGTGGAAGAAGTTCTAGCCTTTTTATCCCTTGAAAGTCCCTGAAGGCACCAAACCATTAAGAAGCTCCTCCCACATTTTTCCCGCTCTTTTCTGAGCTTGCTTGGTGAAGATTTTGAAAGTATAGAGAGATGGTTTTCTGTAGTGGAGATATTGCAACAATTGCTCACCTAACATGGAAGCACTTACTAACTAAAGAAAAATAGAAAGAACTCCTGTTAGGTGAGCACCTGATGTTCAAATGCAATCCATCCTAAATATTATAACATACACTTCCAAAATTGCTGTTTAGTTCACAGAACTTCAACCTCAAAAGGGAAGCACTTACACATATATAAAACGCAGGTGCCAACCTTGAAGCTGTATTTCTGTGAGGTTCCAAGACATCTGAAATTCAAAACTGCAATGTTCAGCCAGTGGGTCTGCATCCCTGTTCTTGTCTGAGGCTGGTATGGGCACTGTGGAATAAGTGCTCGCCTTTTTATCCCTTGAAAGGCCCTGAAGGCACCAAACCATTAAGTAGCTCCTCCCACATTTTTCCCGCTCTTTTCTGAGCTTGCTTGGTGAAGATTTTGAAAGTATAGAGGGATGGTTTTCTGCAGTGGAGATATTGCAACAATTGCTCACCTAACATGGAAGCACTTACTAACTAAAGAAAAATAGAAAGAACTCCTGTTAGGTGAGCACCTGATGCTCAAATGCAATTATTCTCTAAATATTATAACATACACTTCCAGAGCTGTTGTTTAGTTAACAGAACTTCAACCTCAATAGGTAAGCACTTACAAGCTTGAAGCTGTATTTCTATGAGGTTTCAAGACATCTGAAATTCAAAACTGCAATGTTCAGCCAGTTGGCCTGCATCACTGTTCTCATCCGAGGCCGTTCCTGCTATGGGCACTGTGGAAGAAGTGCCCACCTTTTTATCCCTTGAAAGGCCCTCAAGGGACCAAACCATTAAGTAGCTCCTCCTACATTTTTCCCGCTCTTTTCTGAGCTTGCTTGGTGAAGATTTTGAAAGTATAGAGAGATGGTTTTCTGTAGTGGGGATATTGCAACAATTGCTCACCTAACATGGAAGCACTTACTAACTAAAGAAAAACAGAAAGAACTCCTGTTAGGTGAGCACCTGATGTTCAAATGCAATCCATCCTAAATATTATAACATACACTTCCAAAGTTGCTGTTTAGTTCACAGAACTTCAACCTCAAAAGGTAAGCACTTATAACCATGAAGCTGTATTTCTATGAGGTTTCAAGACATCTGAAATTCAAAACTGCAATGTTCAGCCAATGGGTCTGCATCCCTGTTCATGTCTGAGGCTGTTACTGTTATGGGCACTGTGGAAGAAGTGCTCGCCTTTTTATCCCTTGAAAGGCCCTGAAGGCACCAAACCATTAAGAAGCTCCTCCCACATTTTTCCCGCTCTTTTCTGAGCTTGCTTGGTGAAGATTTTGAAAGTAAAGAGATGGTTTTCTGTAGTGGAGATATTGCAACAATTGCTCACCTAACATGGAAGCACTTACTAACTAAAGAAAAATAGAAAGAACTCCTGTTAGGTGAGCACCTGATGTTCAAATGCAACCCATCCCTAAATATTATACCATGTACTTCCAGAGTTGTTGTTTATTTCACAGAACTTCAAACTCAAAAGGTAAGCACTTACAACCATGAAGCTGTATTTCTATGAGGTTTCAAGATATCTGAAATTCAAAACTGCAATGTTCAGCCAGTTGGCCTGCATCACTGTTCTCATCCGAGGCTGTTCCTGCTATGGGCACTGTGGAAGAAGTGCCCACCTTTTTATCCCTTGAAAGGCCCTCAAGGCACCAAACCATTAAGTAGCTCCTCCCACATTTTCCCCGCTCTTTTCCGAGCTTGCTTGGTGAAGATTTTGAAAGTATAGAGAGATGGTTTTCTGTAGTGGGGATATTGCAACAATTGCTCACCTAACATAGAAGCACTTACTAACTAAAGAAAAATAGAAAGAACTCCTGTTAGGTGAGCACCTGATGTTCAAATGCAATCCATCCTAAATATTATAACATACACTTCCAAAGTTGCTGTTTAATTCACAGAACTTCAACCTCAAAAGGTAAGCACTTATAACCATGAAGCTGTATTTCTATGAGGTTTCAAGACATCTGAAATTCAAAACTGCAATGTTCAGCCGATTGGTCTGCATCCCTGTTCATGTCTGAGGCTGTTACTGTTATGGGCACTGTGGAAGAAGTGCTCGCCTTTTTATCCCTTGAAAGGCCCTGAAGGCACCAAACCATTAAGTAGCTCCTCCCACATTTTTCCCGCTCTTTTCTGAGCTTGCTTGGTGAAGATTTTGAAAGTATAGAGAGATGGTTTTCTGTAGTGGGGATATTGCAACAATTGCTCACCTAACATAGAAGCACTTACTAACTAAAGAAAAATAGAAAGAACTCCTGTTAGGTGAACACCTGATGCTCAAATGCAATCCATCCCTAAATATTATACCATGTACTTCCAGAGTTGTTGTTTATTTCACAGAACTTCAAACTCAAAAGGTAAGCACTTACAAGCTTGAAGCTGTATTTCTATGAGGTTTCAAGACATCTGAAATTCAAAACTACAATGTTCAGCCAAAGGGTCTGCATCCCTGTTCTTGTCTGAGGCTGTTCCTGGTATGGGCACTGTGGAAGAAGTTCTAGCCTTTTTATCCCTTGAAAGTCCCTGAAGGCACCAAACCATTAAGAAGCTCCTCCCACATTTTTCCCGCTCTTTTCTGAGCTTGCTTGGTGAAGATTTTGAAAGTATAGAGAGATGGTTTTCTGTAGTGGGGATAGTGCAACAATTGCTCACCTAACATAGAAGCACTTACTAACTAAAGAAAAATAGAAAGAACTCCTGTTAGGTGAACACCTGATGCTCAAATGCAATCCATCCCTAAATAGTATACCATGTACTTCCAGAGTTGTTGTTTATTTCACAGAACTTCAAACTCAAAAGGTAAGCACTTATAACCATGAAGCTGTATTTCTATGAGGTTTCAAGATATCTGAAATTCAAAACTGCAATGTTCAGCCAGTTGGCCTGCATCACTGTTCTCATCCGAGGCCGTTCCTGCTATGGGCACTGTGGAAGAAGTGCCCACCTTTTTATCCCTTGAAAGGCCCTCAAGGCACCAAACCATTAAGTAGCTCCTCCCACATTTTTCCCGCTCTTTTCCGAGCTTGCTTGGTGAAGATTTTGAAAGTATAGAGAGATGGTTTTCTGTAGTGGGGATAGTGCAACAATTGCTCACCTAACATAGAAGCACTTACTAACTAAAGAAAAATAGAAAGAACTCCTGTTAGGTGAACACCTGATGCTCAAATGCAATCCATCCCTAAATAGTATACCATGTACTTCCAGAGTTGTTGTTTATTTCACAGAACTTCAAACTCAAAAGGTAAGCACTTATAACCATGAAGCTGTATTTCTATGAGGTTTCAAGACATCTGAAATTCAAAACTGCAATGTTCATCCAGTTGGCCTGCATCACTGTTGTCATCTGAGGCCGTTCCTGCTATGGGCACTGTGGAGAAGTGCCCACCTTTTTATCCCTTGAAAGGCCCTCAAGGCACCAGACCATTAAGTAGCTCCTCCCACATTTTTCCCGCTCTTTTCTGAGCTTGCTTGGTGAAGATTTTGAAAGTATAGAGAGATGGTTTTCTGTAGTGGGGATATTGCAACAATTGCTCACCTAACATGGAAGCACTTACTAACTAAAGAAAAATAGAAAGAACTCCTGTTAGGTGAACACCTGATGCTCAAATGCAATCCATCCCTAAATATTATTCCATGTACTTCCAGAGTTGTTGTTTATTTCACAGAACTTCAAACTCAAAAGGTAAGCACTTACAAGCTTGAAGCTGTATTTCTATGAGGTTTCAAGGCATCTGAAATTCAAAACTGCAATGTTCAGCCAAAGGGTCTGCATCCCTGTTCTTGTCAGAGGCTGTTTCTGGTATGGGCACTGTGGAATAAGTTCTCGCCTTTTTATCCCTTGAAAGGCCCTGAAGGCACCAAACCATTAAGTAGCTCCTCCCACATTTTTCCCGCTCTTTTCTGAGCTTGCCTGGTGAAGATTTTGAAAGTATAGAGAGATGGTTTTCTGTAGTGGGGATATTGCAACAATTGCTCACCTAACATGGAAGCACTTACTAACTAAAGAAAAATAGAAAGAACTCCTGTTAGGTGAACACCTGATGCTCAAATGCAATCCATCCCTAAATATTATACCATGTACTTCCAGAGTTGTTGTTTATTTCACAGAACTTCAAACTCAAAAGGTAAGCACTTACAAGCTTGAAGCTGTATTTCTATGAGGTTTCAAGACATCTGAAATTCAAAACTGCAATGTTCAGCCAAAGGGTCTGCATCCCTGTTCTTGTCTGAGGCTGTTCCTGGTATGGGCACTGTGGAAGAAGTTCTAGCCTTTTTATCCCTTGAAAGTCCCTGAAGGCACCAAACCATTAAGAAGCTCCTCCCATATTTTTCCCGCTCTTTTCTGAGCTTGCTTGGTGAAGATTTTGAAAGTATAGAGAGATGGTTTTCTGTAGTGGAGATATTGCAACAATTGCTCACCTAACATGGAAGAACTTACTAACTAAAGAAAAATAGAAAGAACTCCTGTTAGGTGAGCACCTGATGTTCAAATGCAATCCATCCTAAATATTATAACATACACTTCCAAAATTGCTGTTTAGTTCACAGAACTTCAACCTCAAAAGGGAAGCACTTACACATATATAAAACGCAGGTGCCAACCTTGAAGCTGTATTTCTGTGAGGTTCCAAGACATCTGAAATTCAAAACTGCAATGTTCAGCCAGTGGGTCTGCATCCCTGTTCTTGTCTGAGGCTGGTATGGGCACTGTGGAATAAGTGCTTGCCTTTTTATCCCTTGAAAGGCCCTGAAGGCACCAAACCATTAAGTAGCTCGTCCCACATTTTTCCCGCTCTTTTCTGAGCTTGCTTGGTGAAGATTTTGAAAGTATAGAGGGATGGTTTTCTGCAGTGGAGATATTGCAACAATTGCTCACCTAACATGGAAGCACTTACTAACTAAAGAAAAATAGAAAGAACTCCTGTTAGGTGAGCACCTGATGCTCAAATGCAATTATTCTCTAAATATTATAACATACACTTCCAGAGCTGTTGTTTAGTTAACAGAACTTCAACCTCAATAGGTAAGCACTTACAAGCTTGAAGCTGTATTTCTATGAGGTTTCAAGACATCTGAAATTCAAAACTGCAATGTTCAGCCAAAGGGTCTGCATCCCTGTTCTTGTCAGAGGCTGTTTCTGGTATGGGCACTGTGGAATAAGTGCTCGCCTTTTTATCCCTTGAAAGTCCCTGAAGGCACCAAACCATTAAGTAGCTCCTCCCACATTTTTCCCGCTCTTTTCTGAGCTTGCTTGGTGAAGATTTTGAAAGTATAGAGAGATGGTTTTCTGTAGTGGGGATATTGCAACAATTGCTCACCTAACATAGAAGCACTTACTAACTAAAGAAAAATAGAAAGAACTCCTGTTAGGTGAACACCTGATGCTCAAATGCAATCCATCCCTAAATATTATAACATACACTTCCAAAGTTGCTGTTTATTTCACAGAACTTCAAACTCAAAAGGTAAGCACTTACAAGCTTGAAGCTGTATTTCTATGAGGTTTCAAGACATCTGAAATTCAAAACTACAATGTTCAGCCAAAGGGTCTGCATCCCTGTTCTTGTCTGAGGCTGTTCCTGGTATGGGCACTGTGGAAGAAGTTCTAGCCTTTTTATCCCTTGAAAGTCCCTGAAGGCACCAAACCATTAAGAAGCTCCTCCCACATTTTTCCCGCTCTTTTCTGAGCTTGCTTGGTGAAGATTTTGAAAGTATAGAGAGATGGTTTTCTGTAGTGGAGATATTGCAACAATTGCTCACCTAACATGGAAGCACTTACTAACTAAAGAAAAATAGAAAGAACTCCTGTTAGGTGAGCACCTGATGTTCAAATGCAATCCATCCTAAATATTATAACATACACTTCCAAAATTGCTGTTTAGTTCACAGAACTTCAACCTCAAAAGGGAAGCACTTACACATATATAAAACGCAGGTGCCAACCTTGAAGCTGTATTTCTGTGAGGTTCCAAGACATCTGAAATTCAAAACTGCAATGTTCAGCCAGTGGGTCTGCATCCCTGTTCTTGTCTGAGGCTGGTATGGGCACTGTGGAATAAGTGCTCGCCTTTTTATCCCTTGAAAGGCCCTGAAGGCACCAAACCATTAAGTAGCTCCTCCCACATTTTTCCCGCTCTTTTCTGAGCTTGCTTGGTGAAGATTTTGAAAGTATAGAGGGATGGTTTTCTGCAGTGGAGATATTGCAACAATTGCTCACCTAACATGGAAGCACTTACTAACTAAAGAAAAATAGAAAGAACTCCTGTTAGGTGAGCACCTGATGCTCAAATGCAATTATTCTCTAAATATTATAACATACACTTCCAGAGCTGTTGTTTAGTTAACAGAACTTCAACCTCAATAGGTAAGCACTTACAAGCTTGAAGCTGTATTTCTATGAGGTTTCAAGACATCTGAAATTCAAAACTGCAATGTTCAGCCAGTTGGCCTGCATCACTGTTCTCATCCGAGGCCGTTCCTGCTATGGGCACTGTGGAAGAAGTGCCCACCTTTTTATCCCTTGAAAGGCTCTCAAGGGACCAAACCATTAAGTAGCTCCTCCTACATTTTTCCCGCTCTTTTCTGAGCTTGCTTGGTGAAGATTTTGAAAGTATAGAGAGATGGTTTTCTGTAGTGGGGATATTGCAACAATTGCTCACCTAACATGGAAGCACTTACTAACTAAAGAAAAACAGAAAGAACTCCTGTTAGGTGAGCACCTGATGTTCAAATGCAATCCATCCTAAATATTATAACATACACTTCCAAAGTTGCTGTTTAGTTCACAGAACTTCAACCTCAAAAGGTAAGCACTTATAACCATGAAGCTGTATTTCTATGAGGTTTCAAGACATCTGAAATTCAAAACTGCAATGTTCAGCCAATGGGTCTGCATCCCTGTTCATGTCTGAGGCTGTTACTGTTATGGGCACTGTGGAAGAAGTGCTCGCCTTTTTATCCCTTGAAAGGCCCTGAAGGCACCAAACCATTAAGAAGCTCCTCCCACATTTTTCCCGCTCTTTTCTGAGCTTGCTTGGTGAAGATTTTGAAAGTAAAGAGATGGTTTTCTGTAGTGGAGATATTGCAACAATTGCTCACCTAACATGGAAGCACTTACTAACTAAAGAAAAATAGAAAGAACTCCTGTTAGGTGAGCACCTGATGTTCAAATGCAACCCATCCCTAAATATTATACCATGTACTTCCAGAGTTGTTGTTTATTTCACAGAACTTCAAACTCAAAAGGTAAGCACTTACAACCATGAAGCTGTATTTCTATGAGGTTTCAAGATATCTGAAATTCAAAACTGCAATGTTCAGCCAGTTGGCCTGCATCACTGTTCTCATCCGAGGCCGTTCCTGCTATGGGCACTGTGGAAGAAGTGCCCACCTTTTTATCCCTTGAAAGGCCCTCAAGGCACCAAACCATTAAGTAGCTCCTCCCACATTTTCCCCGCTCTTTTCCGAGCTTGCTTGGTGAAGATTTTGAAAGTATAGAGAGATGGTTTTCTGTAGTGGGGATATTGCAACAATTGCTCACCTAACATAGAAGCACTTACTAACTAAAGAAAAATAGAAAGAACTCCTGTTAGGTGAGCACCTGATGTTCAAATGCAATCCATCCTAAATATTATAACATACACTTCCAAAGTTGCTGTTTAATTCACAGAACTTCAACCTCAAAAGGTAAGCACTTATAACCATGAAGCTGTATTTCTATGAGGTTTCAAGACATCTGAAATTCAAAACTGCAATGTTCAGCCGATTGGTCTGCATCCCTGTTCATGTCTGAGGCTGTTACTGTTATGGGCACTGTGGAAGAAGTGCTCGCCTTTTTATCCCTTGAAAGGCCCTGAAGGCACCAAACCATTAAGTAGCTCCTCCCACATTTTTCCCGCTCTTTTCTGAGCTTGCTTGGTGAAGATTTTGAAAGTATAGAGAGATGGTTTTCTGTAGTGGGGATATTGCAACAATTGCTCACCTAACATAGAAGCACTTACTAACTAAAGAAAAATAGAAAGAACTCCTGTTAGGTGAACACCTGATGCTCAAATGCAATCCATCCCTAAATATTATACCATGTACTTCCAGAGTTGTTGTTTATTTCACAGAACTTCAAACTCAAAAGGTAAGCACTTACAAGCTTGAAGCTGTATTTCTATGAGGTTTCAAGACATCTGAAATTCAAAACTACAATGTTCAGCCAAAGGGTCTGCATCCCTGTTCTTGTCTGAGGCTGTTCCTGGTATGGGCACTGTGGAAGAAGTTCTAGCCTTTTTATCCCTTGAAAGTCCCTGAAGGCACCAAACCATTAAGAAGCTCCTCCCACATTTTTCCCCGCTCTTTTCTGAGCTTGCTTGGTGAAGATTTTGAAAGTATAGAGAGATGGTTTTCTGTAGTGGAGATATTGCAACAATTGCTCACCTAACATGGAAGCACTTACTAACTAAAGAAAAATAGAAAGAACCCCTGTTAGGTGAGCACCTGATGTTCAAATGCAACCCATCCCTAAATATTATACCATGTACTTCCAGAGTTGTTGTTTATTTCACAGAACTTCAAACTCAAAAGGTAAGCACTTACAACCATGAAGCTGTATTTCTATGAGGTTTCAAGATATCTGAAATTCAAAACTGCAATGTTCAGCCAGTTGGCCTGCATCACTGTTCTCATCCGAGGCCGTTCCTGCTATGGGCACTGTGGAAGAAGTGCCCACCTTTTTATCCCTTGAAAGGCCCTCAAGGCACCAAACCATTAAGTAGCTCCTCCCACATTTTTCCCGCTCTTTTCCGAGCTTGCTTGGTGAAGATTTTGAAAGTATAGAGAGATGGTTTTCTGTAGTGGGGATAGTGCAACAATTGCTCACCTAACATAGAAGCACTTACTAACTAAAGAAAAATAGAAAGAACTCCTGTTAGGTGAACACCTGATGCTCAAATGCAATCCATCCCTAAATAGTATACCATGTACTTCCAGAGTTGTTGTTTATTTCACAGAACTTCAAACTCAAAAGGTAAGCACTTACAAGCTTGAAGCTGTATTTCTATGAGGTTTCAAGACATCTGAAATTCAAAACTACAATGTTCAGCCAAAGGGTCTGCATCCCTGTTCTTGTCTGAGGCTGTTCCTGGTATGGGCACTGTGGAAGAAGTTCTAGCCTTTTTATCCCTTGAAAGTCCCTGAAGGCACCAAACCATTAAGAAGCTCCTCCCACATTTTCCCGCTCTTTTCTGAGCTTGCTTGGTGAAGATTTTGAAAGTATAGAGAGATGGTTTTCTGTAGTGGAGATATTGCAACAATTGCTCACCTAACATGGAAGCACTTACTAACTAAAGAAAAATAGAAAGAACTCCTGTTAGGTGAGCACCTGATGTTCAAATGCAACCCATCCCTAAATATTATACCATGTACTTCCAGAGTTGTTGTTTATTTCACAGAACTTCAAACTCAAAAGGTAAGCACTTACAACCATGAAGCTGTATTTCTATGAGGTTTCAAGATATCTGAAATTCAAAACTGCAATGTTCAGCCAGTTGGCCTGCATCACTGTTCTCATCCGAGGCCGTTCCTGCTATGGGCACTGTGGAAGAAGTGCCCACCTTTTTATCCCTTGAAAGGCCCTCAAGGCACCAAACCATTAAGTAGCTCCTCCCACATTTTTCCCGCTCTTTTCCGAGCTTGCTTGGTGAAGATTTTGAAAGTATAGAGAGATGGTTTTCTGTAGTGGGGATAGTGCAACAATTGCTCACCTAACATAGAAGCACTTACTAACTAAAGAAAAATAGAAAGAACTCCTGTTAGGTGAACACCTGATGCTCAAATGCAATCCATCCCTAAATAGTATACCATGTACTTCCAGAGTTGTTGTTTATTTCACAGAACTTCAAACTCAAAAGGTAAGCACTTATAACCATGAAGCTGTATTTCTTTGAGGTTTCAAGACATCTGAAATTCAAAACTGCAATGTTCAGCCAGTTGGCCTGCATCACTGTTGTCATCTGAGGCCGTTCCTGCTATGGGCACTGTGGAGAAGTGCCCACCTTTTTATCCCTTGAAAGGCCCTCAAGGCACCAGACCATTAAGTAGCTCCTCCCACATTTTTCCCGCTCTTTTCTGAGCTTGCTTGGTGAAGATTTTGAAAGTATAGAGAGATGGTTTTCTGTAGTGGGGATATTGCAACAATTGCTCACCTAACATGGAAGCACTTACTAACTAAAGAAAAATAGAAAGAACTCCTGTTAGGTGAACACCTGATGCTCAAATGCAATCCATCCCTAAATATTATACCATGTACTTCCAGAGTTGTTGTTTATTTCACAGAACTTCAAACTCAAAAGGTAAGCACTTACAAGCTTGAAGCTGTATTTCTATGAGGTTTCAAGGCATCTGAAATTCAAAACTGCAATGTTCAGCCAAAGGGTCTGCATCCCTGTTCTTGTCAGAGGCTGTTTCTGGTATGGGCACTGTGGAATAAGTGCTCGCCTTTTTATCCCTTGAAAGGCCATGAAGGCACCAAACCATTAAGTAGCTCCTCCCACATTTTTCCCGCTCTTTTCTGAGCTTGCCTGGTGAAGATTTTGAAAGTATAGAGAGATGGTTTTCTGTAGTGGGGATATTGCAACAATTGCTCACCTAACATGGAAGCACTTACTAACTAAAGAAAAATAGAAAGAACTCCTGTTAGGTGAACACCTGATGCTCAAATGCAATCCATCCCTAAATATTATACCATGTACTTCCAGAGTTGTTGTTTATTTCACAGAACTTCAAACTCAAAAGGTAAGCACTTACAAGCTTGAAGCTGTATTTCTATGAGGTTTCAAGACATCTGAAATTCAAAACTGCAATGTTCAGCCAAAGGGTCTGCATCCCTGTTTTTGTCTGAGGCTGTTCCTGGTATGGGCACTGTGGAAGAAGTTCTAGCCTTTTTATCCCTTGAAAGTCCCTGAAGGCACCAAACCATTAAGAAGCTCCTCCCACATTTTTCCCGCTCTTTTCTGAGCTTGCTTGGTGAAGATTTTGAAAGTATAGAGAGATGGTTTTCTGTAGTGGAGATATTGCAACAATTGCTCACCTAACATGGAAGCACTTACTAACTAAAGAAAAATAGAAAGAACTCCTGTTAGGTGAGCACCTGATGTTCAAATGCAATCCATCCTAAATATTATAACATACACTTCCAAAATTGCTGTTTAGTTCACAGAACTTCAACCTCAAAAGGGAAGCACTTACACATATATAAAACGCAGGTGCCAACCTTGAAGCTGTATTTCTGTGAGGTTCCAAGACATCTGAAATTCAAAACTGCAATGTTCAGCCAGTGGGTCTGCATCCCTGTTCTTGTCTGAGGCTGGTATGGGCACTGTGGAATAAGTGCTTGCCTTTTTATCCCTTGAAAGGCCCTGAAGGCACCAAACCATTAAGTAGCTCGTCCCACATTTTTCCCGCTCTTTTCTGAGCTTGCTTGGTGAAGATTTTGAAAGTATAGAGGGATGGTTTTCTGCAGTGGAGATATTGCAACAATTGCTCACCTAACATGGAAGCACTTACTAACTAAAGAAAAATAGAAAGAACTCCTGTTAGGTGAGCACCTGATGCTCAAATGCAATTATTCTCTAAATATTATAACATACACTTCCAGAGCTGTTGTTTAGTTAACAGAACTTCAACCTCAATAGGTAAGCACTTACAAGCTTGAAGCTGTATTTCTATGAGGTTTCAAGACATCTGAAATTCAAAACTGCAATGTTCAGCCAATGGGTCTGCATCCCTGTTCATGTCTGAGGCTGTTACTGTTATGGGCACTGTGGAAGAAGTGCTCGCCTTTTTATCCCTTGAAAGGCCCTGAAGGCACCAAACCATTAAGTAGCTCCTCCCACATTTTTCCCGCTCTTTTCTGAGCTTGCTTGGTGAAGATTTTGAAAGTATAGAGAGATGGTTTTCTGTAGTGGGGATATTGCAACAATTGCTCACCTAACATAGAAGCACTTACTAACTAAAGAAAAATAGAAAGAACTCCTGTTAGGTGAACACCTGATGCTCAAATGCAATCCATCCCTAAATATTATACCATGTACTTCCAGAGTTGTTGTTTATTTCACAGAACTTCAAACTCAAAAGGTAAGCACTTACAAGCTTGAAGCTGTATTTCTATGAGGTTTCAAGACATCTGAAATTCAAAACTACAATGTTCAGCCAAAGGGTCTGCATCCCTGTTCTTGTCTGAGGCTGTTCCTGGTATGGGCACTGTGGAAGAAGTTCTAGCCTTTTTATCCCTTGAAAGTCCCTGAAGGCACCAAACCATTAAGAAGCTCCTCCCACATTTTTCCCGCTCTTTTCTGAGCTTGCTTGGTGAAGATTTTGAAAGTATAGAGAGATGGTTTTCTGTAGTGGGGATATTGCAACAATTGCTCACCTAACATGGAAGCACTTACTAACTAAAGAAAAATAGAAAGAACTCCTGTTAGGTGAGCACCTGATGTTCAAATGCAACCCATCCCTAAATATTATACCATGTACTTCCAGAGTTGTTGTTTATTTCACAGAACTTCAAACTCAAAAGGTAAGCACTTACAACCATGAAGCTGTATTTCTATGAGGTTTCAAGATATCTGAAATTCAAAACTGCAATGTTCAGCCAGTTGGCCTGCATCACTGTTCTCATCCGAGGCCGTTCCTGCTATGGGCACTGTGGAAGAAGTGCCCACCTTTTTATCCCTTGAAAGGCCCTCAAGGCACCAAACCATTAAGTAGCTCCTCCCACATTTTTCCCCGCTCTTTTCCGAGCTTGCTTGGTGAAGATTTTGAAAGTATAGAGAGATGGTTTTCTGTAGTGGGGATAGTGCAACAATTGCTCACCTAACATAGAAGCACTTACTAACTAAAGAAAAATAGAAAGAACTCCTGTTAGGTGAACACCTGATGCTCAAATGCAATCCATCCCTAAATAGTATACCATGTACTTCCAGAGTTGTTGTTTATTTCACAGAACTTCAAACTCAAAAGGTAAGCACTTATTACCATGAAGCTGTATTTCTATGAGGTTTCAAGACATCTGAAATTCAAAACTGCAATGTTCAGCCAGTTGGCCTGCATCACTGTTGTCATCTGAGGCCGTTCCTGCTATGGGCACTGTGGAGAAGTGCCCACCTTTTTATCCCTTGAAAGGCCCTCAAGGCACCAGACCATTAAGTAGCTCCTCCCACATTTTTCCCGCTCTTTTCTGAGCTTGCTTGGTGAAGATTTTGAAAGTATAGAGAGATGGTTTTCTGTAGTGGGGATATTGCAACAATTGCTCATCTAACATGGAAGCACTTACTAACTAAAGAAAAATAGAAAGAACTCCTGTTAGGTGAACACCTGATGCTCAAATGCAATCCATCCCTAAATATTATACCATGTACTTCCAGAGTTGTTGTTTATTTCACAGAACTTCAAACTCAAAAGGTAAGCACTTACAAGCTTGAAGCTGTATTTCTATGAGGTTTCAAGGCATCTGAAATTCAAAACTGCAATGTTCATCCAGTTGGCCTGCATCACTGTTGTCATCTGAGGCCGTTCCTGCTATGGGCACTGTGGAGAAGTGCCCACCTTTTTATCCCTTGAAAGGCCCTCAAGGCACCAGACCATTAAGTAGCTCCTCCCACATTTTTCCCGCTCTTTTCTGAGCTTGCTTGGTGAAGATTTTGAAAGTATAGAGAGATGGTTTTCTGTAGTGGGGATATTGCAACAATTGCTCACCTAACATGGAAGCACTTACTAACTAAAGAAAAATAGAAAGAACTCCTGTTAGGTGAACACCTGATGCTCAAATGCAATCCATCCCTAAATATTATTCCATGTACTTCCAGAGTTGTTGTTTATTTCACAGAACTTCAAACTCAAAAGGTAAGCACTTACAAGCTTGAAGCTGTATTTCTATGAGGTTTCAAGGCATCTGAAATTCAAAACTGCAATGTTCAGCCAAAGGGTCTGCATCCCTGTTCTTGTCAGAGGCTGTTTCTGGTATGGGCACTGTGGAATAAGTGCTCGCCTTTTTATCCCTTGAAAGGCCCTGAAGGCACCAAACCATTAAGTAGCTCCTCCCACATTTTTCCCGCTCTTTTCTGAGCTTGCCTGGTGAAGATTTTGAAAGTATAGAGAGATGGTTTTCTGTAGTGGGGATATTGCAACAATTGCTCACCTAACATGGAAGCACTTACTAACTAAAGAAAAATAGAAAGAACTCCTGTTAGGTGAACACCTGATGCTCAAATGCAATCCATCCCTAAATATTATACCATGTACTTCCAGAGTTGTTGTTTATTTCACAGAACTTCAAACTCAAAAGGTAAGCACTTACAAGCTTGAAGCTGTATTTCTATGAGGTTTCAAGACATCTGAAATTCAAAACTGCAATGTTCAGCCAAAGGGTCTGCATCCCTGTTCTTGTCTGAGGCTGTTCCTGGTATGGGCACTGTGGAAGAAGTTCTAGCCTTTTTATCCCTTGAAAGTCCCTGAAGGCACCAAACCATTAAGAAGCTCCTCCCATATTTTTCCCGCTCTTTTCTGAGCTTGCTTGGTGAAGATTTTGAAAGTATAGAGAGATGGTTTTCTGTAGTGGAGATATTGCAACAATTGCTCACCTAACATGGAAGCACTTACTAACTAAAGAAAAATAGAAAGAACTCCTGTTAGGTGAGCACCTGATGTTCAAATGCAATCCATCCTAAATATTATAACATATACTTCCAAAATTGCTGTTTAGTTCACAGAACTTCAACCTCAAAAGGGAAGCACTTACACATATATAAAACGCAGGTGCCAACCTTGAAGCTGTATTTCTGTGAGGTTCCAAGACATCTGAAATTCAAAACTGCAATGTTCAGCCAGTGGGTCTGCATCCCTGTTCTTGTCTGAGGCTGGTATGGGCACTGTGGAATAAGTGCTTGCCTTTTTATCCCTTGAAAGGCCCTGAAGGCACCAAACCATTAAGTAGCTCGTCCCACATTTTTCCCGCTCTTTTCTGAGCTTGCTTGGTGAAGATTTTGAAAGTATAGAGGGATGGTTTTCTGCAGTGGAGATATTGCAACAATTGCTCACCTAACATGGAAGCACTTACTAACTAAAGAAAAATAGAAAGAACTCCTGTTAGGTGAGCACCTGATGCTCAAATGCAATTATTCTCTAAATATTATAACATACACTTCCAGAGCTGTTGTTTAGTTAACAGAACTTCAACCTCAATAGGTAAGCACTTACAAGCTTGAAGCTGTATTTCTATGAGGTTTCAAGACATCTGAAATTCAAAACTACAATGTTCAGCCAAAGGGTCTGCATCCCTGTTCTTGTCTGAGGCTGTTCCTGGTATGGGCACTGTGGAAGAAGTTCTAGCCTTTTTATCCCTTGAAAGTCCCTGAAGGCACCAAACCATTAAGAAGCTCCTCCCACATTTTTCCCGCTCTTTTCTGAGCTTGCTTGGTGAAGATTTTGAAAGTATAGAGAGATGGTTTTCTGTAGTGGAGATATTGCAACAATTGCTCACCTAACATGGAAGCACTTACTAACTAAAGAAAAATAGAAAGAACTCCTGTTAGGTGAGCACCTGATGTTCAAATGCAACCCATCCCTAAATATTATACCATGTACTTCCAGAGTTGTTGTTTATTTCACAGAACTTCAAACTCAAAAGGTAAGCACTTACAACCATGAAGCTGTATTTCTATGAGGTTTCAAGATATCTGAAATGCAAACCTGCAATGTTCAGCCAGTTGGCCTGCGTCACTGTTCTCATCCGAGGCCGTTCCTGCTATGGGCACTGTGGAAGAAGTGCCCACCTTTTTATCCCTTGAAAGGCCCTCAAGGCACCAAACCATTAAGTAGCTCCTCCCACATTTTTCCCGCTCTTTTCCGAGCTTGCTTGGTGAAGATTTTGAAAGTATAGAGAGATGGTTTTCTGTAGTGGGGATAGTGCAACAATTGCTCACCTAACATAGAAGCACTTACTAACTAAAGAAAAATAGAAAGAACTCCTGTTAGGTGAACACCTGATGCTCAAATGCAATCCATCCCTAAATAGTATACCATGTACTTCCAGAGTTGTTGTTTATTTCACAGAACTTCAAACTCAAAAGGTAAGCACTTATAACCATGAAGCTGTATTTCTATGAGGTTTCAAGACATCTGAAATTCAAAACTGCAATGTTCAGCCAGTTGGCCTGCATCACTGTTGTCATCTGAGGCCGTTCCTGCTATGGGCACTGTGGAGAAGTGCCCACCTTTTTATCCCTTGAAAGGCCCTCAAGGCACCAGACCATTAAGTAGCTCCTCCCACATTTTTCCCGCTCTTTTCTGAGCTTGCTTGGTGAAGATTTTGAAAGTATAGAGAGATGGTTTTCTGTAGTGGGGATATTGCAACAATTGCTCACCTAACATGGAAGCACTTACTAACTAAAGAAAAATAGAAAGAACTCCTGTTAGGTGAACACCTGATGCTCAAATGCAATCCATCCCTAAATATTATACCATGTACTTCCAGAGTTGTTGTTTATTTCACAGAACTTCAAACTCAAAAGGTAAGCACTTACAAGCTTGAAGCTGTATTTCTATGAGGTTTCAAGGCATCTGAAATTCAAAACTGCAATGTTCAGCCAAAGGGTCTGCATCCCTGTTCTTGTCAGAGGCTGTTTCTGGTATGGGCACTGTGGAATAAGTGCTCGCCTTTTTATCCCTTGAAAGGCCCTGAAGGCACCAAACCATTAAGTAGCTCCTCCCACATTTTTCCCGCTCTTTTCTGAGATTGCTTGGTGAAGATTTTGAAAGTATAGAGAGATGGTTTTCTGTAGTGGGGATATTGCAACAATTGCTCACCTAACATGGAAGCACTTACTAACTAAAGAAAAACAGAAAGAACTCCTGTTAGGTGAGCACCTGATGTTCAAATGCAATCCATCCTAAATATTATAACATACACTTCCAAAGTTGCTGTTTAGTTCACAGAACTTCAACCTCAAAAGGTAAGCACTTATAACCATGAAGCTGTATTTCTATGAGGTTTCAAGACATCTGAAATTCAAAACTGCAATGTTCAGCCAATGGGTCTGCATCCCTGTTCATGTCTGAGGCTGTTACTGTTATGGGCACTGTGGAAGAAGTGCTCGCCTTTTTATCCCTTGAAAGGCCCTGAAGGCACCAAACCATTAAGAAGCACCTCCCACATTTTTCCCGCTCTTTTCTGAGCTTGCTTGGTGAAGATTTTGAAAGTAAAGAGATGGTTTTCTGTAGTGGAGATATTGCAACAATTGCTCACCTAACATGGAAGCACTTACTAACTAAAGAAAAATAGAAAGAACTCCTGTTAGGTGAGCACCTGATGTTCAAATGCAACCCATCCCTAAATATTATACCATGTACTTCCAGAGTTGTTGTTTATTTCACAGAACTTCAAACTCAAAAGGTAAGCACTTACAACCATGAAGCTGTATTTCTATGCGGTTTCAAGATATCTGAAATTCAAAACTGCAATGTTCAGCCAGTTGGCCTGCATCACTGTTCTCATCCGAGGCCGTTCCTGCTATGGGCACTGTGGAAGAAGTGCCCACCTTTTTATCCCTTGAAAGGCCCTCAAGGCACCAAACCATTAAGTAGCTCCTCCCACATTTTTCCCGCTCTTTTCCGAGCTTGCTTGGTGAAGATTTTGAAAGTATAGAGAGATGGTTTTCTGTAGTGGGGATATTACAACAATTGCTCACCTAACATAGAAGCACTTACTAACTAAAGAAAAATAGAAAGAACTCCTGTTAGGTGAGCACCTGATGTTCAAATGCAATCCATCCTAAATATTATAACATACACTTCCAAAGTTGCTGTTTAATTCACAGAACTTCAACCTCAAAAGGTAAGCACTTATAACCATGAAGCTGTATTTCTATGAGGTTTCAAGACATCTGAAATTCAAAACTGCAATGTTCAGCCAATGGGTCTGCATCCCTGTTCATGTCTGAGGCTGTTACTGTTATGGGCACTGTGGAAGAAGTGCTCGCCTTTTTATCCCTTGAAAGGCCCTGAAGGCACCAAACCATTAAGTAGCTCCTCCCACATTTTTCCCGCTCTTTTCTGAGCTTGCTTGGTGAAGATTTTGAAAGTATAGAGAGATGGTTTTCTGCAGTGGGGATATTGCAACAATTGCTCACCTAACATAGAAGCACTTACTAACTAAAGAAAAATAGAAAGAACTCCTGTTAGGTGAACACCTGATGCTCAAATGCAATCCATCCCTAAATATTATACCATGTACTTCCAGAGTTGTTGTTTATTTCACAGAACTTCAAACTCAAAAGGTAAGCACTTACAAGCTTGAAGCTGTATTTCTATGAGGTTTCAAGACATCTGAAATTCAAAACTACAATGTTCAGCCAAAGGGTCTGCATCCCTGTTCTTGTCTGAGGCTGTTCCTGGTATGGGCACTGTGGAAGAAGTTCTAGCCTTTTTATCCCTTGAAAGTCCCTGAAGGCACCAAACCATTAAGAAGCTCCTCCCACATTTTCCCGCTCTTTTCTGAGCTTGCTTGGTGAAGATTTTGAAAGTATAGAGAGATGGTTTTCTGTAGTGGAGATATTGCAACAATTGCTCACCTAACATGGAAGCACTTACTAACTAAAGAAAAATAGAAAGAACTCCTGTTAGGTGAGCACCTGATGTTCAAATGCAACCCATCCCTAAATATTATACCATGTACTTCCAGAGTTGTTGTTTATTTCACAGAACTTCAAACTCAAAAGGTAAGCACTTACAACCATGAAGCTGTATTTCTATGAGGTTTCAAGATATCTGAAATTCAAAACTGCAATGTTCAGCCAGTTGGCCTGCATCACTGTTCTCATCCGAGGCCGTTCCTGCTATGGGCACTGTGGAAGAAGTGCCCACCTTTTTATCCCTTGAAAGGCCCTCAAGGCACCAAACCATTAAGTAGCTCCTCCCACATTTTTCCCGCTCTTTTCCGAGCTTGCTTGGTGAAGATTTTGAAAGTATAGAGAGATGGTTTTCTGTAGTGGGGATAGTGCAACAATTGCTCACCTAACATAGAAGCACTTACTAACTAAAGAAAAATAGAAAGAACTCCTGTTAGGTGAACACCTGATGCTCAAATGCAATCCATCCCTAAATAGTATACCATGTACTTCCAGAGTTGTTGTTTATTTCACAGAACTTCAAACTCAAAAGGTAAGCACTTATAACCATGAAGCTGTATTTCTTTGAGGTTTCAAGACATCTGAAATTCAAAACTGCAATGTTCAGCCAGTTGGCCTGCATCACTGTTGTCATCTGAGGCCGTTCCTGCTATGGGCACTGTGGAGAAGTGCCCACCTTTTTATCCCTTGAAAGGCCCTCAAGGCACCAAACCATTAAGTAGCTCCTCCCACATTTTTCCCGCTCTTTTCTGAGCTTGCTTGGTGAAGATTTTGAAAGTATAGAGAGATGGTTTTCTGTAGTGGGGATATTGCAACAATTGCTCACCTAACATGGAAGCACTTACTAACTAAAGAAAAATAGAAAGAACTCCTGTTAGGTGAACACCTGATGCTCAAATGCAATCCATCCCTAAATATTATACCATGTACTTCCAGAGTTGTTGTTTATTTCACAGAACTTCAAACTCAAAAGGTAAGCACTTACAAGCTTGAAGCTGTATTTCTATGAGGTTTCAAGGCATCTGAAATTCAAAACTGCAATGTTCAGCCAAAGGGTCTGCATCCCTGTTCTTGTCAGAGGCTGTTTCTGGTATGGGCACTGTGGAATAAGTGCTCGCCTTTTTATCCCTTGAAAGGCCATGAAGGCACCAAACCATTAAGTAGCTCCTCCCACATTTTTCCCGCTCTTTTCTGAGCTTGCCTGGTGAAGATTTTGAAAGTATAGAGAGATGGTTTTCTGTAGTGGGGATATTGCAACAATTGCTCACCTAACATGGAAGCACTTACTAACTAAAGAAAAATAGAAAGAACTCCTGTTAGGTGAACACCTGATGCTCAAATGCAATCCATCCCTAAATATTATACCATGTACTTCCAGAGTTGTTGTTTATTTCACAGAACTTCAAACTCAAAAGGTAAGCACTTACAAGCTTGAAGCTGTATTTCTATGAGGTTTCAAGACATCTGAAATTCAAAACTGCAATGTTCAGCCAAAGGGTCTGCATCCCTGTTTTTGTCTGAGGCTGTTCCTGGTATGGGCACTGTGGAAGAAGTTCTAGCCTTTTTATCCCTTGAAAGTCCCTGAAGGCACCAAACCATTAAGAAGCTCCTCCCACATTTTTCCCGCTCTTTTCTGAGCTTGCTTGGTGAAGATTTTGAAAGTATAGAGAGATGGTTTTCTGTAGTGGAGATATTGCAACAATTGCTCACCTAACATGGAAGCACTTACTAACTAAAGAAAAATAGAAAGAACTCCTGTTAGGTGAGCACCTGATGTTCAAATGCAATCCATCCTAAATATTATAACATACACTTCCAAAATTGCTGTTTAGTTCACAGAACTTCAACCTCAAAAGGGAAGCACTTACACATATATAAAACGCAGGTGGCAACCTTGAAGCTGTATTTCTTTGAGGTTCCAAGACATCTGAAATTCAAAACTGCAATGTTCAGCCAGTGGGTCTGCATCCCTGTTCTTGTCTGAGGCTGGTATGGGCACTGTGGAATAAGTGCTTGCCTTTTTATCCCTTGAAAGGCCCTGAAGGCACCAAACCATTAAGTAGCTCGTCCCACATTTTTCCCGCTCTTTTCTGAGCTTGCTTGGTGAAGATTTTGAAAGTATAGAGGGATGGTTTTCTGCAGTGGAGATATTGCAACAATTGCTCACCTAACATGGAAGCACTTACTAACTAAAGAAAAATAGAAAGAACTCCTGTTAGGTGAGCACCTGATGCTCAAATGCAATTATTCTCTAAATATTATAACATACACTTCCAGAGCTGTTGTTTAGTTAACAGAACTTCAACCTCAATAGGTAAGCACTTACAAGCTTGAAGCTGTATTTCTATGAGGTTTCAAGACATCTGAAATTCAAAACTGCAATGTTCAGCCAATGGGTCTGCATCCCTGTTCATGTCTGAGGCTGTTACTGTTATGGGCACTGTGGAAGAAGTGCTCGCCTTTTTATCCCTTGAAAGGCCCTGAAGGCACCAAACCATTAAGTAGCTCCTCCCACATTTTTCCCGCTCTTTTCTGAGCTTGCTTGGTGAAGATTTTGAAAGTATAGAGAGATGGTTTTCTGTAGTGGGGATATTGCAACAATTGCTCACCTAACATAGAAGCACTTACTAACTAAAGAAAAATAGAAAGAACTCCTGTTAGGTGAACACCTGATGCTCAAATGCAATCCATCCCTAAATATTATACCATGTACTTCCAGAGTTGTTGTTTATTTCACAGAACTTCAAACTCAAAAGGTAAGCACTTACAAGCTTGAAGCTGTATTTCTATGAGGTTTCAAGACATCTGAAATTCAAAACTACAATGTTCAGCCAAAGGGTCTGCATCCCTGTTCTTGTCTGAGGCTGTTCCTGGTATGGGCACTGTGGAAGAAGTTCTAGCCTTTTTATCCCTTGAAAGGCCCTGAAGGCACCAAACCATTAAGAAGCTCCTCCCACATTTTTCCCGCTCTTTTCTGAGCTTGCTTGGTGAAGATTTTGAAAGTAAAGAGATGGTTTTCTGTAGTGGAGATATTGCAACAATTGCTCACCTAACATGGAAGCACTTACTAACTAAAGAAAAATAGAAAGAACTCCTGTTAGGTGAGCACCTGATGTTCAAATGCAACCCATCCCTAAATATTATACCATGTACTTCCAGAGTTGTTGTTTATTTCACAGAACTTCAAACTCAAAAGGTAAGCACTTACAACCATGAAGCTGTATTTCTATGAGGTTTCAAGATATCTGAAATTCAAAACTGCAATGTTCAGCCAGTTGGCCTGCATCACTGTTCTCATCTGAGGCCGTTCCTGCTATGGGCACTGTGGAAGAAGTGCCCACCTTTTTATCCCTTGAAAGGCCCTCAAGGCACCAAACCATTAAGTAGCTCCTCCCACATTTTTCCCGCTCTTTTCCGAGCTTGCTTGGTGAAGATTTTGAAAGTATAGAGAGATGGTTTTCTGTAGTGGGGATAGTGCAACAATTGCTCACCTAACATAGAAGCACTTACTAACTAAAGAAAAATAGAAAGAACTCCTGTTAGGTGAACACCTGATGCTCAAATGCAATCCATCCTAAATATTATAACATACACTTCCAAAGTTGCTGTTTAATTCACAGAACTTCAAACTCAAAAGGTAAGCACTTATTACCATGAAGCTGTATTTCTATGAGGTTTCAAGACATCTGAAATTCAAAACTGCAATGTTCAGCCAGTTGGCCTGCATCACTGTTGTCATCTGAGGCCGTTCCTGCTATGGGCACTGTGGAGAAGTGCCCACCTTTTTATCCCTTGAAAGGCCCTCAAGGCACCAGACCATTAAGTAGCTCCTCCCACATTTTTCCCGCTCTTTTCTGAGCTTGCTTGGTGAAGATTTTGAAAGTATAGAGAGATGGTTTTCTGTAGTGGGGATATTGCAACAATTGCTCACCTAACATGGAAGCACTTACTAACTAAAGAAAAATAGAAAGAACTCCTGTTAGGTGAACACCTGATGCTCAAATGCAATCCATCCCTAAATATTATACCATGTACTTCCAGAGTTGTTGTTTATTTCACAGAACTTCAAACTCAAAAGGTAAGCACTTACAAGCTTGAAGCTGTATTTCTATGAGGTTTCAAGGCATCTGAAATTCAAAACTGCAATGTTCAGCCAAAGGGTCTGCATCCCTGTTCTTGTCAGAGGCTGTTTCTGGTATGGGCACTGTGGAATAAGTGCTCGCCTTTTTATCCCTTGAAAGGCCCTGAAGGCACCAAACCATTAAGTAGCTCCTCCCACATTTTTCCCGCTCTTTTCTGAGATTGCTTGGTGAAGATTTTGAAAGTATAGAGAGATGGTTTTCTGTAGTGGGGATATTGCAACAATTGCTCACCTAACATGGAAGCACTTACTAACTAAAGAAAAACAGAAAGAACTCCTGTTAGGTGAGCACCTGATGTTCAAATGCAATCCATCCTAAATATTATAACATACACTTCCAAAGTTGCTGTTTAGTTCACAGAACTTCAACCTCAAAAGGTAAGCACTTATAACCATGAAGCTGTATTTCTATGAGGTTTCAAGACATCTGAAATTCAAAACTGCAATGTTCAGCCAATGGGTCTGCATCCCTGTTCATGTCTGACGCTGTTACTGTTATGGGCACTGTGGAAGAAGTGCTCGCCTTTTTATCCCTTGAAAGGCCCTGAAGGCACCAAACCATTAAGAAGCTCCTCCCACATTTTTCCCGCTCTTTTCTGAGCTTGCTTGGTGAAGATTTTGAAAGTAAAGAGATGGTTTTCTGTAGTGGAGATATTGCAACAATTGCTCACCTAACATGGAAGCACTTACTAACTAAAGAAAAATAGAAAGAACTCCTGTTAGGTGAGCACCTGATGTTCAAATGCAACCCATCCCTAAATATTATACCATGTACTTCCAGAGTTGTTGTTTATTTCACAGAACTTCAAACTCAAAAGGTAAGCACTTACAACCATGAAGCTGTATTTCTATGAGGTTTCAAGATATCTGAAATTCA
This sequence comes from Ambystoma mexicanum, assembly GCF_040938575.1. Classification (NCBI taxonomy): domain Eukaryota; kingdom Metazoa; phylum Chordata; class Amphibia; order Caudata; family Ambystomatidae; genus Ambystoma; species Ambystoma mexicanum. Next base: position 1,146,630,944 of record NC_090941.1, on the reverse strand, counting down.
AAACTGCAATGTTCAGCCAGTTGGCCTGCATCACTGTTCTCATCCGAGGCCGTTCCTGCTATGGGCACTGTGGAAGAAGTGCCCACCTTTTTATCCCTTGAAAGGCCCTCAAGGCACCAAACCATTAAGTAGCTCCTCCCACATTTTTCCCGCTCTTTTCCGAGCTTGCTTGGTGAAGATTTTGAAAGTATAGAGAGATGGTTTTCTGTAGTGGGGATATTACAACAATTGCTCACCTAACATAGAAGCACTTACTAACTAAAGAAAAATAGAAAGAACTCCTGTTAGGTGAGCACCTGATGTTCAAATGCAATCCATCCTAAATATTATAACATGCACTTCCAAAGTTGCTGTTTAATTCACAGAACTTCAACCTCAAAAGGTAAGCACTTATAACCATGAAGCTGTATTTCTATGAGGTTTCAAGACATCTGAAATTCAAAACTGCAATGTTCAGCCAATGGGTCTGCATCCCTGTCATGTCTGAGGCTGTTACTGTTATGGGCACTGTGGAAGAAGTGCTCGCCTTTTTATCCCTTGAAAGGCCCTGAAGGCACCAAACCATTAAGTAGCTCCTCCCACATTTTTCCCGCTCTTTTCTGAGCTTGCTTGGTGAAGATTTTGAAAGTATAGAGAGATGGTTTTCTGTAGTGGGGATATTGCAACAATTGCTCACCTAACATAGAAGCACTTACTAACTAAAGAAAAATAGAAAGAACTCCTGTTAGGTGAACACCTGATGCTCAAATGCAATCCATCCCTAAATATTATACCATGTACTTCCAGAGTTGTTGTTTATTTCACAGAACTTCAAACTCAAAAGGTAAGCACTTACAAGCTTGAAGCTGTATTTCTATGAGGTTTCAAGACATCTGAAATTCAAAACTACAATGTTCAGCCAAAGGGTCTGCATCCCTGTTCTTGTCTGAGGCTGTTCCTGGTATGGGCACTGTGGAAGAAGTTCTAGCCTTTTTATCCCTTGAAAGTTTCTGAAGGCACCAAACCATTAAGAAGCTCCTCCCACATTTTTCCCGCTCTTTTCTGAGCTTGCTTGGTGAAGATTTTGAAAGTATAGAGAGATGGTTTTCTGTAGTGGAGATATTGCAACAATTGCTCACCTAACATGGAAGCACTTACTAACTAAAGAAAAATAGAAAGAACTCCTGTTAGGTGAGCACCTGATGTTCAAATGCAACCCATCCCTAAATATTATACCATGTACTTCCAGAGTTGTTGTTTATTTCACAGAACTTCAAACTCAAAAGGTAAGCACTTACAAGCTTGAAGCTGTATTTCTATGAGGTTTCAAGGCATCTGAAATTCAAAACTGCAATGTTCAGCCAAAGGGTCTGCATCCCTGTTCTTGTCAGAGGCTGTTTCTGGTATGGGCACTGTGGAATAAGTGCTCGCCTTTTTATCCCTTGAAAGGCCCTGAAGGCACCAAACCATTAAGTAGCTCCTCCCACATTTTTCCCGCTCTTTTCTGAGCTTGCCTGGTGAAGATTTTGAAAGTATAGAGAGATGGTTTTCTGTAGTGGGGATATTGCAACAATTGCTCACCTAACATGGAAGCACTTACTAACTAAAGAAAAATAGAAAGAACTCCTGTTAGGTGAACACCTGATGCTCAAATGCAATCCATCCCTAAATATTATACCATGTACTTCCAGAGTTGTTGTTTATTTCACAGAACTTCAAACTCAAAAGGTAAGCACTTACAAGCTTGAAGCTGTATTTCTATGAGGTTTCAAGACATCTGAAATTCAAAACTGCAATGTTCAGCCAAAGGGTCTGCATCCCTGTTCTTGTCTGAGGCTGTTCCTGGTATGGGCACTGTGGAAGAAGTTCTAGCCTTTTTATCCCTTGAAAGTCCCTGAAGGCACCAAACCATTAAGAAGCTCCTCCCATATTTTTCCCGCTCTTTTCTGAGCTTGCTTGGTGAAGATTTTGAAAGTATAGAGAGATGGTTTTCTGTAGTGGAGATATTGCAACAATTGCTCACCTAACATGGAAGCACTTACTAACTAAAGAAAAATAGAAAGAACTCCTGTTAGGTGAGCACCTGATGTTCAAATGCAATCCATCCTAAATATTATAACATACACTTCCAAAATTGCTGTTTAGTTCACAGAACTTCAACCTCAAAAGGGAAGCACTTACACATATATAAAACGCAGGTGCCAACCTTGAAGCTGTATTTCTGTGAGGTTCCAAGACATCTGAAATTCAAAACTGCAATGTTCAGCCAGTGGGTCTGCATCCCTGTTCTTGTCTGAGGCTGGTATGGGCACTGTGGAATAAGTGCTTGCCTTTTTATCCCTTGAAAGGCCCTGAAGGCACCAAACCATTAAGTAGCTCGTCCCACATTTTTCCCGCTCTTTTCTGAGCTTGCTTGGTGAAGATTTTGAAAGTATAGAGGGATGGTTTTCTGCAGTGGAGATATTGCAACAATTGCTCACCTAACATGGAAGCACTTACTAACTAAAGAAAAATAGAAAGAACTCCTGTTAGGTGAGCACCTGATGCTCAAATGCAATTATTCTCTAAATATTATAACATACACTTCCAGAGCTGTTGTTTAGTTAACAGAACTTCAACCTCAATAGGTAAGCACTTACAAGCTTGAAGCTGTATTTCTATGAGGTTTCAAGACATCTGAAATTCAAAACTACAATGTTCAGCCAAAGGGTCTGCATCCCTGTTCTTGTCTGAGGCTGTTCCTGGTATGGGCACTGTGGAAGAAGTTCTAGCCTTTTTATCCCTTGAAAGTCCCTGAAGGCACCAAACCATTAAGAAGCTCCTCCCACATTTTTCCCGCTCTTTTCTGAGCTTGCTTGGTGAAGATTTTGAAAGTATAGAGAGATGGTTTTCTGTAGTGGAGATATTGCAACAATTGCTCACCTAACATGGAAGCACTTACTAACTAAAGAAAAATAGAAAGAACTCCTGTTAGGTGAGCACCTGATGTTCAAATGCAACCCATCCCTAAATATTATACCATGTACTTCCAGAGTTGTTGTTTATTTCACAGAACTTCAAACTCAAAAGGTAAGCACTTACAACCATGAAGCTGTATTTCTATGAGGTTTCAAGATATCTGAAATGCAAACCTGCAATGTTCAGCCAGTTGGCCTGCGTCACTGTTCTCATCCGAGGCCGTTCCTGCTATGGGCACTGTGGAAGAAGTGCCCACCTTTTTATCCCTTGAAAGGCCCTCAAGGCACCAAACCATTAAGTAGCTCCTCCCACATTTTTCCCGCTCTTTTCTGAGCTTGCTTGGTGAAGATTTTGAAAGTATAGAGAGATGGTTTTCTGTAGTGGGGATATTGCAACAATTGCTCACCTAACATAGAAGCACTTACTAACTAAAGAAAAATAGAAAGAACTCCTGTTAGGTGAACACCTGATGCTCAAATGCAATCCATCCCTAAATAGTATACCATGTACTTCCAGAGTTGTTGTTTATTTCACAGAACTTCAAACTCAAAAGGTAAGCACTTACAAGCTTGAAGCTGTATTTCTATGAGGTTTCAAGACATCTGAAATTCAAAACTACAATGTTCAGCCAAAGGGTCTGCATCCCTGTTCTTGTCTGAGGCTGTTCCTGGTATGGGCACTGTGGAAGAAGTTCTAGCCTTTTTATCCCTTGAAAGTTTCTGAAGGCACCAAACCATTAAGAAGCTCCTCCCACATTTTTCCCGCTCTTTTCTGAGCTTGCTTGGTGAAGATTTTGAAAGTATAGAGAGATGGTTTTCTGTAGTGGAGATATTGCAACAATTGCTCACCTAACATGGAAGCACTTACTAACTAAAGAAAAATAGAAAGAACTCCTGTTAGGTGAGCACCTGATGTTCAAATGCAACCCATCCCTAAATATTATACCATGTACTTCCAGAGTTGTTGTTTATTTCACAGAACTTCAAACTCAAAAGGTAAGCACTTATAACCATGAAGCTGTATTTCTATGAGGTTTCAAGACATCTGAAATTCAAAACTGCAATGTTCAGCCAGTTGGCCTGCATCACTGTTGTCATCTGAGGCCGTTCCTGCTATGGGCACTGTGGAGAAGTGCCCACCTTTTTATCCCTTGAAAGGCCCTCAAGGCACCAGACCATTAAGTAGCTCCTCCCACATTTTTCCCGCTCTTTTCTGAGCTTGCCTGGTGAAGATTTTGAAAGTATAGAGAGATGGTTTTCTGTAGTGGGGATATTGCAACAATTGCTCACCTAACATGGAAGCACTTACTAACTAAAGAAAAATAGAAAGAACTCCTGTTAGGTGAACACCTGATGCTCAAATGCAATCCATCCCTAAATATTATACCATGTACTTCCAGAGTTGTTGTTTATTTCACAGAACTTCAAACTCAAAAGGTAAGCACTTACAAGCTTGAAGCTGTATTTCTATGAGGTTTCAAGACATCTGAAATTCAAAACTGCAATGTTCAGCCAAAGGGTCTGCATCCCTGTTCTTGTCTGAGGCTGTTCCTGGTATGGGCACTGTGGAAGAAGTTCTAGCCTTTTTATCCCTTGAAAGTCCCTGAAGGCACCAAACCATTAAGAAGCTCCTCCCACATTTTTCCCGCTCTT